>NW_024356505.1:15163690-15691563 GCF_014805655.1 Passer montanus | reverse complement strand
CCGCCCGCCCCCGCGCCGCCCCGCCGCGGCCGCGCCTCGTCACCCCGCGGCCCCGAGGGCTTAAGGGCTTCCCTGGAGAAAGCTGCCCGCTTCTGGTTCCCCGGCATCGTGCTGGTTTGGAGGCTTGCTTGGGTCTGCGGGCTCTTTTTTTTTGTATGTGTCATCTCTGCCTGGCCCACTTCTGGAAGCTGGGAGAAACCTCTCCCGCACCCCAACTCACTTCTCACCCTCAAAACTCCCAGCACCTCAAAAATCTGCAGAGCTTAAGTCACCCTTTCTCAATTTTAAACAGATTTCCACTCAGAAATAGAAATGATTGCTCAGGTTTGGAGTTCCATAAAAATAAAATGTTGAGAGTTTTGAGAAACAAGCCAAGGTGTGCTCGTTGACTCCTGTTCAGCTGTATGGGTTACTCCAGCATTCTTCCCATTAATAGCTTTTAATTTTTTAATAGGGCTTATTGTGGCTCCATTTTATATAGTTTCAATTAACATCACTGCATTAAAGGTAGCCTCTGGAAGCCATTTATTATGCTTACATTTGTGAAGGAATGAAAACTAAGGAAATAGAAATGGTGAAAAGAGATATATGCTCAATCCTTGTAGAAAATTACTTTAAAAAATGTGAGTAAGGACAGGCTTTGTGCATTCAAGACCTTCGGTCTAAAGCTCAGGATCGCGTCAAATGTTTGTCAATCACTCTTGATATTTGGTGTTAGCACAAATAATAAGATTTCTGATTAAATAGGTTAGCAAAAAAAAAATGACACAATGTCTCAACAATCCCTTCATCTCAAATGTACAGTTCCACTAACAGTCTTTGCACAAGAAATGGACTGCAAATCCTGTTATAAAAGATTTTACTACAATGTAAATTCTGACAGTCATTAAAAAAAATTTTTACTTTGTATGAGCCTTCCGTTTTGGAAAGGAGCTGTACTGGGTAATTTCAGCTGAAGTTTTTGTTTAGGAAAAGTGCAATGCAAAGAAATTGACATTAAAAACACATTTGTGTTTACACGTTTGTGATGTTTGTATTAAATAAGTTTCCATTTAAGCAACAGCATGGAAGGTCGACTCAAAATTGTGCAGTTTGAATAGTGTTGCGCTACTGTAGAGAAGGGTTGTCAGGAAATTACTGGAAATACCAGTAAAATATTCTACTTTTAGCTGAACAAAGCAGAAGTATTGTAAAAGGGCATTGATGATGAAATAGAGTTGGACACTCTTTTAAAATGTATAGTTTATACTAATACTATAAGTAAAACAAATATTAAATTTATTTAAGTGCTTTAAAATTGTATCCTAGTGTTCTCAATTTCAATGGCAATTTATGATAACCTGAAATTCTTATAAAACTCTAGTTGTTAAATTCTAAAATCTGAGTTAATCTAAATAAAAATTCCAAATTTACTCAAAATCACACAAATAAACAGCATTCTGTCTAGATCTTCATCGCAGGCAATGACAAAACATTTGCTTTTTCATTTAGATTAGCCTCAGTATTTCCATGACATTGCTCTCATGTTCGAGCTCCTTTAACTCAGCCTCACCTCAGCCATACCATCTCACCCAGACCTCTTCCTTGGTCTTGTGCTGGTGTTCATCTTACTGCATCATCAGCTTTCAGAGTTAGAATGGCCTACACTTAATCCCACAAAAATTGTTATCAGTGAACTGGGGACCGTTCTGGGGTGAGAATGATTAGCAGGGCAAGGGAGCCCATGGCCACACAAGGTGAGATACATTTTAAGTACCATGGAACCACTATGTCATATCACACCATTCTGGGGAAAAAGACACTTCATGAAATTTTTAGGACTTCGTTCTTTCTTAAAGATTATTTTGGACCTCCATGTCATTGTAAATTGTCACCCCAGTACGACTGTACTAAAGCTCTTGCTTTCAAACAGGAAGGATTTGGCTTGTTCAAGCTTCACAGGGGAAAATAATGGGTTGTGTTTTCCAGAAGAAATAGGAGACAGCACTACAATACCTGCATTTCTGGTGAAGGAAACAGTTTGAAATCTTATCTGGAGCATTTATGGGTGTTTCACAAGCTTCAGTGGTCTGGCTCTGCCAATGTAGCTGCTGTAATCTACTTGTGCCTTGAAACTTAGCATGCAGTTTTCAGTGCTCCTTCTTTCTGATGTTAAGAAAGTAATGGAAAATAAAGGAATGTAGCTTCATGGGAGGTACTAAGCCTCTCCCACACAATGCTCCCTCCATTCAGTCACCTTGCAGAATTGTTTTGTGAGAGTTGATTTCTTTTTTATTACTTTATTTTCTGCAAAGACTTGAATGATCTACTTCTTTCCTTTTTACAATAAAATCAACAAACAGAAAAGTTAATATTTCCCATCCTACACTGCCATCAAAAATGCAGGAGGATGTTCTGTATGGAGACTGGGATCCTGCTTTTGACTAGTAGATAGTTCCAGTAACTAAGGCAACAAAGGCCTCTGTTCTGCTTAGAGGAAATTGGGAAGCTGGCCTAACATGATCTGTAGGTGGATCATATTTTGTTTTCTCTAAAGAACTTCATCCCACCCACTTCTTGAACAGAGAACGCCCAGAGTCTTCCTGTTTAGGTCTCTCTAAGCAGTAACACAGCACTAAATAATAAAGTCATAAAGGGAATTAGGGCAGGTTGAAATTGGGATGGGCCATATAGTCTGCCTTGGCAGTCATTCACAGTAAACGAAATAATATCCAGAACCTAGCTGGGCTTAGTAGGCTCTGTTTATGTAGTAATATCTGTGGATAAAAGAAATTTAAAGGAGTACACTTCAAAAGAGTACACAAGTAGATGTCAGAATTTTTTGTATCACCACTGCAAGTATACAGCACCTACATTCATGCTTTGCAGTCATCACAGGAGCACTAAATGTACCCATGTTATGATAAAACTGGTATTATAAAATATTTTCAGTGCTGTCTTTCCATTGATAAACTCTACATCACATTTTAAAAACCCTACCATTAAAAAAAGTCAAATGTTCATTTCTTTCTATTATAATCTCTCGATATATTAATACACAAGTGTTAATAAGAGCTCCAGAGACCCAAAGATAGGGGTGTTCTTGGATATTAATCAATGTTATGCCATGCACTTGGAAATTTACTGCTAACTTTCCATTTCTTCTACACAGAGCTAGTAGCCATACAACAGGGAGCAGTCATCAGGATACTCAAGCAGGCTGAAGAATAAGGCAGACACTATTTTGGGGTATTTTTGTAATATTTTCCATCATTGTATGCACTTGAAATAATTTAACCTTTTGTTCTGACTGAGGAAAAATTTGTTTTGGTTTTGGTTTTTTTTGTGTGTATGAGAGGGAATGGGACGGGAGCTACTGGAAAAATAAATTCCATCTTCAAGGCAGGCTTATCAAGTAAGTAACTTTAGAAGAACAGCCTGCCCACCTGTTGTGAATCTTTCCAAATTTTATCTGGCATGCTCTGCTGTGCAATGTCTTGCACTTTTATTTCTGAAAACCTTATTTAGTTTAATTTTTTTTAGGAACATCAGGGTTCAGCTGCTGTGTGCTGCAAACTACATGTTAAGTCAGCATTATGTAGCTTACAGGATAGATATCTTATACATCAAGATCATTTTATTAGATGTGCTATAACATATTTAATAGCTCTTTGTGTCACGTGGACAGTGATTGTTACTATTTGTTATCACCAGAACAGTCTCCTGTCTTTGACTTAGGAATGGATGAATATCAACACTAGGTAGATCCAAAATTATAAAACTTCTTATGAGTTGAGAGGCACACATGGGATTACAGCACATGCTACTACTTTACTCCCTGTGCACAAGTAGGAATCATTTGAATAACTTCTAAAAGGAAGCGTAGAAAGTACAACTTTTCAGGCAAGGCTAACCAAAATGCTGGTGTTTTGTTTTTATGAAGAACAGCCATAGAGAATTATGGGGAGTGCACCCATATACACAAACTTCAACAGAAAGACTTTGTCTGTTAACACCAGACATTTTTTAAAGATCTACTCTAGTATCAGCAGATGTACTTTATAAATGTCATTGGGCAATATTTTAAAGCTTGAGATCTTCAAGAATCATTTGGCTTTAAAACAGCTCTTTTTCTTTATTATCAGGAACAGAGAATAATTTTTCTTTCCTAGAAAAACCACATAGCTTCTGCTTCTTTCTAGCCTGCAAATCCCTAGTCCTTGAGAAACAGATTGTTTTCTGTGGATGACTCCTTTAAATAAATTACAGTGATTTATAAATGCTGAGTGCAATTAATGTGTTCAAATAAAATTACTACAAAGCTTAGCTACTAAAGGCAGTAGAACACTTATGGAAAGATGGAAATCCCCTTTACTTTCATGGAATAATTTACCAGGGCCTCTGGCAGGCAACAATCCTGTGCCAGTGCCTGTATGGAGATGGACACTGCCACCTCCCCACCCCTCAGCGAATCCCCAGCCACTGTCCTTTACCACTCCAGAGCGAATGCTCACTCTTGCACTTTTGTCTGTTCTTCCTCCTCACCTTTAAGTCAGTGCATCAATTCCACAAATTCTGGTCTGAGGGCAAAGAAAGGCACTTTCTCCTGCTGCCCAGAGACATAAGCTGACAGCCTTCTCCACTCAGAAGATTTCTATCCACCACTCATCCACAAGCAGCTTCTTGCTCCCCTTTATTTGTTTCATGCTGCTCCAGAGACACTGTGAAAACATTTCCCATCACCTGCCTGCCATTCTTAAAGCCACATGGTCACACACATCCTCCCACTACTCCTTTGACCCAGTGCCAAAGCCCACCTCCACTGTGAGACCACCCCAGGAAGAAGTACCAGGTGCTCCCTGCCTAAACCTGAATAGGAACATTCTTCACTGCTCCAATTCTTTTGATACTCCAGGTTATTTATATGTCACACGTTGCACACCTTGCAATATTGTACAATGGCATCCTACCTGGAGACATTTCCAGCACGCTCTCCACAGCTTAGCTGGCTCTTTAACTGCCCAAATATCTGCTAACTAAACATCTGTTCTCTGCTAACTAAGTCCTGATGACTTAAATACATTCTTTCTTAATCAACCATTAGATAAAGACAGAGGCTCCTTTTTTAGAGGTCTTTTTTAATCAACAGGATTCCTTTCAGAAAGTAACTGGCTGAAGCTGTGGCTCCAGAAGGTCCTGCTGAAATGTGGACCGAAGAAAAATTAAAACAAGTGCATTAATAAATACATCAAAACTTGCAAGTAACTGTTAGCAGGGAAAGAAGGAAAAAAATTACTTAAAGGAAAACAAGCAAGTGAAAATTCATTAATACCCCAAAACTTTTCCCTATTTGAAATTCAGACCAGTAATCTAGAGGTTCCCAGTGCAAGGTAGCATATGATGACTTAATTAAAGACTACTGTAATATATAAATGCTGGAAATGGCTGTTAAACTTAAAGATAAATGTATTCAGTCTTTGAGTGAATTTCATTTCATGAAATGGGCAAGCCTGAAGTTCATGCTGCACACTTTAATACACCAAAAGCAAAAATAATCATAAAAGTTATTTATAAAAACAAATTATTGAAATTAGTATGATCAATCAAATTACAGGTAATATATATGTCACATTTTACCATAGTAAAAGCTTTTTTTCTTGCTTTTATTGATCCTCTCTTTTATATGATGACTGTAAGTGAAAAGCGATATGAAATTTCATTTATGGATGCACATCATTTTGAGGGAAGAAGGACTACCTGCTAAAAAATTCACTTAGGGAATGGCTAATTTTTCCTCCTTCCTTCTAGGTTCCCATATATTCATGAATGTTTCTAATCTCTTTTTATGTTTGGGGAATGAAATAGGCTTCAAATTCATATGTCATAAGTATGGAATGTATTCCCTGATATTTAGTTGTGGGGAATCCTTCCTGTGTTGCAGTTACTTATACAGCAGCTGTGATCAAGATGTTTGTATGGTTTTCCTTGCTGTGTTGTTTACCTGTTCTGAAACACTTACTGTTGTAACATCTGAGCCAAAGCCCAATCAAAATGGTAAGATTTCTATGCATAGTGTTTTTTGGGATGCGTAGGGGTTTGTGGGGATTTTGTGGCAGTTTTTCAAGATAGTGGAAGACAAAATAGTGGAAAATTAGAAGATCTTCAAGAGTCCAGATGCAACTATCAAGGTCAGTTCTGTCTACTTAGAGTAGGTTTGCAATGAGTCAGTTCCAGAATTCTGACCTGAATCAGCTCTCTAGCTTTTAAGGGATTTATGAAGTACCTGGGGAATGCGTTCATAGTTAAAAGACTACAAAATCTACCATAATGTGAATAGTTGAAATGAATCAATTAATAAATGTGTTAAGTAAATTATATCTAAAATACATTTTTCAGTTTAAAAATAGTACATTTCAATTTTAAAAAAATGTACATTGACCTCTCAACCTGTGAATGTGTGAAGATTTTAGGCCATGGTTCTCAGTCAGTAAAACTGCTGTTGACATTTTAGCTACTTTTGTAACCTCCATAGTCCTTTTCTTGGCCCATGGATAGGTATATCTTTGAATTTGGCATGCAGTGAGTGTAAGAAATGGGAAGAGGAAAGTGAGAATAAACACAGGCTTACCTCTATCAACTCTTCAGAATTCAGAGGAGAAAGTTAATATTAACATCACGTGCATTTTGAAAGTTCCACTGAATATGGGTGTGCCTTTTGAGTTCAGGTGTTGTCACAAAGCTAAAGGAATTTGAAACATGTAGATCTACATCTCCAATTTAGTTCACAACACTTTTTTTCTTTTATAATTTTTCAGCTTTTTTTACTTAACAAACTCCAAATTTTGCTCCAAAATAGGGAGAAAATTAAACTGCTAGTGCAAAGGCTTCTTAAAGGAATCTTTCTCTTTCTTCCATATTTTTTTTCACAGGCATCTCATTTTACAGACAGTATCATGTTAATAATGTCTTTGAGCTTATGCCAACAGGCATGTCAGAAACTGAGTTTTCATTTTATTTTTTCAAAATATAAGGACAATGAGCTCTACAATATTTTTCTTGGCCATTTTGGGCAACTGAAATTCTCTGAATTGCTCCTTTCCCCTGTAAGTACTTAATCTGAGTTTGTTTTTCTGAATCATACCTATGCAGGATGCCTAAGCCACTGCAATAGTGCGGAGACAGAGCAAAATCTTATCAATTTCCTAACTGGAAAAAAAAATGAAATATGCAAATAGCATTCTTACAAAGTGCAGTTGCTGATGGATACATCATCATTCATGTTCATTTTTTCCATTGCCATTCTCTGAATTGTTCTACAATTGTGAAGTTTCTCCTCAGAAAGAGCTGCACAGCAATAATAGGTGAAAGCATAGATAAGGGGTGCATATGGTTTGCTTAAAGCTGCATATACTTTCAACATGATTCCTTAGATGCCAATTTAAATATCGCTATGATAATATAATCTTTTGGTGGGAAATTTTCTAAGAAAATTATATCTGCCTTTGTCCTCAGAGGTTTATCAAACTCATCAAAGTTGACTCCTTAAAGAGTGTTCAGTGAAGAAGCCTTTTTTTAAACCATTGTGATTTTTTCTTACTGTGGGGCAGTGGAACGTCTTTGCACATATTTGCAAATATGTTAGGAGATCATAGTCTGCTTCTAGATTGAAAATAAATCTTTTTATTGAAATTTCAAATGGTCTATTCTCAAAATCACTTAAAATGCTGTTGTAAGATGGGTTTGATCACAAACTTATAGCTTCATCCTCATTTAATCAATACTGTGAACAGGTATGGAATGGGATTTAGCCATTAATGCAATACTGCACAGAAACAATTTCAGTGCAAATTTCATCTTCGTTTTCCTTTTTTTTCTAATTGGAATGTGTTTATCCAAGCCTCTATTCTGCAATGAAAAATGCTAATGAAGAACCCACTCTACAAGGTAATACTGGGATTTTGATGGGTATTCAACCTGGGCCAAAAAAGCGGTTTAGGGCTTTGTGGCTTTGTTGTGTAATGAAATTGCAATGGTATATTTCATAAATGTATTCATACAAAGTCTGCTTTTAATTTCACGAGAGCCTAACTTCAGCTTCATCGGGCTTATCTTCGTGCCATTGCTGGATCTTTAATTCTTCTTTTGTTAGTCTCTTAAGAGTCCGTATAACTTTTAACAGGAATCTGGCTGAGCCAAAAAGGAAATCATCTCAATAATGCTGCATGCCAGTGCTTTGTGTACATCTCATTATCACAACATGCTAAGGCTGTTAGAGGCTAAGCCTGATATTGAAAACATGAGAGGAAGTCCTTATGGAAATAAAACTTTTCTTCATAGTAGAAGACCAGTAGTTCAAAATCATCCAGATGTCTCAGGACTGATCAAGTATATAACAGCACTACATTCTCAGTTACTTACAGGACTGTTCTTTATCTCAGCATCATATCAGTCTATTGTAAATATTTTGTCAAGGGTCTGCTTAAGGCAGGAGAGAAAGTGGATTACTTTCATCACTGATAAAGCAAACAATGCAAAGTCTCACTGTCAAAAGGAGTAAACGTGCCTGTGCTTTCCTCATCCTCATTTTTCAAACCACTAACAATGTCAGTCATTCTGAACACCAAGATTACAAATAGTAAAAGGACTGTTTATTCAAAAAATCTTCTGAAAACAACATAGAAAATGGGAAGTCTTGCATTTATACTAGTAATCTCTTACCTCCTAACAACACTCATCTGTTAGGGAGAGAGAAGTGTTGTAACATCTGGCTCAGTGTGGTGAGTTTTCATCTTCAGTTGGGAGGGCTGATGTCATGTATGGAACAGAGCAGCACACTAACTGCTGCAAATGAGAGGCAGCAGCAGTGCTTATCCTGGGAGCTGGGGCTCATGGATCAGCTGAAAGGCTGCCTGCAGCCCTCATGTGTTGATTCTGGCCCATTAACCATCCTATTAATCTTCAAAAAGCTTTAAGGCATGAGTGGTTTGGAGAGTGAACGTAGGTGAGAATTTGCAGGTGTCATTCACACAAAGCAGCCATCTTCCACACTCTTTTCATCAAACAGCTTTCTCAGTCTTCCAGAGCACAGAAGGAAATTCTTTCCTCCACCTTTTACCCTGTCTAAAATTTCTGAGAATATTCCGATTTTTAACATTTTGCAACGTGGCAATGCAAATGTAAAGAACCAGTAAGAATCAGAAGGACATTTGTTTTGTAAAATGTATACACTTCATTCAACCCACATCCTTTAACTTTCAGTTTTTGAGTGTCACCACTATATATACTGCTGTGTGACTCATCTCAATGCTGTATCAACCAACATTTCAATTCTCTTTTATATTCCATTCTCTTCTTTTGGGAAAGAACAGTACAGAAGAACAGAGCAATTTTAGTCAAATTAAAGTTTATGCTATGCTTGACACCTGACTTCACTTTAGTAACACCTGCCTGAAGAATAATTAGCAGGCCACTTTTAGAGAAAGAACTTCCATACACCACAGATGGCATTTTTCATACCAGACAGGCAACGATGTATGTTGGAAGTGAGCCAAACTGTCTGCAAAAACTGTGAGAAATTCAAGACAGACATCTGAATGGAAGGAAAGTTTTACCTTCCTCACCACTCCTACCCCCCACACCATTTGGGAACATCTGTTCAAACCTACCTTTCTATATAATACACTTTATTTTTCTTATCTACTAATACCACAAATTGCAGAATGAAAGCAGCATAGCAAGATTCTTGCATATTGCTTATGAAACCTACAATTTAATAACATAATGTGATGATTTGCCAGCTATACAAATCCTGCATTATGACTCCTGTTAGAACCAAAACCAGAATTTTCATAACCCCATAATATGGGGCTCTCAACTCACATTTCAATAAAGTGGTCCTAATTTTCACTGTGTACTCAAAACTTTGTTGAAATCAGGATACTGTGTGTCATAATGGAGGCACAAAGTCAGCAGTCACTTTGGAAATTATTGGCTAATGTCTTAATCCTGGACTGTTCACTGATTTGTATGAACTTTTGTGTGTACTTTGGGCTAAGTCCAAATCCTTGTGAAATCAATCGTAATCTTTCCATTGCCATCTATAGGCTTCAGATGAGGTCCTTTGCTGCCTTAGAAGAACCTTTGCTTCTTTCTTGCAAAAATATTCCATATAAAAGGAAGCCTGAGATCTCATAATTATATTGTCATCAGGATCAAATGTCTTACACAAATATGTTAAAATTAGAAAAGTGACAGCTCTATGTTGTATTTAGTATAACTTATGGAAGCAAAGTTGTGTATTTTAGTTCCACTGTTCCAGCAAATAGGTATCTACACCAGAATTATAGAAATGTGTATACAGAATTATTTACAATGTGTTGCAATTCCAAATTTTGGGGCCTTTTTTCTCCCTGGTAGGTTTTACTCCCTTAAATGCATTTCTGTGGTGATTTCATAAAATTTTTCTAAGCACACTTTTCGAGATACATTTTTAATTTGGGAAAATGCCCATTTCAGTATTTTCTCAGCTGTGCATGTGGCTTTTTTGGCAAATAATGTGGTAAGTATTCAGAATAGACATATTTCTAAAAACCCTGAAGTCCATAAGCAACCATAAGTTACATATACAGTGTCCATATGTTCATGGTGACACTAGGGATGAGAATCCATCCCCTAAACACTAAACTATTCCTACAAATATCTGCCATATTAATTGCTTCATATTGTTATGGAGCATGCTTTTATAATACAAATTTCATTATATTATCATGTGGTTATGACACAATAAATTCCTACAGAAAACAATTATTGTGATGTTTACTTAAAGGATGAGTGAATCTCATTAGTTTGTTGGTCACCAATGTAAATAAAATTTCACAGAATTTCTCTTGATGGATACTAAATTTTCAAAATTTGCCAAAAAATAATCAAAACATTAGCAGAAAAGTAATTGTGTACAAATTTTTCCTTTCTTGAGAGATGTCAATCTGTGAGCTAGTAATCTTATTCTGTTAGACAACAGAATTCAATAATTGAGTTTGAGTATATAACCTTAAAAAACATTATACAGAAAGATTTTTAAAGTTTTTTGTTCACAAATTCCAAACAACAATTAAAAAATCATTTATGGAAAGAACAGGAATGTGGCAACACACTTTATTCCTGCTAATTAGTACTCTGAGCAGAACTATTAACATTTTAATAATTATTTAATATCCTGACTCACATTCTTACCCCGATCTTAACTATATTCAATTCTTCTTTGAAGAACCACATATTTGCTCTTTTTTTGTAAATCCAGTTAAGGGAAGGAGTGAGAGTTGCAAGAGTTGGAATAGGTTGTCATAGAAGGCATTCAAGAGACAAATAATATTTCAAAAGAAAGAACCATCGCAGGACATTTACTAGAGCCCTGAATCTAATCCCACAGGACTTACTCGGCCTGTCATACAAGTGGCCAGTACAAATTTCTTGATTGCCCTTTTAAAACCTTTGGAGTTTTCCTAAAGAAAAATGCTGGGAGGGGAAAAAAAAAAAAAGGAACTATGATTATTTCCTACTACAGTGTACTACAGTGTCTATTTAACAAACTCTTCATTTACAATGCTTTGTGAGGTCTTCTCTGTTTATTGATCTCAACCAAGTTTACTGTTCAGGTGATAGTCCTGCATGCACAGCTTGGACAGAGGTAATAAAGGACTAAGAAACTGCTAAAATATTTTCAGTTTTTACAGATGAATGTGATAACCTCTTACTATGCCATAAGGAGGCCCTGACTAACAGCCAGGGGCCTTAAATTACATTGAAACTGATTCCTACTCCACAGTTCTCAGCTGTAAATTATGCCAAAAGACCACGGGCTTAAAATTAAAATGGAAAGAAATATATAAAAGCAAATGAGCTCCAGTGAGTCATTATTAATCTGAGGTTATTGTGTCCATCACTACTAAAGCCCTATGCCAGTTACTGCCAGTTATCTGTTATACTGCCTTTTTAAAATTAATATAGACATCAGGTTGTGTATCAAATTCCCCTTTTCAATCAACACACATTACATAATGATATTAAATTACAGTTCATAAATAGTTAAATGTTATTCTCTAAAATTTCTTTAATCTTGTAGTTGATCTTAAAGACTGCATGTACTTTCTTAAATACAAGCTCACCCAAGAGACACCAAATGACTAAAGCCAGGAAATTCTAAATGAAGGCTCAAACTGACATTTTGTCCCTAACTTATATGTCTCCTCATAGCTACTAAGTGTGCATGTCCAAATAGTACTTCTATTATTTGTATAAATAATATTATTGCAGCAGTCAGAACCTCCACTTAAGAAAGCAGGAAACATAAACTGAAACTTGGCCTATGGTAGAAAGATATAGGTATAGAGTCTCTTCTTGTGCTTCTTTTTTCTGACTACTTTTGGATGCAATGAAAAGTCAAGAAAAGATAATATTTTCAGCATGTGGTTAAATAAGTTCAGCAACCTTGCAATGGTATTATCTTAACAATATCTCAATATCTAAAATAATGAAGGGAAAATAAACAAAATAATTAAATAAAAAAACAACAGTCATAAAGGAAGAGAAAGAAACCCTGCAATTAATGTACCTGAGAAAAAAGAATTCTTATCATCCATCATGTTGAAAATTAAACTGTTAAACATCACTGTATTTTTACAGTCAGTTGTATTTTCTGTGTATATTTCCTGAGTAAATTTTTATGTCTGGCTCAGAGACACACCTACCGAAAATCAAGGAGAGGTTGACTCTGGAAAAATACGACATCAAAACTATGGTACCTCAAAATCCTCATTGTTCATCAGAAGCCAGTTTCATTGACAACAACTCATGAAAAGTGAGTATCCACTATTTAATAACAATAAATAATAAAGATAACCAAGTGCTTTCACAACTTCGGGCGAGTCACAATCTTAGGGGTTGATTTTGTCCATGTGTGAAATAGTAAAGTCTTAGCTCTACCACATGGTTGGACTGGTAGAAAACTTAACAGTCTGCAAACAGATATAAAACAACAAAGATAAAACAAACCCTCAAGTTATAGTTCAAAAGCCTTTAACCTATCTGTTTTCAGTAACAAAATTGTGCTACAACTTTGGTACAAAGCCGTGGCATCTTACCACACATGGTTGATCCCAGGAGCTTCCATAAGAGAGTTTTTGAGTAATTGGAGTATATAGAAGAAGATGAGACACCATCTGTATTGATGAGTGATGAGCAGACCTGCTGACCTACAAAGAGGTACTAAAGCATGGGGCATTTGTTGCTGCTCTATGTGGCTTGAATACAAGCTAGCTGAGCTCTGGAAAAAGCATGTGTGTGTTTCTGTGGGGCTGAGCATGCAAGGAAATTCCTTCAAGAACCTAGCAGGAAGATCACTGCGCCTTCACAGGTTCAACTGCTGCCAGTGTAGGACCTCTGCACCACAGTGTGCGCACCACTGGTGCACCAACAAACAGTTGTTAAAAGCCAACTGATGTTTTTGAGTAATCTGAGAAATTAGAGTTAGCACTTCCAGCCATTTTCAAAGTCTGAACTGCTTTTAAAGCGCAGGAAATGTTACATTTTTTTTAGTTGTCTTTTTTTCTGAAATATAAAATTACATTATTTGTCCTTTGTTTCAAGTACATTCACTTACCTAAAGAAAAAAACCTACCTCCTAGCATTGTAAATCTACTTGCACCTTTCTCTCTCTTCAATTTGTGTTCTAAATCTCAGCAGATTCAGTTGAAACTAGGAAAATGGAAAAATACTATCCTTCTCAATAGGAAAAGCTGGCTGCTTCCCCACGGCAAGTAACCCAGTCCAATCCCTGTGCCACTAACAGAGTAACACACTTCGCAAAATGCCTTGGGCTAGGAACACATTGGTGCATTTCAGGTAATGTAAATAAAGCACTTCCATTTGTTTTGTAAAGTGTCAGCTCAAACTTGGTTGATCTGTTTTCAAATGCAGTTGTAATTTTTTCATGAATGACAGCAATAAACAATTCTGCAAACCTTGAAAGGTATTTTTGGCCAACAGTACTTGGAAGACATCTTCTCTTCCCTTTACTCACAAAACAAGTCACATTACATTTGACTAAATCTCTGTGGTTAAGAAGTGTTATTTGAAAATTAAAGATACTTATTTTCAACTTTCCATTGTAATTTGTCATTTTGAAATGTAGTTATATTTCATTTAAGGGGGAGGAAAAAATAGCCAAGAGTAAAAAGCTTTAGTATGAATCACTGCAAGCTTTTTCTGTTCTGATAATCCCTGCAAACCTGAAAACCTTTCCCATCCAGACATAAATCAAAATATAAGTGTTCACAATAGTTAACTTACTTCTCTTATCCCATTCCTGTTCTCAGCACTTTTGAATGACAAAGGCTTTTTTGAAAAAGAACTGAGAAAAAAAATGCAAAGCCTCTTAAGTGCTGGAATCAATAAAATGCTGTGAAATCTTTTAAGAAATTAGTTACCCATTGCGTGGATATTTTAAACTAAAGTGGTCAAAACAATTAATGTACAAGAAAGATAAAGCTTACGGTGGAAAGGATTTGGAAAATAAAGAGATTTCTTGATTGCCTTTAATTTTCATGGAGCCCTACTGCTCCACATGGCAGGATTTCAGTGAATGCTCACCAGTAGCAGCTGGGATGGCACATTTCTTGCTCCTTCTTTTTTTCACCCACTTCCTACCCAGTCCAATTAATCTCTGAATTTTTGGGGAGATGCTTTGAAGTTTTTCTATTGAACAACTTTATTGAACAAAGGTATGATTAATTCATCCCTTCCTTATATTTATTCCTTTTCATCCACTTCAACAAGTTCTATAAAATAACCTTTATATTTGCTCTAAATCTGGAAAAATGGTGGAACAGACTCTTGTTGGTTTTGGCTGAAGACATCATTAGCTGCTAGTTAAATTTTTCCTGCTAAAGGAAAGAGTTTCCCAAATGGATCAAGGTAGAAGGTTTGTCCAAGATTAAAAGCCTAATTTTGAAAACAGCTTTGCGTTGTCCCCAGATGAAGTTCCAAAAGACTCAAAAAAGAGACAGGCCTGCTTAGGCAAAAATCACTTTTAGAGTCCTATGAAATCACTGTGGAGAGACCAGAGTTATTTAAAAATGATTATTTATTAAACATATTTCTTTACAAAGTACAATCAATAGTTTGCATTAAATTTTGGGGTTTGGTATTTGCCTGTATGTACACAAAAGCTTATAACAGAAAATATGTCTTGATTTTACACATGGGACACAATATAGAGTTACCTTCATATTTTGATTCCTACCAACATAAGCACTTGATAATAGCTTTCAGTTTATCTGCTGTTTTTTCAAACTGAACATGAAGCAACAACATTTCTGCAGAGTTTCAGCATTTATCAATGTACTCAATTATGACAAAGTAGAGATGAATAATCCTTTGGACAGTTTCCACTGAGCATGAGTGGAACATGACATTTTTGGCAGGTTACTGGTCTATCCTTATGATTGTAAAAATCACTTTTTGCAGTTATAAGATAGGAAGAATTGAGGAGCTAGGTAAATTTAATAATACCCTATTAGCAGCAGTTGATAGTAAATGCAACATAAGGTTTGTTTTGTCTGTCATACAAGGATGTGTCCTAGCAGACACTATTGTATTGTTCTCTACTTGAACAAAAGTATCTGCATGTATTGTATGTCTTTGGTAAAACAAAACAAAGATATAGAGACAAAAAGCCATTTATTGTCATGAGTGACTATTGCCATCAGCTAATATGAATGCATTGCTAAAAATTAGTGAAGACAGGAAAATGCTGTAAGGTAAATATATACAGAGTTAAAATACATTTCTTATCCACTAGATAGTGATTTTGTGGCACTGTGGTTTTCAGAATATAACGTCTTTGAGAGCAATGTAATTTTCAGTGCAAGCTTAAGCAAAAATACCTGCCCGCTGTCATAAAAACGACAAACAAATCTGGAATGTTCAAAGTAAGTTTGTCTTCCACTTCTCCACTCTTGAGGCACCTTTAAGACATGGCACTTACTGTAAACCATCTAAGAATCAAGAAAAGCAGACACAATAAGCCTGAATTTTCCATAACAACTTTAAAGATCATTGCCAGAGTCACTTGCATACGTAAACGATGCCTGTGTAAGGCTTGCCAGCAAAGCATCTTTCCTGAGAACGGAGCTGGGACACTCTCTGTGTATCATAAGTGTGCGTGCTCAGAGCTGTGGTCGCTGTCGTGGCTGTCGTCGTTGGCTAGTGAGTCCCCCGTGTGCTGGAGCCCGGCGGCGCCGATGCCAGAGAGCTCGGAGGGGAGCAGTGTGCCCTTTTTCACATTCACCAGTTCCTTCTCCCGGGCTGCTGCCCCTTGCTGGCCCCCTTTTACACGCTTCCACTTCATCCGTCTGTTCTGGAACCAAACTTTTACCTTCACAGAAGAAAGACAAAACAAGAAAATAAAGATGAGGTCACTGAAGGTAAAAATGAACTTTCTACCTGTAGCGCAGCACTTGGGGATTGTATTTTCCTAATGTGCCTTTATGTCTGGATGGTAAAGAGCTTAGCAAGCTTTCCCTGAAGGCCAGGCAATTCAGTTTGGATGTGAACACTGGGAATAATGACTGCAAAGGAGGAAAAGGGGTTACTCTTAAGAAGACAGCAGGGCTATCTGCTACAGACAGTTCTGTAGGAACATCTCCGAGCCCTTTAGAAAACATTACAAAGATGACATACCCTTGAAAAACATATTAATGTCATTTGTCAGAGAGAGAAACAAAGTCAAAATGTTTCCTATCAAGGTTCTGTGCAAAAGAACATACATTTTGAGTAACAGAGAACCCTTCATCAGAGGGTATTTACTCTGCAAAACAACTTGCCTGAAATTTGGCATTGCTTTCTTCTTTGTTTCTGTAAGCTGGTGATGAGTTTCAGGTGCAGCACTTTAAAGGTGCCTTTTTTTTTTTAAACTTGCTGAAGTATCTGAAAGACCATTTCTTACTATAAGAGCTTAAGACTTCCCTGTCCATTTCACAAATTATTCTAGTCAACTGATCCTTTATTCTGCTGCATTTAACCAGAGATCCTGATCAAATTTTTTAGACAAATAAATACCCCCAAAGTCAGAAGGCAAGACATTTATAAATTGAGTCAAAATTGGCAAATAATTTCAGATAAGAATGAAAAGGAAATTCATAACATGGAAGACTAAAAATATATCTGTGTTTAAGTCATATTAAACCCCAAGATTTTATGGCAGCTGAAACTCATTTCCACTCCTCCTCATCTCTGTATGGAAATATATGAGGGAAAAGTGAGCCTAAATTATTTGCATTGCAAACCACAATATTTTTCAATAGCCAAAAGAAAAGTAAAGAAAAAAAAATAGATGTGCATAGCAGCTGTCAAATATATTAGACCAGATTAAAGGCTGATTTAAGATCAGCTTCAAGTACTGTCACTGAGAACAGTATGAATAGAATATTCTTCAGTTTGATTCATTTAGAGTTAGTGTTGCTGAAAAATCTTCCCTGTATGTGTGTGCAGCTCTTCAGATGAAGGTTCCACAGAAAAATAAACAATGCCTGCAACATTTAACTTGGAAAAAAAGCAAGAAAGCTTGCAATGCTGGTATATCCTCTGCTGTGTTTAGCAGAATGTGTTTCAGAGTTTTAAAAGAATCAGCAAGCAACAGGCACAGCAGGACATATTGTACAACATGAGTAATAGAGCCACAAAAATGCTGTTTTGCTGAATCTGTCTTACACATCCAGGAAACCTCACAGTTTTTAACCTTTACTGTTGCTTTGAATTTTACATTAAAATTTTACTACTATTGAACTGATAGGTGGCATCACTATTTTTGTAAATGTTTATAGGAAGGAAGAGAGGTTATTTATTTTTTTAATATTCTATATTCCTGTTAAACCCAAAGTGAGCTGTTAAAGCAAATCACTTGGGAACAGAGAAAAATTATTCCAGGTTAGTTGAGAGCCTTAAAGCAGAGCATATCTTTTCTGCTAGTCAACTCATCAGAAGCAAAAAAATCTCACTTGCCAAGTGAAAAAAGTGTAAAAGGGAAGGTATTTATTACTAGCTGCTGTGATATTGGAAATTATCATACTCAGAACTGGTATCAGAAGTGTCTATGAAACAACATCTTCAAAAGGGTACAGAAGTGGCAGTTTTCTGGGAGAAGTGATAATGTTATTTTGTTTCATTTTGGGGGTTGTTTTGAACAGTAAAATTTCCCTTGCAAAAGGCATTGCTCTACTTGTCTCAGATACTGCAGTAGATGCAACTGCAATTGTTATCTAAACATCAAAAATAATGCACTTTGGATTGGACCCATTATCACGGGATATTATCACACTTCTTATGAAATAAGGGCCAAGATAATTTTCTTTGGTAAGAAGAAAATACAGGATTGGAGTAATTGTTAAAAGGTCTAAGCAATTCTCTGGATATTTTTATGTCCTTGAACATTCACAGAATATATCGCATGACTCAAAGCCTAGAACATATTAATAATGTATAGAAAACATGGTTTCAAGAAAAAGACAATGGTGCATTTGAAGTAGAAGTTTCAGTGCACAGCCTGGATGCAACTACTGGAATAAGAGACATCCAGGCCTTCTGGATGTGGTCAGTTCATTTGTGGATACTTGAGAAACTGAAGCTAATACTCCTATGACCAGTCAGACACTGTTCTGCATGGGACAGGAGTGAACAGGATGATTATGACTGGCTTCTGTTACAGGTGCTCATTTCTGTTCTTTCACAGACAAAGCTAATTCTCACATCTGCATTTTTTACTGTTTTCTACTCCAATTTAATAAATTATTCTGGTTTTCATTTTTTATGACAATACATTTTGGTTCTGCTTGTTATAATTCAGGCCACTTTGACAACAGTAGAGTGGAGTCTGTCTCCTTGAGCATTAAATCCAAAAGATTGACCCCAGCTTCCAGGTAATGAGTAACTGAATCCAGGCTGGGGAGTACTTCTTCACTCAGATCATCAACCTTCAGATCAGCTCATAAGATCATGCCTTAAAGTGTCTCCATCAGGAATTAGTAGAAGTCAGCATCTGCATATTAGTTAATATAAATCAGTTAAAGGAGGATGACTTCCCTTTCCAAGAATGAGTACGAGATACATTTGCATATTCCTCCAAGGATCCAGCATGCAATGCTATGTCCGCATGTGTCCCATTGTATGGGAAACATGGTATTTGGGGAAAGCTGGGAGGAAATTACTCCAGCTACCTTTGCATGCACTCTCTTGAGTGTAGAAGGAAGAAAGTAACACTGACAAGCTTGTGGGAGGAAATATACTACTGTTGAACATATAGCCTTCCCATAAAGAGAAAATGGTAACAATGTTAAAAATCGGGGATGGGGGGGGAGGGATTTTGTTCAATACTTTAAATAAACTGCATTTGATTTACTTACAGAATATAAAATAAGCATTTGTTTTTTTGGTATGTCAAAGATTATTCTCAAAAGCTAGAAATCGTTTATAGTCAAGTTTATAATTGAAAATATTGTGAGTTTATTTTGATACCATTGGCTATGTTAATGTACAGCAGTGTTCTTATATAAGGGAATGCATTATACATATACAAAATATTTTTTACTATATATTTAATTATGTCCTCCATTATGAGGACATATGACATTATGAGTCCATTATGAAGTACTAAAGTCTTTTGATCTGATCTGAGCTTTTGATCTGATCCAAAGTACACTAATGTCAACGTGAGTTTTTTTCATGCAGCTCAATAAACTTTAAATGAAGATCTTAATGCTCATGTGCTAATAATATGGGACAGGTACTTCACTTGTTATTTCCTCTAGAGATCAAATTTAGATATTAGAATTCTGAACTTCCTTTGGAGCTGAAGGTCAGTTAGAGAGGGTATAATTGTTACTGATATGTGATCCATCGATATTTTAGTAATGGGAAGGAAGTGAAGCAAATTTTGTGTGAAGTAATTCAGAGCATTAGTTTATCTTGGTTTATGGAAAAAACATGCTTTTTAAACACACAACTCATTTAAATCTTTCAGGTCTTGCATAAAATATGAATCAAAACAAAACACCCTGAGAAACATAAAGGAGAGAGAACAAAGAAAGAAGATAGAAAACACAAGTAGAATAGAATAGAATAGAATAGAATAGAATAGAATAGAGTAGAATAGATCTAGAATGACAGAGAGTGACTAAATGACTGGATGACTGAAAGAAAAAGAAAGAAAAATTGAAATAAAAATAGAGAAAAAAAATCCTTACTGAAGTGAACTTTAAAATTTTTTGAAATTTCCCCCAGTGAAAGAACTAGTAGTGATATTCACAACTTTTGCAAAAAATTATATCCATTAAAGAAGTTTAAAGGTCTACTGTGACAAATTTAATAAGATTTACAAAGATGTTAATGCTATTTTTCAAGGCTGTTAGCTCCAGCAGGATCTGAGCGTGCTCACCACCTCCCAGAATCAAGTCCTGATTGCCTACTGTTTATTGAAATGCACTCCCTCGTCTCCACCCTTTGACTAGCACAACTTGACTGTATAGAGCAAGCATGTGTATGCACAGAAAACAAAGGAAGTGGCAGGAAATGAGCTGTATTAAAGATGATGGTAGCATTAACAGCTGTTTCTAAATCAGTGCTTACGAGCCAGTCTATTGAGCACATCTGCTTACTGGCACGAAAGGCCCATTTCTTTTCCCTTAGTCAACAAGTTGTTTAGCATCTGCATCTCCACATCTGATGATTGGACTGTTACTTTAGATACGAGTAAATTATTTCTCATCGCGTATCTTCTGATCTACACAATAAATGTTTTTGCTGTGACCAATTTATTTAAAGGTCTGCTTTGTAGGAATCATAGGAGGGGAGTCAAAACAATGAGGTTGACATTGTTTGTGTCTACATTGCCAAAATACTTATTGCATACTTAAGATATATAAGTCCTTAGTAGTCTTAAGGGCCACATGATGGGCTGTGTTGGATGTGTATCTTTAATATAACTTCCTTATGTAGACATCAACAAATCCTTTTGATTAAAAATGTAAATATTTGCTAAACTTCTTATTTAATGCTCCTTCTTCAGCAGAGCCTTTCAGTCATGTTAACTTTAAGAATAATTGAATTAAAAAGTAATGACTGAATTCAAACTATATTAGTTCTACTATCAGCTCCCTTTCATCTTTTAGGAAAAAATACTTTCTCTTTATAAAAGCTAATTTCTGGAAATGAAAAAATCTTTCCTAAAATCCAGTTTTCTATTCCAGGTTTTAGTGGCATGAGTCCCAAACAAGATTAAAATTTGAGGCCTGATATCTAGAGAGCCTTAAAAATTAGAAACAAGAGTGCTGTGCCAGTTGTAACTATTCTTTTGCTTTAAGAGATCCATATTTCTAAGCAAGAGTCTTTGCAGTCAGTATCCTAAAGTTCATGTTTTAATATACCTAAATGATATGTCATGAAGACAAAAGCATCAAACCTTTAAAGCATTCTGTCTCGATCAGCCACTGTCCATTTACTTTTGCTTTTATTATTTTTAAATCTTTCAAGTTACTTTCTTCTGATACAGACAAACATATGAATAATAAAAATAACCCTGAGTTTTCAAAATTAGAAAAAAAATTAAGTTCATTTCTAAATTTTCTTTGGCCTTGAAAACACTCGTGTTATTTTTAGATAGTACATTTATGCTGCCAAGCTCTAAGGAAAGTCAAAGTCCTGAAATTTACAGAAATCCCTAGTATTATACAGCTGAAGCTTGCCTTTTTAGCATGCATACAGATAATATTTTCATGATAGTTTATTCAGAAACTTATAGAAGTAAATAGAAGTGTACAACCTACAAATAAATGTAAATGCTCGTAGAACATAACTTGAAGGAATTGCATTTTCTGTTCCAAAGAAATTCTCATAAAGATCTCAAATATATTTTAGAGATTAAAACTAATTAAAATAAATCTTAGTATTAAATGTCTTCTTAGTTATTATAAAATATTTCCAAAATCCATCACTTGAAGAAAATTGACTTATCTTTGGAAATCACAAGGTACCAGGACCTTGTGATTAAAATTACTTAAGTCACCTGCTCACTTATTTAAAATGATCTGCTCAGTGTTACATTACAGAACTTTGCACTGAATGTGTACAAGTACTTTGCAGCAGCTGTTGAGTAAAAGGGGAGGTTTTGGCAGGTGCACAAAGGACAGCTGGAGCTTTTGGCACCCAGGAAGGTGTAGGAGTGGGTTCTGGTTTATTGTTACATAAAAGTCAGTTGAGATTTTGGTACTGCTTAGGTGATAGATTCTCCTTTCTACCTCCCACATTTAAACAGGGATGGAATAGACATTATATTTCAGAGGACAGCAGTGATAGCAGTACTTTATTCCAGTTTCAAAAGTCTTTGTGAGCACTCAGTTTACCTCCCTCTACTCTATTATTTTTAGAGCCTACTTTCATCAATTTCTTTACATATGTATAGTACCTAAAGGGGGGTTACAAGGGTGGAGAGGGAATTTGATAAAGGCATATAGTGATAGGACAAGGGGGAATTGTTTTAAGATGAAAGACAGTAGGTTTAGGTTAGATATTAGGAAGAAGTTCTCTACTGTGAAGCTGAGGTTGCCCTGAGAGGTTGTGAACTCTCCATCCCTGCAAGTGTTTAAGACTGGAATGGATGATGATCTAAGCACCTTTGTCCAGTGAAATGTTCCCTGTCCATGGGCATTTGGAAATAAATGATCTTTAAGGTACTCTAACCCAAACAATTCCATGATTCTATGATCATGTGATTCCAAATCTACAAAATAAACAAGTGGTGAAAAACTAATTTGCGAGGAAGGTGACCTTTAGCTAAACTTTCCTCCTCTTTGTTTAGACATTTACCTCCATGAATTATTGTACAAATCAAAATCATGCATTAATTATAACTAAGTTTTGTAGATGCATTCTTTCCTGAGAAAGAACAGAGGTAGCACAGTAACTCTTACTGCTGGTATTTATATTGCTCAAGACAATTATCAAAGTTTTATTTTATTAAGAGTGTTACTTTAAATAAACAAAAAATCTAAAGGATTTCAAGCCACACAGATTCATTATTATAGTGTGGATAGAGTGTGCTTAACACATGGAAGTGTGGAATGAGCAGCTGCCTTTCAAAGATGTGACAGCATGACAGACAGATATAGTCTAAGCCTGTCCTATCAATGCAGTTGAATTTTGTTTGATTTTTGTTTGAAATTATTCACCACCTACCATCAGTAAACTAGCTTCCTAAGGTAGAAAACTAGTTATGCCATGTAATGCATGAAGAGACATTTATACTTCCAGAGGCTGTGCAGAACAAACACTTGATGGAGGAATATTGAACTCCCTGTTTTCTTGCCTGGCTGGCCAAGTGAAGCTACTCTTACCTTACCAGTGAAGTTTAAAAAGTGCAGTGATTTGTGTCCCTTGACCTTTGTAATGCTGAAAAGTATTTTAGTCAAGTCACTTGTGATGAAATTTTCAGGTAACCAGGTCTAGAGAAAAATTTTCTAATGGTAGAGTTCATGTAGTATTTTCATGGTCTTAACAGTGCAGTGCTACAGCGTTGGTTATGGTACTATACCAAAGTATAATTTAAATAATAGGGCTTCTTGTTTCCATTTCTGGCAGGAAAAAGGCATCACAAAGCTTCTTTCTTTGTGACTCATTCCATGTTGGTACCACATGCATGGAAGTCAAACACTTGATACAAAAGCATTCTTCACTTGGACAAAATTTTGTCCTTTGCCTATGCAAAATCAATGGGTTTAGGCCTTTTATAAATGATTGGAAGGTTCCAGGCAGATACTGGAAATTAAAATTAAGAAGAAATAAGCCTCTCGTTGCCATCAGCAGAATTTAATCTGACTAGGTGGGATTTTCCGTTTGTGTTGGCAAACTGAAGCATTACATATTTGGTCTGTTTATTCCGGTAACCTTAGCCAGCCTGAAGAACTGCAACGTTACTCTTTTGATTAGCTCCATGCAAAAAGATCTTGTGAGATGGAAAGATCTCCTACTCTTTCTATATTTGGCAGGATCAACTCCATAAAAATGTCCATTTTGCCACTCCTCTGATACCCTGCTGCAGCTGCTTCCTCCCCTCATCCCACGGTGAGATATTAAAAGTCTGCATGGAACCTTCTCCAAGTTTATCTGGAGGTACAAAAAAGCCAAGAATGCGTCTGTCAAGGTTACAAATATCTAGGGAACTCAGATAGTCTAACTAGCTCTTCAAAATATAATAGAGGCCTGCCAGATGAAAATTATTAACTGCTGCCTGATCTGGGATTGAGAGTGCACTCTATAGGAGAGGGAGCAAGCATTATATGTACCTATATTTCTGGAGTTCTTACAATACCATAATAGAGCCATCCTACCACCAGATGTGCTTAAAATGCTCTCAAAGAGCACTCTTAATATCTAGGCAATTGAGGCACTTATTTAATGTCATCCTCCTGTCTTGTAACTCAGGTTTCCTTTTTAGGGAGTGATAGGATTACTTCCTTCTCTTGAGCCATATGTTGCTAGGGGTTATTTTTCTTTGGTTTTTTTTTTCCTTTTTTTTTTTTGTGAGCAATTTATGTTTGAATTGATCTTGTAAGTTATTTCAAAAGTCAAATGAAGCCTTACGTTGATGACTGCAAAAAACTTTAATACTCTTATATAGCTTTTTAAATATGGTTAGACATATGGTTTTTTCTACAGCTTGTTTAAATGCCAGACAGGTAATTATGAAGTGTTAGTTGGTCAGTGCCTCTTTTAATCTGTGGCGTATGGTAGAAATTATCACTATAGTCAAGAGGAAGATAGAGATTTTTTTAGATAATAGACTACATGATTTTTCTCACATCTTGGGGAATAACTGAAAGTTGTAGCTTTAAGATGACCCAACAATACTTTCCCCAGATAATTTTGTTGTTCTTATTTGAATAATGCACTTGTTTTTTTAAAAAAAATCCTAGTGAAAATATAATGCTATAACAATAATTCCATCAGGGGTTAGATCTGCTCTCAAAACTATTTTCCAAGCAGATACATTATTTCACCCAATAGCCAATGCTACTATTTTGCCATTGTACTATCTCAAAGAAGTTTCAATTCTCTGTATGCAAATTCAGTGTTTAATGAGAGACCAAGAAATCTCCCAACAGCAAGAGATCTACAGCATGTGATGAGATCAAGGCTATCACTTTTGTATTCACTTATTTCAAACAAAGGAACTACTACTTCTTTCAAACAAAGGAACTATCAGCTATTGTATTTTCTGCAATGCAGCTTTGGGGGAAAATACTAAAGAAAAATGGTTCTGCAAACAGCAATTTTCAAAAAATGCTACCTCATGGGAAAGGGGTGGGGTGGGGCATAGTAGATAATTCCATCAGTATATTTTAGATAATTTTTTTGCATCTGTTTAATTTGATACCTATAAGTATCAAATCTGATCTCCTCTGTAGAGACAGATAGTCTAAAAAAAAGTAATAACGCTAGTAAGAATGAAAATAAGTGCTATTATCTTGCTCAAGGGTAATGATTCATTTTGGTAATGATGGAAAGACAGGTCCTGAGGAGAGTTCCCTCTCTTAACTGGAGAGATAAGAAGTATTAATGTCACATCACGCTCATCCTGAAGTACATTTTGTCACTGGAGGAATACTGATATAAAACAAGTATGCGAGAAGAGCCAAGTCTTTTGGGTTATGGCATTCAGCTTCTGAAGTCTGCCATATACAATGGAAACCCATACCCAGATCCATGCTATTTACACTATTTTTCTATCAAAGCAATATATTTGGTTCTAAAGAGACCTTTATACTTTATAACATTACTTGGCTTAGTATGATTCAGAAACTGAAAAATATGTCCTGACTTTCCCCTCAGTGTTCACTTGTTGATTAACAATACAGTTTTTATGCTTTTTTTTGTTGTTTCTTCTCCTTTTTTTCAGACCATTTTACTGTGGAAAATACAGAACTGGATTCTATCAAACTAAACATCTTAATGCTTTCCTTTTCTAAGGTGGTGTTAAACAAGGAAGGAAGGAAGGAAGGAAGGAAGGAAGGAAGGAAGGAAGGAAGGAAGGAAGGAAGGAAGGAATCTCTAGGAGCTCAGTTGTCACTCTGTGGTGATCTGGAGATGCAGAGAAGGATTAGATTACACAATTAAATAGACTAATGAAAATGTTATAAAATTTATCACAATAATCTGCAGAATGCTTAAAACTGATGCTTTGTTACAGCTGGAGAACAGAAAGTACTGCCATGATTTAAATATATTCTCTGTACTTGTGTAGCTGGATGGTGTTTTCTCCTCCAGAAAAAGTATTCAATATTTATCTGTGCCTTTTCAGTATGCTAAATGCTTTTAGATTAACTATGCCCTTCAGGATAGTAAACTGTCTCTTCATTTAGTTGTACTACTCAACATGATCTTTGAAGAAAATAATATAGAATTTATTAGGGACAGCACTTAAATTCTAGGCCAGATTAACCATTATTAAATATAGAGATATATCCAGCTGACTGATTCCTGTTGAATTGGCCATCAGATATTTTTTTAAAATTTATTTATCATTCTTCAGTTTCAAGCCAACTCTACCTTTGTCATCAAGAGAAGAATTCATTCCTTCTCCCCTTAGCTGTCAAAATGAGATGTGAGTCTAAGTAGCACAGACAGTGGAAATGAAAAAAGGCAAAATTTTATCCATTGTTTGATACAAAATAATGTGTTTCAAAAACATAACTACCATACTTAAGTAATTGAAAATTACCCCAGTGAAACCTGGCACTACGGTTAAATCAAATAAAAAATTACTAGTTTTCTTGAAAAGCTCAAAGGCACAGCCATTCTCTAGAAGCTTTCAAAGCAAAAATCAGTTGCATTTCCTTTTGTAAGAAAAATGTGTTCACTTTTTTAGAAAAGGCTGGATTTTTGCTGGATTTGATATATGTACCTATGGCAGGTGTCAATGAAACTAAAGAAAATTGCAAATCTTCTTATATGTAGATTTCACAAATCATTATGCTATTTTGATACCTACTTTTGACTATATCATCATCTTGCTCATTGCATCTAAAGCAATCCCTCAATCTCATATTGACTCCTGAAAAAAGAATGACTGTCTACCAGTGGGTAAAAATCTTTCCATTTTAATATTAAAACTGTAGGAAATATTTCATCAGATTTTATGTACTTGAGACCAGTATTCTAAACTTCTTTACTAACACAGTTTCAAAATATGTACATTGATGTAATTATTATTTGAAGTGTGACTTCGCTACCTATTTAGTGTATAGAGATGAGATCCTAAAACACTTTAATACATGTGTAACATGGATATTTCCATTAGAAATCAATGTGACAACATGCATGATGAAACTTAAGCACATGCAGAAGTGTTTCCTGGACCAGGGTTTGGTGAGCAGGAAACCAATAACAGTGATAAGAAATTCCATCATCTCCTCTGTTTTCACAGAGCAGGGTAAGATAAAGGGGTTTAAAATGCCTGTATCCCAGTTTTGCTGGCGTTCCCATTTTTGCTGCCATCTGGAGACAGAATGTTCAGATACTCTGCATTAGTGGCCACTGCATATGCTTAATAGACTGAACCAAGTTGCTCGTATTTGTTGCATGCAGGCAAAGCAACTACTTGTGCATACAGTGTTTGGGACCTACCCCATCTTCAATGACATCAGTGTGGACAGATTAGAAAAGACATGCACCCATCAAACAGATCTATTACTCATGCTTTTATCTTCCATATCTGCCTAACAGATGAAATTAATCTGTAAGTGGTATATATAAAATTATAAATTACTTTCATAGCAGAGAGATAATAAATGTATATAATTTTGCTAAAAACATTCAGTCTGATGTATCAACATAGATATCAGCATTATAAACAGGAGCTTTACTGTGAGAAGCTACTAATCACTGGTACATATTAGGCAGACATTTAAAGTCCATTATTTTTCATCAGTACCTGTCTTTCAGTGAGGTCAAGATTTACTGCTATCTCATATCGCCTCAGCCTGGTCAAATAGTTATGATGAGCAAATTCTGCTTCTAGCTCTCTGATTTGCTCCTTGGTGAAAGCTGTCCTTTCCTTCCTGGGTTTACTGTTGACCTCTGTCTTGTAGTTTCCTTCTTGGGAATCTGAAAATAAATAAAAAAAAGGCAAAAATGAATGTAATGACAAGTGTACAGCTAAATAGAAAGCAAGCCCAAAGACAACAACAAGCTGAAGTTTTTCAAACTTTATTGTCTCTGAAACACACTCTTGCTTTCATTCCTATGGATCCTTTGCTGTAAATCAGGAAAGCAGAAGTAATTCTGGCAGACTTGAGCTGCTGCTTCCATTGACACACATCAAACTTTAGCTTAAAACCTTGCAGTGTTTTGTTTTGTAACAATTCTCTGAAGAATTTCTGCAAAGCTTCAATTCCTTCCCACTGTTGGCAACTCTCAGTGCATCCAACCAGTACAGGATATGTATCATTTGATTACTGTGTAATGAGTAATACTTCAAGAATCTCTCTCCCCTATCATTTCACTAATACCTTAAGCCAAAGCTGTTTTACAGCAGACACTTTGAGGTTTAGTGCAATTACACTTTCAGGGAAAGCTAACAGACAAAGCATAAGAAACTGAACACATGTCAAAAGGAAGCTGGTCCTATCCCATGTCCCATTGTCCCATGGGATCTTCTACTCATGCTATGGTGCAGGTAGGAGCTTTTTGGCACAGCTGGTATCAGTATAGAAAATTTGCTACCACCATTACCTAAGGAATACATTGACTACAATCAGAGGAGCTTTGCTGAAAATTTCATTATCACCCTCATAATTCCTTTTGCTCTCAGAAACAGGTATGTTTAGTCCTGACCCAAACTACTGAATTCAGTAACTCATTCACAGTCATTCTATTGCTGTCAATGAAGTCAGCTTAAATAAATGAATGGTCAAACCATAACGGAAAAAAAAAGAGAGTGGGAAAAAAAGAAGGAAGTAAGAAGAACAAGAAAAAAAAAAAAAAAGACCAGACATTTGTAAGTTTGGGTATGGTACAGCACCTATAAATCCAAAATTAGCAGGAGATCAGTACAAGTATCATTAGTCAAATTCTGGCCTCACAAACCATCTTAAAAATGTCACAGATTAATTCACACTTCAGCTGCTGATTTAAATAGAAACGTGCATCAACATCCAAATGAACTGGCTCACAAAAAAATCACTCCCTGGGACTCTGTGTCAGATGAATCATCGGCATGCCTGAGCCTGTCCAACTGGCCAGTGAGTCTGGATTCAAATCTACATTTTATAAAGGTATAAGAATGTTTTCACTTTTTGTCAGTCACTCTGTTACTTGGAAGGGAACTTTGGGGTTTTTTGGGGGTTTTTTTGGTTTTTTTTAAATGAGAACTGTTTATTCTTGACTCAGTACTACAGTCAATAATTTAAAATATTTCAAAGCTAATGGCTGCATATCACCAAACCTCCACTTTTGCTGACATAACACACAGAACTTTGCTTCAAATGTGAAGTGTAGTGCTGGCTGTATGACTGAGGGTATCCACCAAAGTTGTTGAGTGTGTCTGGGAGTTGTTCAGCCACAAGTGGAGTAGGTCTTTCCTAGGGTAGGACGTTAGATGGCAGGCCCATTGACAATAGTGTGGGGCCAAGGTCTATTTCCAAACTCAACATAGAAAACTTGATATTTCATTCCTAGAAATTCACATTTCTTCCTTTATACCAGTAGGCAAACTAGAGTCACTGTAACTTCTCTCCACGATTTTCTGTTTCAGGAACATACATATTGATTTTTTTCATTTAAATTCCTCTGTCTGCCATCCCATTATAAGGACCAAATACTAGTAGATCACCTGAATTTAAATACTTAAAGCCCTATATCCCCATTCCTTTGAATCACTGAAAAGGCATAACTAAATCATTATTCTTGCTATTTTGACTTACCATTCTTATACTGCCAAATATGTTTCATACAGGTTTGAAAGCAGATGTGTGTGCATAGTCATTATGTGCTGCATGACACAAAAATTAATTTTATGCAAGTAATTTCTGAAGTCCTCTTATAACTGTCCTGGTCATCCTCTGCCTGTGTGAGGCCATGAGACAAGAAGTCTTCCCATGTCAGTACTTGCTGTAGGAAAGATCCATGGAAGATGGATCTGGAAAGCTCACTGCTTTCCAGACTAGAGGTTGTGTCCTTAAATAAAAGTAATGTACCTACATGTGACACTGATACCATATCAAAAATAAAATACTAGAAATGCAGACTGGATACACAACAGAAAGAAGGGTCAAGGCTATAAAACCTTGGCAGCTACTTCTATCATGAATATTTGAAGGGGAAAACTTAAGGAGCACCCTTCCAAATGTCTCCCAGGAAGATACTGATCTCTGTAAGTGACTGAGACTTGTAACATGAGCAAATTTTGCAAGCAGATGGTTCCATGAGGAAAACAACTTTGCTGTGCAGCAGAAAATGGTTTTTCATAACATTCAGAGCCAATGGTTCTTGGGATACTGAAAAGAGAAGGGGAGGAATACTGGGATAAGGAAAGGGAACTGCATGAGTAGCCTATGTCCACCATCTTTGCCAACAGAGAGGATTCAGAACTGCTATCAATGTTAGCCCACACAGATCCTGTGCAAATATAAGTATTCATGGACTACTGGTTATTTAGACATTTCTTCCATTGCTGGATACTACCCTTAATTCAATGCTGGATTTAAATGCCTGACAGCCATAGTTTTGTCAGCAGTAAGATTCCACCAGCAGACTGACACAGTGGGAAAGTTGCAGGGTTTTATTTGTTTTTGAAATTATCATTGATTTGATTTGTAATAGTTGAAATACACTAAAAACCATGTGGTGTATTCAAACACTGCTGAAAGCAGAAGTTGGAGGGGTATGCAGAAACCTGGGACAGGTATAGAGAGCTGACTCCCTCTCAATACTGAGGTAAATGCAACTGGAATCCCAGGAAATCTATTTCAACAAAAATATGGCCAGCAAGACAACGATATTTTGCTTAATACATTTGAGACATTGAAAATATATCTAAAAAGAGACTTAAATGGATACTAGTTAGGGGATCCTGAGTCTCATGCTGTCATCTGAGCTGCTTTCTGCAGTGTTGCTGTGGTTCATGTACAGGTTGCCTTTTATGTCCTATTGATGTCATACTGCTTGGAATTTCAGTTTTAAAATTTTGGGTTGTTTTAATTTCCAAGGAGAAAGAATCTAAGTGTACTAATTGGTTGTTGTTTTTTTTAACAGCCTCTATAAAGCTAAGATTGGGAACTCCCATCACTTTCTGACCTTCAGGACTCTGCTCATATCACCTGACTAGCTTCTCTTTGGTGGAAAATGGGTGGGAGACTTGGAAGAGATTCTTGGCAGAACTCACGTCAGCCTACATCTGTTTTGCAGCTGTTGCAACTAAGGAAAGAAAAAGGTCCCAAGAACCTTAGTTTTCTTCTACTGGCTACATCTTATGCCAAGTGGTAGGTGTAGAGGCAGAGAACAAAGCCTAGGGGGAACTCGGTTAGACTACTTGCCTCTCAAAAGGCACACATAAAATACATACAGATGGTACTAACCACTTGATGAAAAATACAGTAATCTATATTGTCTGTCTTCTGCCTTCTGCCAGACAAATTCTGGCACACTTTCAGAAGATGTAGCCTACATGCAGGTATTTGTACCTTATCAGTCTCTCTTTTGGAAACCTTTGTTCTTTAGATGTCAAGTAATGTAGGCAGTTAAACACTGCTTTGAGGGATGCAGGTCATGCCTTTTCTTAGAACTGATTTTATCACTTTTCAAAAACTCCAGGCAGCATCTTTAATATCTCCTGTTAGACAAAAATACTTGTTGGTAACTGATGTAAGAAGGTACTGCTTGGAAAGACATTCAGTGTTATAAATGGCTGTTCCACAAATCTTTGAAGACTAAGATTTTTTGCCAAGTTTAATAACAGCTCAAGATGTATTTTTTAAAAAAGTTATTCCTAATAATGACTTTTTTAAAAAAGTCATTCCTAATAATGCTATTCCCCACCCTCAAGCCAAGTTTATTAACAGCTCAAGATGTATTTTTAAAAAAAAGTTATTCCTAATAATGCTATTCCCCACCCTCAAAAGTTGCTTCTGCTTTACTTAAAGGAGTGTTTTGTTCTTAATCCCCACATTTGTATTATCCCACCAAAGTTTCTATTTCCTTCTCTCTACATCAAGAGCTGAAGCATGACAAGCAAACACAGGATCAAACTCCTCTGTGTAGAATATGAACATTGATAATTTTGATGTTTTTACTTTTGATACATGTCCAAGGAAAAAGAAAGACTGATCACAGAACATGAAAAGAGACTGGTGGGGATATCTATGGTACAAAGATCTGCTAGTAACCAGGCTGGGTCAGAATCAAAGGTAAAATGTGTAAGAAGCACCGATTTTTTTCTGGGATTAGTTAAAAAACTGATATACCTTCATTTCTTAGACAGAAATGAACATTCAGTTATGTAAACCTCCAGACAAAAATTTTCAAAAATAAATCAGATTTCTAGTGTTTTATTGGTAGTTACAGAAGATTTTTAAGTCCTGATATCCACCCTGAGAGTGAGTAGTGACAATAACCACCAATGATTTTTGACCAAAAGGCCATAAGAATTTCACCTTTATTGCTCAATATTCAGGTTTTCAACTTTCACTAACAGTTTCCAACACTTGCCCTTGAAAAGACCCCACCACTAGCAAACAATTTCTAAATTTATTTCATTATTAATTTATAGTCAATTTGGGTAAGTTATATGTCCTTAATTACATATCTTCCTATAAATGATGATCAAGTGTTTGCAGAAAACAACTACTACATAGGTATCTATTTTGAAATGAAGCAATCTATGCAAAGTATTAAAAGCAGAAAATCTTGCTACTTCTGAGTATTTTAATGTTTTATGAAAGAATATTTCTTTCAAACATAAATCTTTGGCATTTGTTTAAATAACTAATATGTAACAAAGTCTTCTAAAAATCAAAAGAACAAAATAGTGATATGTGATTCAATTCAAAATGCTTGCTTACTTTTTTCTTTTGAGATGCGAGCAATATGAACTAAGGGAAAAGTAGCAAGGAGATGGTGCAAAGGTCTCCATATGGTTCCTATTTTTTTGCCAGAAACTACGTGTGAGAGCAAGATTTACCCCAAAACAGTCACCTTCAGACATTTTTGACATTTAGTACAGAATATTATGAAGATTTTATATGAATTTTTTTTCTAAATTTTCAATTCAAAGTTGCTCAGAATTAATATGAAAACTTACCCTGTATCCAAAATACTGCTCTTTGCTTTGCAGGTTCATAAGTTAAACCCTTACTCCCTAGTTTTGTGTGTAATCTTTGTACAAAAGAAAAAAAAAAAGTCTACATATCTATTTACTTTGATGCACCTTCTCTTATTTGCAACAGATGTTGCAGACTTTATTAATCTATTTTTGTCTCATAATTTTCCTTCTCTTCACAGTCATTTAAATGTTCTTAAAAGACTTTGCCTAGTGAAAAAGTATACTTCCAAATCACTGAACACCTTCAGTCTGAGTGCCTCTTTTGAGAACGTCATTAAAAGTATTTCTGGAGCTGCAATTCACTAAATATTGGAACAGACAACATCATCATTTCCATAATTCACAATTTCGTGTGTGCAAAACTGCACAGTAGCACAAGTGCGATGTCAAAGCTACATGAATCCTTCTTTTCAGTCTAATGAAAGCAAACTTTTGTTTGCTTATTGAGTTAATACTTTCTAACAGTCTGTGACAATTAACAATTTAAAACAGCCTCATATCCACACCCAAAAAAAACACTGACCTGGCACAGCAAAACCTGTGGGTATTCTGAAACACACTATATACTGTCCTAATCTATTACCTACTGGCTGTTGCTGCCAACATTTTGTTATTATTGCCTTCTGAAAGTAAAAGTCTAGGAATTATACTGCACTATCGGAAACATTGATTCATAACACTGTAGCAGCTAAGGCTGCAGGTTCTTGAAGACACCTCTGTTTGAAAAGATATTCGTCTACCTTCTAACTACATAACATTTACAGGTCAGTGCTTCTTCAAACCATGCAGATATGGAGGACAACATATGTATTCTCTCATGAGTGAGAATAGTAGTGATCTAGTGAGTAGATCTTCATGTGGGAGACACTAATCTCTGTCCAAAGTGTGGTATAATCACAGTTTATCATAGGAAAAGAGACAGAGGATTTCTCTGAAAATAACTTTACAGGCTCCATTTTAATACAACATTTTATCCACTGGGATTGACAATACCCATTCGCAGTACATTCTGCAGATACATCTCTTACATGCAGCAACAAATAACGCCTGTTGGTTTTTTTGCCTTTTTACCAAACAAGTTTTATAACTTGCTTGCATGCAGAGGAGCTTCATTAAAGGATGTTGAGACCTGTCAGGACCACCTTCCCAATAACTAGGAGTGAATCTTCCAGAGTAAAGGCTAACCTATAAAATTAAACCAAAATATTTTCCATATGGGAGCTTCTTAGAACAAAGATCAACAAGTGATGAAAACACTAGTTGAGATAGAAGTTTATATAATTTCTCTTTCCAACCAAGAGGAAAAGAATAAAAATTAAGAGCAACCAAACCCAGCCCAAGAACTGTGCATACCTCAATCATCATCATTCTCATCATTCTGATGAAAGTTCTTCCCTGGAGAGGAGCAGCTGTATCAAACTCCAAGGAGGCATTGAAAGATTCCTTTTGGTGCTACATTATTGTATAAAAATGATACTTGGGAAACATTTACTTGGGAAAATAGATCTTGTCTTCCAAGATGGTATTTGAAAGATCTAGAGCACTGCAAACTGTAGAGAAGTGGTTGCTGGAGAAGAGAAGCGACTGTAGGACACACAGAATTTACTTAGAAAATCCCCTCTCAATAAGTCTCATCACCCTAAAATCATAGGTTGTAGTTTTTACTTTAGCTTTGCAAATCAGAGACCCTTGTCCTGGGAAAAATACTAAGCAGTGTCCTGGGACTTAAACAGAAAGCCATATATAAGTCACATCTAAAAAAAAAAAAAAAAAAAAAAAGGAAAATTTTTTAAAAAAAAAAATACTAAAAAAAAAAAAAAAGGAAAACTTTTTAAAGAAAAAATACTTAAGCAATAAAAATGACCTATGGATCATTTAATCCTTTGACAAGTAAACTCCAGTAAACTTTTTGAGAAAATGCTTTCTCTCAAGTATGTGTAGATTTGCCTCTTTAGGCAAAATATAGTTGAGGTTGCTCCACTTTCTATGACATAAAATGCTATACATGTGGCTTAAGATATTGCCAGCAAAAATCGAGATGTGGGTAAGGAATCAAAAAAAATGTTGCAGTGACTTGCTGCTAAGAAAGTCACCAGTAATATACCGAAATATAACAGTATGCTTCCTGCATGTGCTACATAGCATTTGAACATCATGAAAATGGATATATTACTTATTTCTCTGCACAGCCAGACTGCCACTGTTGGTGTATTGGAATCCAAATGACAGTGGGATGGGAAGCAATGCTTTTTACAAACCTTTTTTCATATAGTAACTTCTTTATATAAATGGCCATTAGTGTTATGTGCTTTCACATTGGCATTAATAGTCCCTTATATTTAAGCAGCAGTACATTCCAAGGCAAAACTAGACATGTTTGCTTCCCAAATGGCAGCCAGCACTTGATAATAATTCTGTTCCTTGGAAAGTGCAGACCTTGTGGATACTATTCTTTGAATCAGAGAGTAAAACATTTTTAATGTGGTTGCTTAGTTACTCCATGGAAAGCTGTCAATTATTTAATTTTCTGCTACCACTATAATAAATCTGCACTGTGAAATTCCAAAGATACTTCTAATTAACAATTGTGTTTTACCTATAAGCAAGTAGGCTTCCAATTTTTTTACACATTATTCACATTATCCATAGTTTGCAGAAATCAAGGTGTAATTTGATTACAAACTTCACTAAGTGTATAGCCTAGAGCTCTTTCTTCCAAAGTTGGTGTGCGCAAGACAGGTGGTGCCATTGCCTCCACTCCTCCTTCACACACAAGACCTTACATTAGAAAAAATACAACTGAATTTATAGTAATTTTTGTAGGTCTTGCAACAGACCTCATCATTGTGCCATAGTATGTAACTTCACTACAGCAAATGCCCTAGAAAAGACTCTGCCATCTAGGCCAGTTTCTTAGGATAGGCCAAGTTCTTCCCCAAATCACAGTGAGCAAAGTGGAGAAGCTCAAGAATTTCAGCAGAATCTCTTCTCAAAGACAAGGGTGCCAGACCTGGTTTTGCTCCCATTGTAAATACCAGTTTACTTTGTGTAGGATCAGGAGAAATTGTGAGTTGAATAAAAAAGAGTATTTTCTTAAGCTCCTTCATATATTTTTTTCAAAATATACAGGCAGAACCTACAGTCGAAATTACGCTGACTTCTAAGTTTGCTTTTTTAAAAAAGTTTATTGCAATTGCATAACCTCCTGTCTGAACAAAAAAATAAAGGCTTTGCACATAAGCCAAAAAATCATGGATTTTAGTTTTCCATACTTAGCAATAAAAGTTGAAACACTTTACAGCAGCTTAATACAGTTTCTTGAGGGCTCCATATTGCCTAAGTCACTCATCTTTTCAAAGCTTCAGGATACAGTTACACAAAGGAAAATATAAATGGGTACCAACCATTCCACTTTAACGCTTTCTAAGAATTATTTTGCTGCTACAGGAAACAGGAAGCCATTTCACAGTGGTATTTTTAATGTAATTCTTCCACGTGTGTTACACTAGCTAATTTTTTTTTCCATTCATCACGAAACAGATTTATTTGGGACCCCTTAGTGATGTAGTGAAAATTTTATATATGTTGAACATATGACAGAAAAAAAGCAGTGTCTGGAGCAAATCTAACATCCAATACTTCTGTTTAATCTTATGTTAGTGTGCCCTTTCTCAATTTTTTTTTTAAAATTCAGTCTGCTTGAAATGTTTTTACTCTTTCTAAAACCTGTCCTTTTTAAACACCCACAACTGGCCTCTAAAGTGTGTGTAAGCACCTTGCAGAGCTACAGGATCACAAATCACCTTCCATTTCACAGTCTTGATGAGTGTCACAACCCCCCACACACAATTCCATGTGGTCATTCTCTGCCTTAGTGGCTGTCCCTAGTGGACATGGCTCAGCTAGTGTGGCATTACAGCTTTCAGCATGAGGCACAGATGTAATCTCTGTCTGGGTCTCTAAGAAATATAGATTTCTGTGCAACTGTATTTGCCTGCATATGTTTTAGTGACATGTTTTGTAAATCTTATTATCCCTCAGAAAGCATTAAAATGAAACCAACAAGCCCAGCTGTGCTCATAACCCACCTGAGCAGATATCCAGACTTTTTTCAAAACAGAAAAACACACACACACACACACTCCCTCATACTCAATAGGCTTGCTTTTCTGGGTGTCTTCTATTATTTCATTCACAGTTTACTTTACAGCACTGTGCTGAAGTATAACACTAACTATAAAGCTGGAAAAACAGTGAAAAGTACTTTCCCACATACAATTAAATGGAATTACCTGTCTTACAGGGAAAGCCAAAATAAAAAGCATTGTAAAATAAAATTTTTCAGATGTTTTACCTATTTGTACCATTGGCTTTCAGGCCAACCATGAAAGTTTCATTTTTCACTTAAAACTATTACTGTCTGTTAATATGAGATAGAAACCCTCCTAATGACTGCTTTGGAAGTTCTGAATATCAGCTCATTTTGACTTACCCTAAAAGTTCCCCTATTTAGCACCGTGCCACATTTTCTTTTCTTTCTGTTTTCTTGAATAATTATCGTAAATGGCAGAATTCATTAAAAGCACCCAAAGGATTTGTCATGTTTGATGCTAACACAATTTCATTTTCAACCTATAGTACAGGTTAGTTATAGTTAAGGTTGGAAAAATGCTCACATAATTAAACTGAAAACTCAAAATATTTCTCTAGATAGTATATTGGGTGAAGGAAATAAATCTGTAAAAGAAATAAACTCTATCTAATAATTCAGGTTTAAATTTTCTTCTAGATATATTTTGCTAAATATTTTACAGTCTGGTCTTTTTAATGACTAATTTTTCTTAATTGCTAACAATCAACTTATATAGTTGAAGCTTGTAGTTCATAAATGAAAGCTTTGGCAGAGTACAATTTAAAAAGTCCTTCAACTTCCATGTGAGTAAAAAGATGTTAATTTTTGGAGGCCTTCCTGTATTTTAAGATTAGTGTGCAAGAAAATACTATATATCCAAAAGGGAAATTTACTTCAAGTATGGGTTCAAGTACAGCTTTTAAAATGGCAAAATTTTAATGCCATACTTGTACTGTTCCTTTTTATATTATATTATTGTAAACAGTAGTTACAATAACTGAAAACTGTAAACCTTCTTTTAATTTTAAAAATGGACTTTTATTTTTTACCAAACCAAACCAACCAAAGGAGTTGATTCCCTACAAAGTCTCAATTCTTCGTTTAGAAAATACAGTAACAAGGAACTGATTGTGCAAACATGTCAGTGTGTACATAAAGTTCTGGTCTCAAGTGAGCCCACTGAGAAGAAATATGCTAAAAAAAAAAAAGAAAAGAAACCCCCACAACCCAAAAGCACCCAATAATCAAACCCTATGTCCACAGTATTTTAGTCAAATTAGAAAGTAATTTTTTTCTCCAACTTTATTTCTAACTCCTTGTCAGTAGTGCAAAATCTTTCTGTGATCACTAAACTCATACAAAAGTAAAAACTTTTAAAACTTTTGTTTTTTCCAAACAGGGAGACCATTTGGCAAACAAATGTTAAATAATAGGGCCTGTCTCTTCCATCACTCACCTCCCACAGCTTGCTGCCTACAAGCTGGAGAATAAAGGCCCTCCTGGTAAAGTACTGTGCTAATGAAATATTCTGGCAGTGCATGTCAAAGCCTAGTAAATCCTATATATTTTCTACAATCCTATACAGTATATGTTTTACTCTTCTTATAAAAGCTCATTTTAAATACCTACCTCTACTCGGATAAGAAAATTTAGAAACATTAATAAATATTGAACATAAAAGTTGGATAGGTATAACATTTTTTCTTCATCCTAGAAGTTATAACACCAAAAACAAATTAAGAAGTTATTTAATTGTACAATTAAAACATTTCATACCAGTACCCACACTCTTTAATGTGATCAGCTGTCACCTCTAGTAACAGTTGGCAGCTGGAGGTAACACACTGTCCTGCCTTTTGACTTTGATAAGTACTGTACTACATCTTTCTAGGAAATTAAAATTGGTGTTACATTTCTTTGCTCTTCTTCCAACCCCAACCAGGGTTGGATCTCTGCAGTAAGGGTAGGCGCAACTCTTGAGATTATCAGATCCCAGAAACAGGGGAAAAAATGTCAATAAATTTATTAGCATACCTACTTGAAGGATGAAGGAGTACACACTAAAAAGCAGAGGCTAGAAGCAACAATGAAATCCCAATATTCATACTGGTAACCAGCAATTCCAGGGTTGGGCTTCATGCAACAGAAATGCATTCTGCATTTGCCCGTGCTAACAGGGTGAGGAGGGGTGGGAAGTAAATCTGCCTCTAAACCTCAAAAAATACCTCCTGAACAGCTTCGAAAAAGAGTATGTAGCAGCTTTCAAATTCAAGAAGAATCTATAGAAGTAGAATAAATGTCTGACTTTTTTTTTTTTAAGAGTTATAGCAGCTAGGCATAAGCCCTGGGGCATTACTCCTTTCAACATAAAACTTTATTTCATCTGCTTTTAAACTACTCAGTCACAGAAATTCCACCTAATTGAATAAAATTATTAGATATTACACTATTTTTATCAAGCATATCTTATTTTACAATTGCCCATCTTTGAAAGACCATTTCCAATCTTTTTTTACACATTGATTACCACCCTGAATATGGGCCTCTTGCTTTTGCTGCTCAGGATCTGGAGGCAAAGGGGACACCTATGGAGAAGGGACTGTTTGCTTCTCATGACCACCCCTACAATGATAGTTTCTGTTGATGCAAAACAAAACCTGAACCATCAGCAAAGGGGACACCTATGGAGAAGAGACTGCTTCTCATGACCACCCCTACAATGATAGTTTCTGTTGATGCAAAACAAAACCTGAACCATCTGATCTCAACTGTCTGTTGCATGACAAAGTGTCAAAATACAGCTGTAAAGTGTAGAACTTCATTCCCTCTCTTGCCCACTGTTCTGCTTAGAGCTCCTTAGCACCACAGCACCTTTAGGATTCATCTGCTTGCTGTTTGGACATTTAAAGTGTTCAGCTAGCATGACTTGCATCTCCCTTCCTTTCTGCATTCCCTAGTGACTCCAGTCAGTAGAACAAATGTCACTAAGGCTTGGAGTTATCATAGAGGCTGGACTGAGCATGCTCTGGTACAGCACAGCCCTACGAAAATGTTTTCTGTTGAAAAACTGCACTGGTTGTTTCACATTGTTGTGATGTTTTCCAGAGGATTTATAGGCCTCTAGGGCACTGAAAACATGGAGCAATGTCTACTCCAACAGATATAAACATTGGTTTGAGTAAATAGTTAATTTTTGCTGGTGTTAGAGCATTTGGCAGATGTTCCTAGTCATAAACAAAAATTCTCTGTCTTTCAAAACAGAAAGAAAAATTGGATATTGACTTTCTCTATGATCCAAAAATCCAGCCTTCTCCTTAAGCAAAATTGGATCCAGTTCAGTTCACAAATCTGAGTCAAAAATCAAAAGGAAGTTAAAATGTTGGTCTGTTATGATTATAACTATGCTGAACTCAAATGAAAAATCAAATACCATAACGTGCTGATACATCTGATGTTTTTATGCAAGTCTGCCTTGTTTCCATTAAACAGCAAAAAGACAGCTACTGTTTAACTGATGAAAACTGATGGAAAATCCTCATTACTATATAAACAGTGGTATAAGCATAAAAAGTGTTTAGTTTATGCATCTGTGCATTTAGCTGAACATTAAGCTTTTCCTAAACACAATTTTGTGCCTTCCTACTCTCATATATTTTCACTTTCTTTTTGAAAGCAGGAAACCTGTGTCATTTCATATATTGAAATATAGACAAACCAAAAAAATCTACTATTTTTATATTATGTATCATTTTGTGTCAACTAACCCACCAGAAAAAACATGTACATTGATTCTAGAATTGTAGTTTTACTTCAAAGTCTGACTTTTCTCTATTTTTTTGTTAGTTTGGTTTGGTTTGGTTTGGGTTGGGTTGGGTTGGGTTTTTTGTTTGTTTGTTTTGGTTTTTGGATTTTTGTTTTGTTTTTCTGGTTTTTTTTCCTTTATTTCCAAGGGAGACTTGGGTCTACTGTCACCCTAAAAGACCTTATTGGCTACATAATTTACTCTGCTTTGGAGTTTGGACTGCTTACTTATTTGGTGTTATTCAAAAATGCACAAATTAACCCATTTTTCAATGATGGCTTTCATTTCTAGTTCACTTCTTTAAAACTGATCTAGTCCTTATTAAACATTTCAGTATCAACTCCTTTCTTTCTTCACTCATTTTCATGATGTCAGCTCAGTAAACCTTTGACATAATAAAAGTTGTCTGGAGTCAACTGCCATGCAAGCTAATCTTTGGTTTCATGGACAAAATGAGAATACATCTATATGGACAAGGCTGAGAACATCAAAAAACCACCAGTCATTCCTGCTTGGATTGCACCAATAATGACCAGATAAGTTCAAATTAATATCCTTCCACAGGACATAAATTCACCCGTAACTTAACATGCAGGCCAAATGTGATCATTTGTGTGGACGGTGTCCTGTTTGTAAATGGAACCTGCCTCTTGCAAACTACCAAATAGATCCACACTACAGGTAGTAGAGCTCATTTCAGACAGGTTGTTATGACTTGAAAATATTCATCCTTAATTCTCAGAGAAGGGGCATTATCAGGACCCTCATGCATGACCCTACTAAGACATAAAGGAAAGTAAATTAATAAATAGTTTTTTATACTATGCCTTGGAAAAGACAGTGAGTCAATCAAAGTGTGAAGCTAGAAATGCTAGTTCTCTAGGTAGGAGGATATTTTTTTGTTTCAAAAACTGTAGAAAGAACCCAGAAGCTCTTTTTTTTTGAGTAAAGATATGTATGCCCATGTATGAGATAAAGAAAGTTCCAAAGATACTATTCTTTTGCATTAGTGCAACAGTGGTGGTTAAAGGGCTTCCTCATTGTACTGGACACTGCATGCTATCAAAGGAAAGTCCATGCTCCCAAGAGCTCACAGTACATTTATCATGTTGCACCCCACTTCCACATGGTGGTAACAAACACGTGAAAATGTTAATCAGTGTATCCTAGCTATTATCCTCCTGGGCATTATACCAGAGAAGGTTTTAGGGAGAGACAGAAAATCTCACAATCTCCTTCAACTTAGTCTCACAATTCATCAACAACATCTCCCATCTTGGAAAAGACTTTGATCCTTGCTCAAGAAAAGTGTAGCAGTACTGACCAATTTTTTATAATTGCAGACTGTTTTACATATAAATAGTATTGGACAAAATTCACATTTTAAATAAAAGTTATGGGGGGAAAAAAGAGCAAAGAAGATTCAGATTGTGCATGATGTAGTCAAAGATGTACCAACAGGTACATGTAAAATGATGTTCATGTCCCATGCCACTGAGGCACAACTACAGAAGCAACAGCAGCACAGTCTGTTTCTCCAAGTCATCATGGCTTTCTTAAGTTTCTGAAATTTCCTACATTATGCTTATGACCAAAAAAATAATTTCTTTTTCTCTAAAGTTGAGAGAAATTAAAGAATCATCGGAAAAGGTCAAAATATGCAATATCTTCAAAGTTAGGTTCAGCAAAAGCCTAAGGAAAGGAAACATGCTAGGGTCTAAACCAAGAATAAAAGAGGGCAAAAGCAAAATGAATAGGATATGTAGTCCTTAGCAAAACTTTGTAGACATCTCTGAGAAGGTGAGCAAACCTTTTTTGAGTGCTATGCCAATAGATGCCCAGATTTGCTGAGCTACACAGTAATTTAGCGGCTGAAAGCACCAGTTTTTGTAGGTATAATCAGGTATCTTCTACATGACTAATTGCTACTATGCAATGTGAGTATGATCTTAGAGTTCATTTCATGAACTCTAAGAATTTAAACAGGTGAAGAGATCATTATAGCTTGAAATCTGACAGTATACAAGAAATATATTTAGGAAGCAGAAATAACAATTATCCAAAGATGGTTCCAGGGTGGCAGCAATTTCTGAAATTATACAGGTGTCATTGCAAATGCAAAATAGCCATTTGTCAATAAGATAACTAGGAAAATCTGACATTTATTTTCAGGCAATTCATATGTCAAGTTGTCAAGGAGTAAGATCACTGATCAATTTTTAGACCTTCATCTTCCTAAGTATATTGAGAAGACAGGTATTTTGAAATTACCTTTGCACACAGGAGATGTTTAAGGGAATCAAAATAATTTTTAAATTTGACAAAAGAACACACATAGTGTATGAAATTCATTACCTCAAAACCAGTTCTGAAAACCTGTTTACAAGTCACAATCCCACAGAACACAAATGCAGGATATGAACAATAAGTTGTTCCACAACTCCCAGTGTGTAAGAAAGGAAAGTAGTAGAAAGTGCTCAGAAAAGTACATTGCCTTTTGTACCGATTTTTCTAAGGAAAATTACTTTTGATGAAACAAAATTCTGTTCAATTTTAGTAATTTCTCTACATCTTCTGCTGCTATTGATCATAAAATGTACCTATCCCATTTTTACTGGTTATTACAGAATTTTCTCTCATATACAGAATCTTGTGAGTCATTATGAGTACATTGTCCTGGACTATCCGTACCATTCCTTTCCCATTCAGTGTTCAATATTTCTACTCAATATGTCTAAAAAAAGCAGTTAAGAAGCAACAAGGCAATAATGTTGAAGTGCCAAAAATTATGTTCAGCTCCCCGTTTGTTCTAAATTGATATTAAGAGAAATGTAGGAAATGGCAACATTCTATCCAGTGCAAGTCATCACTTGGACAAAGCATAGCTGACTCTAGACAGGACCAAAGTACTTGTCTGAAATGCATCCTTCTCTCTGAATGCCTTCCGCCTCACTCCCCCTCCTCCTGATGTTAAGATGTGCGGGCAGATGCCCTTGTCACAGTCTAGCCCCTGTGTATTTGCTTGGATTGATGCTCACCATGCTTAACTCTCTCTCCAGATGATGAAGATTATGCCTTGTCCTACCCGAAACAAAGCAGGCACCAATGAGCAGAATTTGCTAACTGATGTAATGCATATGCAGGTATTAAGTCACGCATCCTCAAAAAAATCTGAGTTGCTATATAAACACTCAAGCAGTCTGCTTAGCGTGAAGATTCACATGACCACTTTCCTTTCCTGCTCTGCACACCAGCTCTCCTTTGAAGTAAGGAGTCTGCCTCAAGGTCTTTCTCCAGCTGTTTAAAGACCCCAGCAGAAATAGAATAAGCAACCTGGCAGCTTTTTCTCTCCAAGATAAGACTTTTCCAAGACAACTGTTCTCTACTGAAACAATTCTAAAACTTAGGAGTGTGAGAGTTCATAAATGCAGAGCCAGGTCTTTTTTCCTGCCAACACTGAATCTCCATCCCCATAAAAGTGAGGCTTCAGAATTCATAGTTTATAGCAGCAGACCAAAATCTCTCTTAACTCTGATTTAATAAGTTATGCACATATACCAAGCACAAAAACAAAAGTCTATGTATTACACACAGGAAGAAGCTAATTCTTTTCTGCCATATTAGTATATAGAATTCATGAACATGACACCTTTCAGTTCTCATAAAGCATCTTAAAAACCATTTATTATTTCAATTCATCTCATTCTAAAAGAACTCAACCAGCACAAATATAAACAGTGAACCAGCCTTGAAAAACCAACTGCAGTTTTTCTTCTGAACGCCTGAACATTTTTGATGTTTACATGGAACTCATTCAATCATTCCAAACTTATGTGTCTGGAGTAATTCTTAGAAAATAATCGCAGAATCACAGAATAATCTGAGATGGAAGGGACACACAAGGTCCAACTATGGATGTATCTTTTTGACTGGATTTATGCTGTCTGCACAATAGTTTTTTTCAGGTCAGTTTTTTCTGGGAGACAAAGTAAACAGGAAATTCACAACATTTAACTGTTACAAAACTAGCTATCAAAATAAAAACAGAAGTTTCAAAGTTATGAGCTCAGTATTACTTAAAATGGTTTGAACATCCAATTTTAACACTACTTCATCCAACTATTTTTGATCTGGGAAAAAAATCTACTTCTTCACTGCATTCATTACAACTTCAGAGACTTTAAATGAATCAATAGAAAAAATGATCCCTTCCTTGCTCAGTTAAATGCAGAAACATTCTTTACAGTTGTCATATAACTAATATTCCTTGAAGTGCCTGTAACACAGAGCTAACTGTTTAGTGGCCCTCAAATTTTCTTTTGTCCTGTAACAAGGTGCTTTAGCAGTAACACAAATAAATCATTTAAGGACATAATCAAATAATCCTTATACAATTTTATTCACACCTCCTTTAGCTATAAGTGAGTTTGTTTAATCTCATGGGGGTTTTCCCATCACATTTTGTCTGTGATATATCAAGACCTGAACAGTTGTGTAGTTTCAACAAAAGGGCCTTTCCAAGACTTAAAGCTACCAAAAGCACTTCGGAAAAATCATCTGTAAGCACATTTTCAGTTTGTACATGGATTCATTTCAGAATATTTTGGCAATTGCAATTTGGAAAGCAATTCCATTTTTTTTTCAACGAGTAGTATATTTTGTAGGAATTAAACTGTCACACAAATGGCAGACATATACATGCCTTTCTTTTCCTTGCTTTTGTTTTGTTACTGACAAAAAGACACACACAGGATTAAAAATGAGCTAGAAAATACATATGATCAACTGGAGCCCAAATTTTTTCCAAAATCAGGTTTAGTATCACCCACTATAGCAAGTGCCATTCTCCTTTTGCTGTAGGTTTACACCATTTTACTGTGGGTCTGGTTTATATCTCTGCATCATTAATGCAATCCATTATAAATACAGACAAAAAGAAAGAAAAGAGGAAGAGAAGCCCCATCCCCCTATCACATGAGCTTTTCTGATGGGGTAAGACCCTGAGTCAGGACAGAGTGTGATACTACACATTTCACTGGTTCCACACAGCATTTTATCTTCAATTCCTTTCAATACTTCAGTATATTACCACTAAGGAAAATAGAGACACTTCACTTCAGCACTGTGCTGGGAGCATGCAAACACTTGGTCCATGGCAGGAAAGGGACAGATACCATAATGGCTCCTTAAGTCACTTTTTTGTAACTTTTTAAAAGTCCATATTAACTTACAAAAATCACTATATGTTAAGAGCATCAAAAGGCAATCTGAATACAGGGGTTAGAATAAGCTTTGGACAGGGTAGAACTGAAGTCTGTGGTTACAATTGAAGTCATTACAATAGTAGTTTCTACTGTACTGTGAGTTCAAAATGTGAGGTATTAAGTTTGCTGGCAATAAAAAGTAGAGTGGAAAAATAAGTAGTTTAAAAGGAAAATAATTAGTTTAAAAGGATTTGTTCATATAAGAGCAAATTTAATATTTTATTTATGGGACTAACAGCAGAAAAAAAAATACTGGCTGTGAATCCAAATCCAAGATAGAACTTTTACTGAGCATATAATAACACTGCTTTCCAACAATAACAGTATTCCAACAAAGAAAAAAAATCACTGGAAATACTGATGTCAAAACTCTTAATAAGATTTAAATTATTTAGAAAAATTGAATGGATAAAGCAATGTGAAAGGTTTTTCAATTCTATTTATAAACTACATTGTAAAACTGTCCTATTTAAAATTTCTCAGCTTCTGCTATGCAAGGGGTCCACTCCTAACAAAGATTCATTAGATTTTCCTGAAAATGTTGGCTTTCTTCTATAAGTGATTTTCCCTTCCATGATTTCACCTTCAATTAGAAGCTTCTTGTAGTTTTTATAGTCACAGACATTTGTACAAGTAGAGTCAGTTTTTTTATTGGCAGGAAAGCTTAAAGCTACTTTGCTGAAAGTAACTCCAAACTTTTAACAACAGCTTTTTTCTTCAATTTTATAAAGAAGTAAACTGTGCTAGTTAAGTTAATATAAAAATGAGTTACAGAAGCAAATTAATTAATAAAAATAATTAAAATCAATACTTTTTTTCCCTTCACAATGCCCATACTTGTCTATCAGAAGCCTAACTTCCACAGTCTTTTTCAGCAGAAATAGACCACCAGCAAACAACTAGATAGATTTAAAGATTTTACTAGCTTTTCAAGACCAATTTTTCATATTGAAAAGAGGTGGAAGATAACACTTAAGCCATAGGTTGTTGGGAACAGAGACTGCAATGAAATAAATACCAGCTCAAGAGTAAAGAAAAATCAGATGCAAACTTACACATGAGAACACTTGGCACTAAAGGCAGTCAAGGCCCAGAGGGGTGACCTGTGGGATGAAACACAAAGTGCAGCAAGCAGAGGACCATCTAGTTGAAAAATGGAGCCTGAGAAGTGTGGAAGTCAGAAATATGGACCAGGAAAACAACAGCTAATGCAATGGATATCACAGACCTAGAAGAGTTTCCTGGACTCTTTCAAATTTCCTCTGTCCCTGTGAAACTGGCTTGCTTTAAGTAGTTTCCAAGGGCCAGCAATTCATTTCTTGGCTAGGCAAGCTTACTTTCACTGAACACAGTGATCTGAGGTTTGTTTGAATTCCTGCTCTGTGGAAATCTACTGTACTTTCTAGCAGGTGTGAGAACACTGAGGCTCCTTCAGTTGCAGCTCATTTCCACTTTCTAACTACTTTATCTCCGTGGATGAAGCAAAAGTGACTTTTGTGTTTCCTGGCAGTCTGCTGCTTCAAAGAACCTTATAGTGATTTGTTTATTTCAGAGGAAATGGAGACCAGTCAGTGATGACAGATTTATTGGTTAAATGGACATCACAAAAAAAAATTCATGAAGCACAGGCTGGCTCTAACCACACTGTGAGAACTCATAGGAAGGGGTGATGTGCATTCCAGGAGTCCAGTCCTATTTAATCCACTCCACTCTAATCTGTACATTTATATTGCACCTTTCACAAAATTTCCGAGAGCTCTCTACAGAAATGTAATAACCACTGTAGTGAAACATATCCAGGTATGTTGATGGCCTACATTTAGGCTTGAAAATGCAGCAAAAGGAACCAGACTGTTGAATATCTCCTGGCAACGAGTCAGACAGTGACAGACAAGAAAAAAATGGGTGCCAAACTTCTTCCTCTTATATCTCAAGATAGAAGAGAATTTCTTATTTCTGGAGAGACCATTTACAATTTGGCAACTCATAATAGTTCCTAGTGGGTGAGAAATTTACATTGGTGCAATTAAACATGAAACTCAATATCAGAGTTACTGGGACTCAATATTAAGTTGTACAATATAGTTGATCAAACACAGTACAAGAGAAAAGGGAGTTTCAGCAGTTGGTAGGTTTGCAATGCATGAAGAATTATTCCGAGGATTGCATAATTTCAATGTGGGAAAAAAAAAATTAAAATATTGTAGAGGAAGATACTACCAGACTTATGTTGCTATAGTCTTCCAATGATAACTGGTTGTGATAATTGCATCTGTCAAAGAAGGTAAAACAGATTTAAGAATAACATACAGGAGCCTGTTTTGAAAATCCCAGATAACCAGAAAACTGCTGGTTCTCTGTTAGGGGGAAGAACACTGGTCAAAGCAAGCAGTGGGACACAACCAGCAGGGCATTCCACTTGATCTGGATTCAATTTCAGAAAAATATCTGGCTGAGGTCGTGCATCAGCCAAACAAATATACCATTTGGAAAGAAGCTGGAATATTTGTTAAGGCAGAGAAATATATCTGTACATCACCTCAAGACATATGGTTGGCTAAAGCACATCTGCCAATAATTGGCTCAAAAATCATCAAAATGTTAAAAATGCCTCTATTTAAGATGGTAAAATAAAAGAGTGCTATTTATTCTTTGGAGACACATACCTGCTCAAAAATACCTTGATAGGTAAATTAGGCAGCTTTTAGTAACAGGCATTGTCATTGCATTTTGAGTCGTCCTATTTCCAGTCTAGTTTGACATCCTGAAGGTTTTATTTCTGTTTATGCATAAGGAAATGTAAGCTGGTTTTGTCCTCTGTATAGACTGAAGATCTGAAGTATGGGGCAACTAAACTATAGCACTGTGTCAAGATTATTGAAGGAAATTAAACTAGAAGATCTACACAGGGATTCCTGTAGGGGGCATAGTCATGGAGGTCTGCCCAAATTAATGTACTTGCTTCTCTGCAGGGGCAGTTTGCCTGGCAAAATCATAATGCTAAGTTTTTGGAAACTAAACTTTTTCTCCTTGATTTCCTGACACTGTCTTAGTTCAAAGCAACGCATCTGCTCTACTTTTGGGTTGCAGGGTATCATGAGGGCTTTTTTAAAATTAAAATTTAGTCTTCATATATAAGCCTACTAATTACCTTTTTAGTAATTATTTCTAAATTTTTTAAATTTATAACCCAAGAATGAAGCCCAAAGGTGCTTTTGAATCATAGACAACATCTCCAAAACCCCACAGCACAGAAAAATTTCAAGTGATACTTTTATTGTATGTGTGTGGTGTGTATGTGTGTGTGTGTTTGTGTGTGTGTGTGTGTTTGTGTGTGTGTGCACAGAACTTAGGTGAAAATAAGAGCTAATCTTTACTATAATTTTCTTAACTGTGAGAAAGCACAGTAGATATTTTGCTTGATCTTGATTTAACCCAATCCTGCTATTATGTATTGCATGATCATCTACATCTTATCAACCCTAATATATAAGCACACTGATATGCAACCTGATATGCATCTACACACTAGGCTCAGTTGAGAAGTTTTCTGGGACTAGCTCACTTCATGGAAGAAAGTGCAAAGCCCTCCTTCTTCTAAAATATTTTGTATTTTACAGGATAGCCAGCCTAAAGAAAACAAAAGCATATGAATATACAGCATTTTAAGAATCTACAGTCTGCTTGAACTCCTTGCAAAGGTGTTACCAAAGCAGTTAGATGCAGAGAATTAATGTGTCCAGGATGAAAGCAACATGAGGGACATGTATTTTTAAAATCCAGGACACGCTGAAGGGGTTGCAGCCTTGCAATATTAACAATAGACCTCATAATAATAAGCAAATGCTTAAAGGATATGGATGTGGGACAATTCTGGAATATAATATTTACAGTTAAGTTCTATAGCCAAGAAGAGATAGGCTAAACCCTAAAAGCTGCCTCAACACAAAAGGATCAGCTTTCAAGAAAACTGCACACCCAACTGTTACCATTTAGGTACCTAAATGAAGAACAATGGGGGCTTCTGGGTTTTGAGCTCTTTCAAGCATCTGGTCCAAATTCTTTCCCTCCATATGAATCAAAACAAATGTTTAGGCTACTAACTTTCCATTGCCCTTTAAGTTTAATGCCAGTTTTTCCAGCTTTTAAATTCCTTAGTACAGTTAGATGAATAAAACACTAACTTTGCAGAATACACATTTAGGGACTATTTACCGTATTTTATTTTTATTTGTAGCTGGCTTAAATTTTGTATAGAGTCATTGTAAAACTGCATCTTTAAAAATAATATCTTTTAGAACAAAATTTTTTTGCTTAATACATTTAATGTTTAATACATGTAATGTTTAATACATTTATACATCTTACTTGGCTATCCAAAGATTGTCAAACATTAACTCATGGATTTGAAGATGCAACAGACTGAAAATCAGCATAACGCAAAACATAGCAGCAGAAACAATAAAAAAAATACCAAATTAATTATACAAGAAAACAAAAAGGAGATCACATCATGGTGTGGAAATAGAATATAAGTCGATGTGTGCATCAGCACATGCTACTAAGGGAAGTTTTAAACGTACAGAATTCCTGCTGCTCAAGACAACTACGTCCACCCTACAGTGGCATGGATGCTGATACAGGAGCTGCAATGCTCTGCAAGAGTCCAGGATACATCATTGTGCCTGGACCCTGATACATCCTCAGATGTTAAAATCTGTACAAAATAATCATAAGAGTGTATTTAAATGTTAGAGGGCAACTATTAAGACAGACAGGCATTATGGTAGTACCACACGTCTGCAACTCACCACTTTCAAGCAAGTTCATGACTGGACAAAAGGAAATAACACCTGTGTATCTCACTTTAATTTTACAGCACATACAGCAGCAAAGGACAGAGCAACTAGTGAACACACAAAAGTATGAATAGAAATTTGGGCTTTCTTCTGAGTTGAAGCAAGAACAACTTTTCTTCAAGAAGTACATAAAAAGAGTTAGCAGAAAGCATCATTGCTAATTTACATGAGCTAATTTAATAAAATATAACGTGTGGAAAAAAACATAATGTCGATTTTCAGCTTTTCCTCTACTCCATAAGAACCTTTCCCATCAGTTTTTCTTTTCCAAACTAGGTTCAAAGTTTCTACTGCTCTATAATTCTCACAAAAATTATGTCCTCTAAATGATACTATGCTAAATTGACACTATGCCAAAGGTAACTCTGAGCTTCAGTTTAGAAAGAGTTTTTATTAAGAAAAATTTTTAAAAATCTGGAATGAGTGACTTGAAGAAAACAAATGCTCCCCAAATTGGCTACTCCTGCCTATAAGAATGTATGAGAACAGCCTTTTAAATCTGGATAACAAAGAGGAGGGATAAGTTACTGAGGACTCTAGCAGAGTATGAGACGAGGCTCAGAAAAAGAAAATACAGAGTTTTTTAAGATGAGTAGCAGGCCAAAGTTCCTGCAACTGAGATTTATTACACCATGGAGTCTGATTCCTGAGATGGCTAATGAAGGCAAGCTATTTTTTAAAGTCCAAATGAGCATTTAATAAATGAGTACCACACTCAAAAACCATCTATATAACCCATTTTGTCATGCTGAATTGAAAGGAATCAACCCACACTCAAGCTTTTTAGTCATCACTATTTCACTCTATCTGTCATTCGTCTAATAAAAGAATATTAATATGGATTGCTGTTTGGCAGGGGGTACCTTTTTCCCTATACATAAGATTTCTCTAGATAAATCAGCCATACAGAAATGTAATTAATTATCTTATCATTAATTCTCTCAGGGGGGTTGTTCAGCCACCGTCCACTGTATTATCTGACCCTCATCCACATTCATTACATATGGAAATAATGTCATCACTAATGGACACTGCAGAGTCTGTAATTCTTCTTTGGAACCAGAGTAAGCTTAGCCTGGCATAGACCAGCATGGAGAAAAGAGGAAAAGAGAGGGGAAGAGATAGAGAGAAGGGTTTTTACTCTTCTGTGTCGATTGGAAGTGAGGTGAGGTGAGGGGTGATGAGAGTCAGTACGATTATGACCAAAATACTTTTCAGCTATGGAAGTTTTGCCACATTTCCTGAAGAGGAGCAGCCTCTTGATCCTTTTTAATATCCTTATTAGTCTTTAGTTCAAGAAGCGTGTGTGAGGACGTATTTAACTCTCATTGAAGTCAATGGCTCTTAAGCATATGCTCAATTTTTTTCACAAATCAGGACTTTAATCTGTTCCTTATGCACATTTAGGATTACAGAGAGGTCTTCTGTTTTTGAAGTTGCTGGAAACATCAGCTTGCTGATGAGAGGTGGGGGAAGGGAAAAGGACTCCATCACTGTCAGAAGTCTATAACTTTTCTATTTTTTTTTTCCTAAATTTTGACCAGAAGATCATTTGTCTTTTTTCTTTTTTTAAAAATAAGTCTTCCCAAAAAGTTAGATTCTTATGTGTGCTCCAGAAATGTGAGATACTGACAAAACACACTTATAGGTTTGTTAGCATCTCCTCCCTTCCTCCTCTAAAAAGTTGATAGGGCTCTTACCAAAACCCAAAGAGATTTACTCCTAGCAAGGAAAATAGAAGAGTTGAGACAAAAGCTGTAAAACTGTCGTACTGTGCAAATGCACCTCAATTCTGGCAACTACTGGTTTTGTCTACTTTGGTCCTCGAATAAAACCCTCTTCACTGAGCCTGAAGGTTGTGCCAAACTGTATGTTGTTTTTGGGTTTTTTTTTTTTTTTTTGTTTGTTTTTGTTTTTTTTTAATATGGAAAAAAGACTGCTGGAGACTAGCCCTAAAGCAGCCAATCTTGTGAGCTGATCCTCATGTGAATTTATGTCTCCAGAGTTTAGATTTGATATTCTGTAATTTTACCACCGCTTCTATTTGCTGGTATTACGCTGAAAAACTCTAGACACTGAAAATAACTGAAAAATTGCCAAGTCCAAGCATTCAAAAGGTATCATCAGAACTTTTCTCTCCCTTCCTGAAGCTTCCTCCTTTTTCCCAAACTGGTTTTGAAACACTTTTAGAAATAAAATAACTCAGTATAACCAAATGCTGAACCAGTCAAATCACATGGACTATCCAGGTCCCTATCTATCGTTATTTTAGATTTCATATAAATATATATATCTATATCTATATCTATCTATCTATCTATCTATATATATATATATACATGCATACACACACACCCCAGATATGTGTTCATGTCTATTAGATCAGTGAAATGGAATCACATAAAAATATTTTACTGTTTTCAAAATTCTTCTTACAGAAAACTGGAGTAAAAGAACAATTTGCAATGCTATTTAAAGATTTTACAGGCCCCTTCAAAATGAGACTTTACTGTCTTTGAACCACATTCCTTCTGCCACAAGTGATTACTTAAATTCTAGAAGTTAAAAGAGTGTATTTTAAGAAAGTTAATTTTTTTTCACACATTTGGCTTAGTTTCAAGTACTTTGTTTTTATACACAGTTCTGCTCAACACTGGGTACATCACTGTTATTTGATACTAAATGTCAGTATTGTCAGGTCTGGGTCATGCTTGATTTTTGCTATAGCTGTTTACAGAATCTTCTCTGTGGTGCACACCCTTTTGGAGTAAAAACCTCTGTAGAAGAGAGGACAAATGAAGGAACTTTTTTTGTTTGTTTTTTTTTGTTTGTTTTCACTTCTTGTCTTGCGCACTTTTCTTACAGACCATAAGTCCACAGAAGAGCCATGACAGACCGACAGTTACCAAAAAGAAGTTCATGTTAAAAAAAGAGATGATAGCTTGGTGACAACTAACAGGGTAATGACAGAATATTGGTTTTATATGTTTCTTGCATGTATGTGAACCATACTGAAGTCAGAGAAAAGTGTGAATGGAAAAAGGAAGAGCATGGTTAAGACAGCATGGAGAAAATGTTGAGGTTGGTAAGAAACAGGATCCAAAATATTGACTGAGGCACTGGGCAACACCTTGAAGCGAAATTAGTTTAACTCTGAGAGTATAAGGTGGAACCAGAAGAATGATTCTAGGAAGGAAATTTCAAAAGGATATGATCGAAAGGTGTGATCATTTCATCAGCTTTGGTTTTGGCATGCTTAAAATAAGAGCCAGGAGAGGACTAGGGCAGAAAAAACAGGATTTAATTTCTGCTAAGTAGTTTAGAGATCATTTGCAAAACCAATCTGAAAACATGTTGGAAAGAGAGAAGAGAAAAAAAAAAAACTTTCAAAGTCTCACAGCAAAATAAGTTCTTCTAAATCATAGCTCTCAACCTGGTCAGAAAAAGCAGTAGCCTATGGCCTTGCACTGGGCAAACCAAGGACAAAGGTTTTTTTATGCCTGTAAAAGATGCTTTGTGCTCACCCTAGGTCTCCTTTGTGAGCATTTTTTTCCTACATCTGTGCATTCTTGCCCTGGAAGGAAAGGAAATGCTGTCTGCTTTTGTAAAGAAACCGACCTTTACCACATAAAGTTTGGCTTTATGGAGAGCAGAGATATATGAGCCATTAAATGACATGGCAGGGAAGGTGCAAAGGCTGACTAGTGAGACCTCCTTTTTTGTGCTTGTTGTCCAAGAGGATACACATATTCCCTAGACTTGTTTCAGTTCCAAAACTCACAGAAATACTCTTCCAGAGGTATTTAGGGAATATGTACTCCTCTCCAAATATCTTCTGAACTAGAAAGGCTCCATGTAGGTTTGTATTAACACCTCAGATAGCAGCAATACTTCTTGCATTTTCACCTCATTGTAGATTTCAGGTCTGGTTTTCATAGTAAGACTCTGCTGTTATGTTAACAAAGTCCTTTTAATTAACAGGCCGGCAATAAGATGCAGCCAGATGGGTAACACCAAGCTTTCCAGTTCTCTACATAAGAAACCAAAACAAACGTTTCCCGGTTAACATGGATGCATCTTTCAGTTCATGTGTGAATTAAGACTATCAATTAGCTGTGGAAACATGCTTGAAATACACAAGATAAGCCAGAGCCTCCATAAACAATATTTTCAGAGTACCTGCCCATACATGGTGGAACTACAAACATTTCTTAGCCGCACAGCATCGAGCTGAAGGAATCAACAAGAGGGTAGTAACTGACATCCTTGTGCTTAACTTTGTCAACATTATACTGTTAATTACAGAAAAATTATACACAGTAACCTAAGCTGTGTCAGAATTAGAGTAACAGACTGGCAAAGCTGTGACTACTGCAGGAGGAAAGGAAATGGTTTTCCCAAGAATTTGAAGGACTGGGTCATTCTCTAAATTATATTTCACCAAATGTAATTTAAAATGGCTGGACATTTTTAGCCACTGTACTTGAAACACACAACCTCTGTCCAAAAAAAATTGTTTGTTTGGGTGTCATGTCTGGCAAAGCATTCTCAATATGTTTGCAAACACAAGAATCTGAAATCTCTGATATTTCTCATGCCAGCAGACTGCAAACTCAATTGGCGCCTTCTGTCTTTGTCTACATTTCAGTTTGGAACCAGTGAAATAAAGATTGGTTTATAGGGTTTGAATACTGTTAGATTTCTGTACATATACTCATATAAAAATAATAAAGATGTTTGTCTCATAAAGTTGTAGCAATGTACTGAAGTGTAAAAGCAAAGGATTCAGAATGAGTGGAGTAAAAATTAAAATGCAAAACTAAGCCAAACTACAAGCTCGGCAGAATATTTCTTCATAATATGCAACAATCAAAATTGTTTGCACTTTTGTCTCAAGGTTTTTCTCCTGTGCATGTTCACATCATTTTTTTTACATTTAGAATTTAAGACATTGCATTTGCCTCTTTTAATACCAATATATTATTTCATAAAAACAAATAATACAGACAGAATTGTTACTCTCTTTATTGACCCAATAAGCTATTAAAATAATGTAAATTAAAGTGTTAATAATATCCAAAAAAGAGATAATTCTGCAGATACAAGATGGCCCATGAACAACTGCTAACGAAGCCCTCTATTTTTATCTGACTCATAACTGTTTCATCTTGCATTGCCTAATAGAACTAACATTACATTACCTTATTTAGCAGATCAGTGCAGTTCTTAAGTTATTGTAGGTTACATCTAATGGAAATCTGATTAAGGTAGAAGGTCGTATTTTTTGTTTTGAAATTAAGAGAGCGCTCATTTTGCATGGGTGAATGGAAATTGAAAGGCTATATAATCACACAGTCCTTCAGAAGTAGGCTTGTGTAAAAAAAGAAATAGGGAGAGAGAGGGAGGGAGGGAGAGGGAGCCAGGAGTGAGACCATTAGTGTGTATTGTTCTAATGTCCTCAGGAACGCAAAGACTTAAGACACAGCTGCAGTTTGAGGTCATTGTGGTACTCCCAAAATAAGATTATAGAAACAGAGGGGGGGGGAAAAGAGCTTAATATTACTATGTCAACTCTGAGTCAATCAAACCAAACTGCAAAGAACTTGTAACATTCTCAGCTCTTCCTAAGCCCTACATAAGACGGGTATGAATTGCAGACTTTTACTAGATTTTAATGTCTAGTTCTGAAAATATAACTTTTAAAGGCGTGAATGTGCTTAATCCCCAATTATACTGCTGCTTTCTTCTGGCAGAAAATACTATTTGGCATTCTAAGCACAGTTTTACAAGAAATCTTTGAGTGGTCAACACCGCTATAGCTGCCTAAGCTTCTATTCACACCATTTTTAGCAAATCAGTGTACCAAAGCCTCGCAAAAATATGTTGTCGTTTAGTTTATCAACACATCTGACTTAAATTCTTTTTTCTTCTGTAAACCAAACTGATATTTTTACAAATTTGGGAGACATCTAGTCACTGTTCCTACCATTCTTTCTACAGTAATAAGCACATTTTAATGAGTAGTTTTTACTTGCCCACATATTCTATGAAGCCTACAGCATTCTGGTATTCTCCACCAGGAGAAAGAAAATGAAAGGCTTGAAAAGCTATTGAGGCCAATGTGCCTGAGGAGCCTCACTCAAAACACCCCCTGCCAAAGAGGCCCCCATGCACACTCGGGATATATTGTATCCATCTAGAATATGCCATTTTTTGCTTGGCAGGTAGAAAACCCCACAGTTCATTCAACTCTCTTCAGAGCTATATTGTCAGCCCACATATGTCCAACAGATTTTTTTAGTATCTATTTTTAGGAGGACCAAAGTGGGAAACAGTTTTTTCCGCTTGGTAAATTTAAGTGACTAATGCCCTCAATTCACCAAAATGTGTAAACATACACTTAACTTCAGCAGTGTTCATATCAAAGTACTACTTCATGACTACTTCAGCTGTGAAGTCGTGGCTCCACTCAATAGCTAGTTTTGACTTCAGCTTCCCGAGGTTTCATTCATCTCCCAACATACAAAATTAAATGCACACTACAATCATCATAAGATCACAGTCTAAGAATTAAAACTCACAATAGTGGCAGAGGATACTGAAGTGCATCTAACAGTTTATGTAAGGCAGCATTTGTCCAGACTTACTTGCTAAAAATAAGAAATAGCTATTAGAGATCTGAGAGAATGTAGAAGGAAGAAGGACTTTTAAAAGATTGCAGTAATCTGTTTCATTTTTAGTTTTTCATATCCTATTTGCTATAAAATAATGTTCAAATCAACTAGTTTTTCTTTAGCCCAAGAAGCAGCAATGGAGAGGAAAACAGAAGAAGAAAAGGAAAGAAAAAGAGAGGAGAGGAGAGGAGAGGAGAGGAGAGGAGAGGAGGAGTGAAAGAGCAGGAGAAAGAGCACAATAGAGAGAAAAAGAGAGAAAAAAGAGACAAAGAAAGAAAGAAAGAAAGAAAGAAAGAAAGAAAGAAAGAAAGAAAGGAAGATCCATCAGATTTTCATAATCCACTAGATTTTATTGGTTTAGTAAAACTACTCTGTCATAAATTAAAGATTTGACTCATTGCTTTGAGACTTGCTTCTTTTGGTTTCATCAATTATTTAGTTTCATTTGTTGAAGAAAAACAAAAGAAAACATAGAATCGAGTACAATATGACTTTGTTTCACATGACCATTAACTTCTCATAGATGTTGTCTTGTGAGGCTTGTTCAGCACAGGTAATTTTCAATACAAAGTTCAGACTACGTTTTTCCATTGCATTGAGTAAGAAGCTCCAGGGATTGCAGAATGCACGGCATTCAGTGATTACATCCATCATTAAACAATAAAATATTCAGTAGCAAATTTCCAAATTTTATTCCAGATTTCTCTTTTGGCATATAATCATATGTGTATTTATTAATATGTACAACTTCCAGTCAAGTGACCTATCCCCAAAACTATTTATAAAAATTTACAGTTCCACACAGAAAATCAACTCACCTTCTGAATAGGGGTGCCTTAGTATCTTCTATAGGTCTAAGCTCTTAAAAAAAAAAAAATCCTTCCTAATCTACAGTGAACATTACATCTTTAATATTACTGATGTTAGCAAGTAGAATTTTGACAACCTAAGTAGTCTATTTATAGTGTTTAATAGAAGACTTCAGTAGAAAACTTTCATGTATTACAGTGCACTGTCTACTACTATGTCCCGTTTTTTTAATGTGGGTTTTTATCACTTTGCTTCATTCATTGAATGTTAGGATTCAGCTATGCAACTCTGCACTAATGAAGTTACAGATGCATGTATAAAATTTGCAGAGTAAAATGAATAACATCATTGTGATTTATACTATTGTCTATTAAATATTATTTTTGATGGACATGGTGTAGGTAAACTTATCAAAGGACATAGATTTTGTAATATGTATTAATAAATAAGACAATGTATAATAAAAGGACAACATATGCTAGAAAGCAAAGACCAATGGCAGCAGTGTTTTTTAAAACAAGCATTCCTTCACCGTATTTGCAGTTGGAAGAATTCAAGACACCATGTAACAAAAAACCTTAAGCACCACTATGGCTAACTGGTCTATCTCCTTCTCCCAAGCTAAGCTACGTTTAGAGTAAGAACTCACAACTTAAAATGTGGTGGTCCTAACAAAAATCAGTGGAGTTTTGTCATCAGTATCTTCCTAGTGAAATTCCCCTAGCATGTCTGTTTATAAACCATTTATTTCAGTAACTTTCTTTTTACTGATTCAAATACTTAAAATCTAGGACTAGACTGCATGTACCCAGCACAATTACATCAGGCTATTTTTGAATTCAGGTTTTCGTTAAACAAAAAGAAAAGCATCTACATGCTCATGGAAGACCCCAGACCCTCACTGCAGAAGTCAAATGACTTCTGGCCATGTGTGCAGTCACACAGCTCATGCTGGTAAAGGTGATGCAATTGCCCTGCTGTAGCAATTACCCTCCTGAGTAGCAGGAGGAAGGCTTTTTCTGCAGGGTGGCTGCGCACCATCTTGCTCGCACCCTGCAACTAGCAGTACTAGAGAAATTGTGATGCAGATCTGTAAGTCTTTAAAGCCTACTAAAAATAAAAAGCATGTACGCACACACACGCACACAAAGCTTTTAGTTTCATAAAAGTTTACAGTACTTTCCAAATGGAAGGAAAGCACTGGTATGGCCATTATATAAGTTGGGCAAACAGTCATAAAAGGACAGGGCACAGGCTCGAGACAGATCATAGAACTGGGTTCAGTGCCCAGCTGTGCACTGATGTAATGAAGTAGCCTCAAGCACTGTTTATCAAAATTCTCTAACACCACACTATTTCTGTTAGAAACCTTATTAGCGACATATGCAAGTATTTATATTTAAAAAATATGACTTTCCTTTCGCATCCTTTCAAGTTGCATTCTTAAGTATATTAGAACAAGGACACAGGGTAGCATAGCAAAAGTAAGGGTTGAATCCTACCCCACCATAACTACGTTTTACTGATGGGTTTAAACTTTGCTCAGTCTAGCAGATGAAACCAGATTTATTTTGCTTCCTTTCCAGAGACTTACAAAACGGCTTGGTAGAGTACATTTTGCTACTGAGAGAAACATGCTGCGGCGACTATTCATACTGCCAAGTAACAGTGTCTTTGAAAGCAATAATCCAGTGAGGAATATTAGGGCATCAGCAGACAGAAGCAAAGATAATGTTACCTGCCCTTGAATTTCAAGACACAGAGCTCAAACCTACTCTTGAGGAACTGAGATAGAGCATATGAAGTCATTGCATCACCAAAGAATGAGTATTTCCACACGGCAAACAATATGCAGATTAACAGGCTCAATTAAAAAACATTTATTAAACAGTTAGCATGTCTAAAAATGGCAAAAACGCAAAAAAAACCCCACTCAATCTGATTACTTACATTAGAAAATACCACGGAAGTCACACTAGGATATGTTAGGACAAATTTTATCTTAATTTGTTAAAACTAATGTAGTTAAAATTCAATGTGCATATAAAATGCTCAATTGGCAATTTTCAAACAATCGGGCAATCCGAACATTTTATCAATAAATATCTACAAGAATTATAAAGCATTTTTCTTTTATGTCCATGTAAAAGAATTAAGCTCTGATTGCTTAAAAAGCTTTGAGCACTTCAGTGGTTTCACTGGAGTCAATGGACCTTCTCACAAAAACATTTGTGATCCCGTGGAGGTCTGGATCGGCCCTCCAGTGTTTCTAAAAGGGTGGATTGACGAAGATGGGGAGAAGGAGAAGTGTAAATCCTACTGAATCATTTACACAAACAGACAGAAATGCATAACTAGGAGCCATACATAGTTCTTTTTTTTTTTTCTTTTTGTCCACACAAAGTTCTTCTTTGGCTAGGGGCAAAGAATTTTGAAAATATATCATCAAAAGAGTCTTTCAAAATTTTAGTCTTAGAAAAGTTCCTGATTATATTTGCTGAGAACAAAAGTGAATTTCTTGCAAGTTTTCATCTATTAAAACAATTCAGCAAGTAGCTCACTTGTAAGCCCATCATTTGATAAGCAATCAGTCTTGAAAGTTTTCTCCTAAAAGTGCATGTGTTATTCACCAGATTTTGAAACTGTTTCATTTATAAAATCTACAGAGTTTTTGTTGTTGATGTTGTTTTCTTATGGGTAAGTGATGCTTTTATACAAGATACCAAACAAATTAACTCTTTCCAGAAAAGCTATGCTTTATTATGTATTTTTTCTTGTTTCCGTTTACAACCACACTGAAAAGCAGAGACATATTGATGAATCAGTTACACAGTGCTTTTTGACTACAAGCGTGCAGCTCATTTTTCTTACTGACATGTTTCAGAAACCAATCAAAAGTCCTCAAAACTCATGATTTCACAGTATTTATAATCATTTATCAAAATGACCTGTTTTTTAGAGACCATTTCAAACAAGTATGTATGATTTATGATATTTAGATGTGTTTAAAATAAATTCCCTGGAGATACAACTTTTTGCTGCTTGCATGTTGAGAATAGGGTTATAAAATATTAAAACTTGGGGGGGGAAGTATTGGTTTTATTCATGTAATTTGTCAATGAACAAAACCCACTGGAACAGATATTGAAACACTTGGCCGAACTGTTGAAACCGTGGATTCCCGAAATGCTTTTCTAAATACTACTATTGTCAATATATTGAAAAATATGAATAATTTTTATTACCTGCTATCCTTTCCTTGGAAACCTGTGCCACACAGAAATCATTTTCCCATGGTGAAATTTGGTTTCTTTTTTTTTTCTTAAAAAGGCTTTTCATGCTTGAGGGCAAGTGTTTAATCACATTAGGCTTTAACAGGAATGCAATTTCCTTATATATTTATCTCTTTCAATTTAATGTTTGAATAGCTGTATTGCTTAGAAGAACTCCTTCAACCATACTCAGCCTCTCCCTGTCCTGTACTCAGCCTCCCCCTGGTCTTTTCAGCATAGTACAGATGTTTTTTTCACCATAGCATTTTAGACTTCCTTAAGGCTACCAGATTCACTCTTTTTTCATATTTCTCAGTAAATCTAGATAGAACTTCCTATATAGGCATTCATATGCTTTTTTCCTGACTGAAGTGTTAAGAAAATTTGGACTTAAGTAACGTAACTTAGGAAATCACAGATGTAACTTTGCATCTTATGTGTTCTGCATCATCTGAGAATCAAAACCTATATAATAAACAGAAATAAAATGGCCCTGAAACTCACAGGCAAGTAATGAGAAGGGGAGGCATTAGAAAAATCCAAAATATTCTATATAGAACAACTCATACCACAAAGCAACAAAGCACTCCAAGAATATGTTTTCTATACACTCAGCATGGTTTTCATCCGCACCTCATTAGCACACAGATAATTCTGACCATTAGGGCATTTTAAAATAAGTGATTTCATTTGCAACCAACCCTCAAATTTAGTATTGTCTCTCTACTCGTACAGCCTTGACACCCGAAGAGCTGAGTTACGAAGGTGAGGATGCAGATGCCATTATTCACTGCAAAACGTTAGTGTATAAAGATTTGTATGCATCACTCCTCAATTCGCAGGCAACTTCACTGACCCACTTCTGGGCCTATGCAGGTTGAAAGGAATGTTCTGTAGATTATGAGAGAACAACTACAAAACATGGAGACACTGACAGCTGCAGCAAGCAGGGCTTGAGACTACATAAGCAGTATTTCCCAGTCCTCTGCAACGAGAACAGCTGAAAATTTCACCCTGCTCTGTAGCAGTCTTTCAATATCTTCAAAGGGAACTTCCCAAACTGCTTTAAATCTGGGTTAGGGCTAAAGAAAACTGTAAGTCAGTTTATATAACTATCACGAGAGCACATTTCACCTTGTTTTCTCAATCCCAAATGAAACTGCAACAGATTAGAGAAGAATGTTTCTATGTCCTCCCATTCCCTTGCAGTATGTGAGTTTCAGGGAGAAACACACAGTCCATCATACTAAATTCTGTTCGCCCTCTGGATTTTTCTTTATAATTTTAAAACATTGAACTCCCATCACCATAATAAGTAAATAAGTAAAATTGGGTGTCCCTTCTGGTAAATTTTCAGAGTTGCTATACAGCTAAGAAACAGTTACTTGTTTGGAAGGTAAACGATACAAGGAATGATCATGTTTTACATTCTCTAAACTATCGACAAACACAGCTTTGTGATCTTAAACACACAGAAACAAAAGCTAAGTAGTGGAAGAAAGGGGTAGCCTAAGGTTAATTCAGCTCTGAAATGTGGAACAGATTCAGTGCTCAAGAAAACACTGAGCATTCTGTGGTTTTAAGTGATATGCTTAAGAAGAGGAAATATATGAGTAAATAAGCAAGAACATTAATAATTGTCTCAGAATGCTGGCACTGAAACTTAAAGCAGTCTCTCTCTCTCTTCACCTCATAGTTATTTACTATTAGGATTTTTTACAAATGTCTATTGAAGTAGTTCCAAGTCTGATGAAGGCATGGAAGAAATTCTTTCAAGCACAGTCATTTGTTTTAAAAAAAAGATTAATGAGAAATAAAGGCGATGATGTTTAATCAAATGAAGGGCAATTATGGATGACAAATATAGAAACACAGCAAACTAAAATAATTCTTGCTGCCATATATGAGAATAGCATTAAATATCTAGCATCAGAGTTCAGGACTAATAAAGGGGTGGGGTTAAATATTTAGTCCAAAACACAAGCTTTTCCTGAAGAAAAACCAAACATACAGCAGCTATGCAGTTGTTGTCAAAAGACATCTATTTTCAGTTTGAGAGATATTCACAATTGTGTGAACGGTTGTATTTTTTTCTTAGCGGAAGGGAGGAGGAAATAGTTACCTGCCTTGATCTTCAGAACGTCTTAGAAAGTGAGGATCGAAGTGCATTGCAAGATAAACATAACCATGCCTAAAGGCTCGAACTCTTGTCCACTTATCCAGTGGAAGACTCCGGTGACTTCAGAGTAAGGTTTAGGACATTCCTCACTGGTGTTTTTTTGGTTTGCATTGCAGAATGAAATAAACAGAAAGTGATTCAGATACTTCCCTGACAGTGAAATGGACCAATTTCCTTTTTTCCTTTAGCTTTAAATAGACCGACAAATACAATAAATCCTTACACCAGCAGGCATCCAGTTATTTTCTCAGTTGTAACAGGGACTGTTCATATACCTCAAAAAATCAGATCATTCTTTTTCTCATTAAAAGTAAAGAAGACAAAACAAAATATTTTACCACCAGTGTTTGAACTAAATACAGCTTTAAACGCAAGAAGAGTTTTCAGCAACTATACCAACTATGTGAGACGAAATTCAGATAAATACCTTCTGAATTACTGTAACTGTAAATGTTTGCTAATATAAAGGACAATGAAGTAAACAATGGTATTCTTGAGGGTTATATTTTAAAATCCTTTGTGTTGCTTGCCCTCTACCACGCTTAGAGCATTTTGAGTGAAAGAGATTATGGTTTCAGTTACGAATTTCATACATATCTGGAAAAGCCTTTCACTTTCTCTTCTGTGATAACAAATAATTTGCTACGCCAGCTCTTGAGTTTTCAATCTGTTGAGCCCTCTCTCTTTCAAGTGCCTCCTGCCTGTCTCACTATATTTTTGGTGACCCCCCAGTTCATGTGCGCCCTAACGGAAGTCCCATCAGTTGTGTTGCCTTGGACGAGTGGCTTTTGTCAGAGCAGGACTTTGACAGGCTTTGCTATTTTAGAAAGCAGAGATAATGTCAAGGTTTATGCCCATTCATTTTTTGATGCCAAATCATCGCTCTGGAATGACTGCAGGTCTACATGTTTTTATGCTCGCCTTTTAGTAAGAATTAGTGTGATTTTAAAAGGCAGACTGCTCCTTCCTTTCCTCTGTCCCTGCCACCAGAAACTGAAGAGAAGCAGCTTTCTGAAACTCCCATTCACCCGTTTGCTTCACAGAGTCCAAATTTTGCCCCTTCACGCTGAGGATTTGATGCAGGCGCACTCAGATCCTACAGGGTAGCAAGGCATCAGCTCCTCTCCCGAATCCCCGCTTCCAAGGCAGAGCTTCCAAGCGTTGTGCAATCGCCTCGGAGCCGCAGTCAGCTCCACGGCGAAGGGGCGGAGGGGAAGGAGCGCGCTGGATTCTGAATTTTGAAGCAGAGGTGTCGTATCGGGCAGGGGGGAGGGGGCCGCGGGACCAGATGCTGAAAACCGCACCAAAACTACAAACGTTTCTCTCCTTGGCTGTAGGAAACTCTCCCCCACCGCCACCTTGATTTCATACTCTATCACGTGCTGAATTTTTTCTTTCTATTTCTCCCCCTGTAGCCTTAATAAAGCTGGCGTTAGTGATGGAGATCCCGAGAGCGCGTTGCTGGGAAGGAGCAACCCGGCAGCCCGGTGTCAGCCGGCGGCGAGAGCACAGCGGCGGCCGTGGCCGGGCCAGCCGAGCCGAGCCGGGCCAAACGTGCCCGAGCTAAAGGAGCCCAGCCGAGCGGCGGCAGGTCCGCGGGGCCCGACCGCGGCGCTTCCCCCGACACCCGCCGCCCGGGGATCCCGCCCCGCTGGGGAACGCGCGAGCCTTTACCTGAGCTGTCGCTTTTCCTTTTGCCGGACCTCTTCTCTGTTTCCACCGGGGACAGAGCCTGCCTGCCATAGTCCCCTGGCGCACACGCTGCCCCCGTGGGGGTGTTGGTGCCCAGGCTGGAAGAGTTCGAACACAGGACAGGGGGGCTGCTGCCCAGCTCCGGGGGTCCTCCTGAGTCAGGCTGAAGGCAGAGGCTGTGCCTGGCCGCGGCGGGAGGAGACGACATCTGAGGAATGTGCCAGTTCGTCTGCAAAGCTTGGTGCTGCTGTTGCTGGTGGTGGTGGTGGTGGTGATGGTGATGGTGATGGTGCCCCCTATGATGTTGGCTGGCAAACATGCCCTCCTCATTGGGGTATCCCGCTATTATGCAAGAGGAAGAAGAAGAAGACAGATCAGGGTAGGACATGTGGTCAGATCTTCCATGCAGGGCAAGAGAAGACTGGGAGAAAGGGTGCAAGCTCTGCGCAGTGGCATGGGGGCTGCGCAGGCAGCCAAAGAGTGTGTGATCCATGGCATGCAAGTCTCAGGTTCCAGGCAGGAGAGTTTAGGAAAGATCCAACTTCACCACCCTTTGTCAACTTTCACTGTAAACAGATCGGGGCTGGGATTTTTTTTTCCAAAACGGCACCGACAGACTCTGCAGCAGGCAGCTGAGCTCAGATAATCCAGGTCTTTAGCCCTAGTGGCCAGTCTCCGCTGCATAAACACTCGGACCTAGATGAGCCGTTCTCAGAGCTGCTCAGATGTCAAGAAGTGGGAGAGGTTGAAGCCAATAGAAGGTGGTCCCAGAGAACTGCTTGAAGGGGGAAACAGCTTCGAGAGGTTATAAATACAGTAGTGTGTAATGTGAGCTGGGGGCTGGCTCAGCAGCACAGCACTGACCACATGCAAACTCCCTCCAAAACGCCAGCGCCGTCCCCGCGCCGAGCCGCTCCGTCAGCGGGCGGCAGCGCTGCGCGCCCGCGCCCCGGGCGCCCGCGGCCTCGGCCCCCGCAGGGCCATCGCCGCCCCGTCGGGGCTGACGGACCGCTCGGGGCCCTGCCGCCCCTCGGGGGCAGCGGGCGCAATAAAGACGTGAGGCGACATGCGGGGGTGACTCTGGGGCGGGGGGCGCGGGGGCCACCACCGCCCCGTTTCCCCGGGGGCTGAAGCGCTCTCGCCAGCGCCTCACCTGAGCGGGCCGGGGCCGGGGCCGCCCGCAGCGCTGCCCCGCTCCGAGGGTCCCGGTGCGGGTCATCCGCCCGCTTTGCCCGCCGCCCCGGCACTCGCCGTGGGCCGCGGCGCTGCCCTCAAGAGCCTCACGCTGTGCCCCAGCATCGGCGGCTGGTTCTGCAAGGAACCCCCCGGCGCCCACCGTGCCAGCAGGGCTGGCTGCAGAGAGAAGTTCCCCCTCTTGCCCTCTGCCCCTTCAAAACAAGAAGTCGCATGATGTTTGCTTTATCTTCATTTGCTTCGTTGCAAACGTCTTTAGTGGATTGGGGGACAACCTGGAAAGTCTGGGCCTGTCCTTTTTTTTGTTGTCGCTTTTCTTTTTAAAGGTTGTTTTTAACATCCCTGTAGTGGAATTACAGTAGCCACCAAGGAGGCTCTTAACTGGTTTAAATCAGGATAACGCATTTAGTGATCAATGACCAAAGAGGTGCCCACTGCACAGAGGTTTTATTCTTCAGCTCTTCCTGCTTGATGTACCTTGCTCCTCCTCCCCCCAAAACAAAACTAAAAAAAAAAAAATAGAAAAGGAAAACTATTTCTCTCAAGTCTAAATTCTTGGGTCCATGTGCTAAAGATAAAATGAATTTCAATTGCTAGTGGAAAAAATCAGCAATTGTATGACTTTTGCAAGAGCTAGTTTCTTAAACGGAAATTGAGTCCTATTTTGTGGGAAATTAGTTTTGCAGACTTTCTTTAAAAAAAAATCTAAAACTTTTGTTCAGCAGCTGCTCCGCTTTTCACTGCAGTTTCAGACTGAGCTGGAACCTGCAGCAGTCTTTCGACGGTAAGATTTTTCCCCCCTTTTCTGACATCTAACTCTTTTTAATAACTATCTTTAGATTTAACTGTAACAACGCGGTCTTTACAAAGAGAGCGGCGTCCAAAGCAGAAGTTGCTGCCTCTGTGCACCGTTCAAAACTTGATATTTCTTCAGAATAAAGGAAATATACAGTTACAACACTGATGAAATATTTTGTGCTTTTCATTGTGTTTATCGTTTCAATATGTGTTCTAATATTAGAAGAGAGGAATACAAAGAAATCTCGATGGCTGAACCCCTCTTGAGTTTGGGAGCACGCCGGGCTGCCAGCACAGGGGTGCTGCTGCTGTCCCTCACAAACAGGCGCTGCCTTGGAGCAATAACTGCGAGACAGCGCCAGGCGCGGAGCGTCGCGCCCGCGGCGGCCCCGGCGGCGGCGGCGGCCCGAGGGCTGCGGGGTCCGCTCCGCACCGCACCGCTCCGCTCCGCGCCGCGCCGCTGCCGTGCCCTCCGCCGCTCTCCAACCTGCTGCTGTCCGCCACGGGGGCGAGTCGCCGTCGGGGGGGCCGGGGCCGGAGGGGCAGGAATGCCAGCACCCCTCCTTCCAGGGCCGCCGTAGCCCTCGCACCGCCGCAGCTGTGGAGAGAGAGGTCGGGGAGGTCCAAGGCGGTGTAAAAATGCCCTTGCTTAATTCTAGGGGATGCAGGATGCCATGCGGGATTTCTCGCACATGACCAAAAAAAAAAAAAAAAAAAAAAAAAAGAAAATAAATAAGTGAAGAACAATGAAGAAAGTGAGAGTGTGCGAGGAAGAGGGAGAAAGATAAGGTTTCCAAGAGAAATAAAAGACAAACCAAATAGGACATTTTAGCATTTTAGGGAGAGGTAGAAGAGTTTCCTAAGGGTGAAGAAGAGAAGAAAAAGAAGAATGCAATAGCAAAGCTATAATGGTACAGCTCCTTTTAGTCAATATCTTCATACCCAAATCTGTCTATTCAGGAATGTGCTTCCCTGGGCTTCTGAGTTTCCAAATAAGTTCACAAGTCCTACATCAAGTGCTCTTATTACTTCTTTAAAAATCAGTTTTAAGCACGCATGAAATGGAAATGCAGTTCAGTGCAGAGCTTCATGCTTTCATTTTAAACTATATAAGGAGAATGCAAATATAGGCAACTAATGTTGAGGCAAATAAACAGCTTCAAACACTTTCTGAAATGATTCAGAAAGTTTCTGTGCAGTTACCAAATACCTATGGCTGTATGATAGCATCCTTTGTAAAAAAAATATAACTTTTTAGTTATAGCTTCAGCCCAAAGCTTCTCAGTAATAGCAGAATAATTACTGGAAAAAATTGTAAGCAGTTGCTGCCTCTCAATATTAACGTTTGAATTCTTGTTCTCATTGTACCTTTCCAGAATGTGTGTGTAACCTACATGTGGTACAAAAGCATAACTTAAATCAATGCCAGCAAGTTTGCCCAAAGCTTATAAACATCAAGTGAAAAAAATAGAATGTTTTAAATATGTGAAAACAGTAAACTGTTTAACTCATAAAAACATCTGGAGCCAACACAGTTTGGAACATCCTTTATATTTTCATGTATGGGCTACTATTTGCATTCACTTTGTGTTTCTTGGTTTTGCTGGTGGGTCGTTTTTTAACTTGCCATTTATGGGGAAGGAGATCGTGTAAAATTGACCCGAACGAACCAGTGTACAATTCCTCCTCTTCAGGACTTTTGTAGTCTTTCTGATTTCTTACGTTGGAGACTGAAAGAACCACCTTCCTGAATATTTACAGAATGTAAGTAGGATTCTTGTCAGCTCTTTCTAGTGTGTGGTTTGCATATTTGCAATATGCCTATTACAGTAAAATCAGATAAGTCATACTTGGGAACCACCATTTCAGTGATATAAATTGTCATAACTTTGCTGAAGTCAGCAAAAGGATGGCAATTTACACCATTTAAGAATATTTTCCTTACTGTCAAAGGGAAAGCTTACAAATATGAATTCAGTTTCTTTTAGCCAAAGTTTTTATTGTACCCAAGAGCCTACCAAACAAGAGGACAAAGTTTTATTCTGCTGTAATTATGATCAGTTCGTATTTTTCCATGGCAATTTGGTCAATGCAGGCATCATTTAACCTTAGAGTCAATCCAGATTCACAACAGATGTATATTTATTTTCAGCCTTTTCCTTTTTCCTAAATTTTTGCCAGTTTAACTCCCTCTGAAGCAATATAATTCGTTTCTCTTGGTACCTGTGCTGCAATATAAACCCACAGATATAAGCAGCAATAAAGTCTGGGGATTATGCATCATTTTAGAGATGCTTGAATGCCTTAACTGAAAATCCTAGCAAAGAAAATGAATAATTGTTCACTGACTAGTCAAAAATACTGAATCCCTGACTAGTTAAAATTGACAATAATCACATTTACCATTCTAAACCTATGGTGTACCAGTATCTTTACAATATTTCGTCATAAAAACTTTTTCTTTTTTTCTGAGAAATTGCACTACCACAATGTGTACCTCAAAATTTTAACATTGCATTTCTGTGGTGTACTTCCATTTCACTCTCTATAGCACTTACATGTGCCATGGTTTAACACTTATCAGACACAATTTTTGCTTTAAAGACAACTACAGATCTGTAAAAACTTTTAAGCCTGACTTCATATTTTTAGCTACTTCTCCGACATACATATGGCTTCTGTTCTTATTTTCATGATCTCCAAGCATTACAAATTTTAAAGCTATGCCAGCAATTTAGTATACTACAGAAAAGTTGTGCTGAGCCATGAGGGCCTCACTGAAAATGATTTACAAGTTTGCATTACATCATTAAAAGTTATTCGAATTGCCAGCCCACTGTAACCAGTAAAATATCTTATGCTTCCTATTTAATTTAAATAAATTGATGAAATATTACAATTCTGAATGCACGTGAGGCTTCACACCTGAACTATGATGTTTCAGGAATGCTTTTAGAATTTGGGAAACTATGCATTTCACTTGCTATGGGAAACTTGCATTTCACATTAGATACCTAAAATCCCAGAAGTTATATTCAAGACTTTGGGGTGTGTTTGTTTAAATAAATAATTTATTTGAAAATGGAACCCTCTTGCACAATACTATTTGTTTCCCAATCTGCATGTTGCATTGCAATTTAACATTTTTTTTATTCTTTCTAGTATTATCTCCACTTAAGAATACTTGGACTAGAAAACAGCTATGACTGTTTGCTTTGTAGGTCACTTTAATAATACATATCTTTCATTTGTATTTAGAAATGTACGCAAAATGCATATGCAGGCAAGTCAATAATGCCTGAAAAATATGTTTTCCATTTTGCTGTCTCCAGATCTTGACAATTACACGCTACACACAGTCCATTTTCCTCACAAAAATACTAATCATAGAGGGAAAAAAATGGCTTAAATTTTACACTTTAATTATTTTATTCACATTGTGGATTTTGATCTGTATATGTATTTAAAAGGCATTTCACTGGATGGCTTAAATTTTACACTTTAATCATTTTATTGTTTGATACAATTCACATTGTGGATTTTGATCTGTATATGTATTTAAAAGGCATTTCACTGGAGTTCCCATTGAAAATACAGACACTGTTGTGCATGAAAAAAAGGTGAAGGGCATTTTTATCATTCTATATTTTTAACAATTCTTGCTTCTAACTGTGTTGCAAAATTAATATTGTGCTGATTGTACTTCAAGTCTGAGTCACCCAGAATAAAAAATACAGATGATTGAAAACTTTGAGCATCAGAAGATTTAAGCTGTGACTTACATCCATTTACTGGGTAAATACACAGTATGCTTACAGTAACAAGACCGAAATAGAGACAAAAACATACCACATATCTGAAATATTTATTGTCTCCTGGCTGACATTTCCAAGCCCTTGCAGGACCAGCAGCAGGGAGCATATTTCATAATTTTGCCTCCATCACTGGGAGAGTGATAAGTCACTAATTTTTGTCATGTCTTTCACCCATTAATGAATATAATACGACTACAGTGTTTGTTCTTTGCTCAGGAGAGAGAAAAAGACACATGGGCGTGTATCTATGCAGCAAGAATAAATAATTACAAAATCTCTAGGTTTTAATAGCTGCTGGGATTATGTTATTTACTTTGCAGGTGTGTTTGCTATGATTTATAGTGTGATGAGCTTTAGACTTGGAGCAGCAACCCCTAACCCGCGAGTATTCGGAACAGAAAGATATTCTCTGCCCTGCAGATCTCAGTGTCTATTCATTCTGCCAGTTTCACATGGGAGTAATCCTGTGTTTTACAGAGTCCTATTTGTCTTCATGGTGATTTGCTTGACTAGAAACATTTTCAGGATTGCAACATTAATTAATAATAGGTGTAGGAAACAAAGACTTAAAAATTGCTAATGCGTAGCAGCATTATGCACCCCAAAGTCTAATGTCAGATAATGCTAACAGATACTTGATAGGAGAAATGAAATATGAAATATAATTTGTTTGGAATTATTATTTTAGACTAAACTTGGGACATTTTTAGACACAGATATTTTGTCTTGTGAAAGAATAAGAAGAATTAAAAAAAACCCCAACAAATAAGCTAGACTTCCCTAAAAAATACATGCCAAGAAGTGCTTAACTTGCAGATAAAGTCTCAAAGATTCAGGAAACTATTCTAAGGCATCAGTGACACTAAAAAAGCATTGGTAAGTTCTTAAATGTCATGAAGAAGGATCCAAAGAGACATACCTTGAAAATTACACCTTCCAAAGCCGTGTTTGCATAAACTAATTTTTTATTTCCCCAAAACAGAACGCAGCTCTACTGATGAGCTGTAAATATATGAAACTACTTGTTGAAATAAACCTTTCCAAGATATTTGTGCTTGTCATGCTTTATTGAGCATCCCACTTGCATGTCCTTTGATACAATGTGATAGATCTCAGGTTGGTTTCAATAAAGTATTCCAGAAAGAGACTTAGGCACTTTCACACCAACTAAGTTTACATATTGGACTCTGATGCACCAAATCACTTTAAGTAGCCACTTTCCTCTCTTCTTTGATGCATTTTCATACATTTAGTTTAAATTAGATGCCCACAATAAAAGTGTGAAGTCCATTTATTTGTATCCTTTTTTTTCCAAATGAAAAATGTCTAGCACTGTGGGCTCAGTGAAGGTCAGCTGTAAAAAGAGGTGTATTATTTGGCACACTTTTCAGCTGACTGAGACACATGCAATGTACAGTACGTGGGGACAGTCTGGATTTGTGCAATTCCCTCATAGGTAATTTGTCCATGAACTTTAAGCATTTGTACATTTGAGCTGTAGAACGTATCACTTAGGGATTTAGATTTTATTTAATAACCCAAGTATATTTCAATACAAGATGGTAAACTAAAAATATTTTCCATTTCACTGTTTCAAAAAAAGCCATGTGCAAAAGAACACAACAAAACGAAATTAACTCATAACATATGCAACTCTTACTTGTGCAAGAGCGGTATATGCCCCTAAATCCAGACTGCAGCATCTGGAGGCATAGCATGTCTCTAATGGAAGAGAAAGGCACGAGACATGTCAGCTTCTTGGCTGTGTTACTCTAGAAGTCGTGCCTTTTCCTTCTCAGTACCCAATGCAACTCCGATTAAAACTAATAAAACAGACACTATCCAGGTAAACTGCCTTTGAAGCATTTTGCCTTTTTTGTCTCACTAATGTAGGCAATGTCTCACTAATTGTAGGCAATAAGTTTAAGCTGAGATAGGTATTTATTATTTAAAAGTAAAAAAAAAGTAAAAAACTTCTTACATAAACTCCTTTTGCTTGAAACAATGAAGTTTGAATCAAAACTAATATCCCATGATGTGAATTGTATGTTTTTAGTGCATCCAAATCTACACATTCCCATTTGTAGAAACAAGTTATGCTGTTACTTAGATGACTTGAAGTGCCTCTTTATTATTACTGCATTTTTACCCCTAGTAGTATTAGAGATAATGTATTCTTCACATACTTTTCCTATTGTCATCAGCTTGGTGGAGACTCTGAAAACATTTTAAAGAAACAACTCACCCTTAAACTGTTTTACAACAAGAACTGTCTTCATACTTGACTTTCAGGAAGTGCTGAGTCTCTTTTTCCCCAACGACCTCACAGGATCAATTTCTTTGTTAGACTGTAATAGCAATTTTTAAAAGTGCAGGGAAGCTTAGATACTATTCTTTGTGATTACAAAAAAAAAAAAAAATCATTTAAACAACCAACACTACTGAAAATTGTATTTTGAAACAAGCCTGATGGAGAAAATATTTTACGAACTGATTTTCAAATTTTTATTGCCCTAAAACTGTTAAATGATCTGCTATAGAAGTTGAGATGTCTAATTTTAAATGCTCTTTCCTTGTTATTTTTATCAGCTGGTCTCTGATATATTTATAGCAAGCGAGGAGGAACGTATGTCTATCTATTGTAGTTACTCTTATTTGCAGAAAATACAAGTAGGAACAGCAAAACTGTTGTTACAAAGCTACTAAACTTGAAAATCCCATTATGAACAGCATGCTGGATGTATAAATACACATATGTGTATGCTGAAAGAGGGTTTTCAGCCATGCAAAAGTGCAAGCTTACCTCCAGGCTCAAATATTTACTGTACGATTAAAATAAATTAGGTTAGTGCCCACTGTCTTTTAATAACAGGGAGAGTTATTAGATGGATTATATTAAAATAGAAGCCTCACATAAAATCAAATGAATGCACAAAAATCTCTTTGCACAGATTACCAGAGAAAGTTCCGACTTTGCTTCCTAGCAGAGAAAAATGTTTGGGAATGTATCTAATCTAACACACCCTATAAAACTGTACAGTAGTCCCTAGTACAACACTGAGCTACATGGAAGACAGCGTCACATCCCCGAGCAAAATTCCAAGATTCCTGTGATCTAATACTGCCTGTTTAATTTCCAAATGGTGAAGCTATATATCCATTTTGGTAAGTGGGTAGATAGACTTCTCTTATACATCTACATTAATTTCATTACGTATGACCCCCTGCAGCTGTGGTAATGAGCCTTTTTTAAAAACATACCTTGACTTGATGATGAGAATATTTGGATCTAAAAATAAGTCACATATTTAATTTCTAATATGGAAGGCATGGCATGTATCCAGAGGTTCTGGCAATAAGTTTATACTGTACAATTTGTAGTCAATCAGACTTTCCCAAATGAAGTTCCATAAATATGAACATACATTGCTCATTTGTTTTCTTTTCTGCATTTTTTTTTAAGTTTCCTTTATTGGTATCATAATAGTATGACCCAAATATAAGGAAAAAAACCCCATATCGTATTAAACACAGGAATACGCTTTCACAGTCGTTTATTGTGCATAGCTAGTAAACATTTCCTGGCAAACAATTTAGAGAGTCCATAAATTCCACCCTAACGCTACTTCCGTAGCTAGATGCAGTGCACCGTACACGAGGGTATTAGCTCAGTCTCTCTCATCCGGAATGGGTGGATTGGAATTGAAAAATCCCCACCCCCCCATTATAGCACCATATGTCTCGAAAGTCTATCCTCTCTCAGGGCAAACGGCTCCTCTCAGATCCGCCTGATGGATCACGACTGAAGCGCTGCTGTCCCTCGCTATTTCATCTAACAGCATTTCTGAAGTAGCTATCGGGACAGCACAACGAGCCAAGCATCCCTTTGGCATTAGTGGCAGTTCCCCACGCAGAGAATATCAAGGATATGGAATAGCAGAGGGAAAATCTACCACACCATGCCAATTTGTACGGAAAATTTGATCCTCAAGCTAGAGGCAGGGAAAAGAAGAAAGCCTCTCATTTCAGCAAATTGAGCAGTGCTTATGACTCCCGGGTTCCTTATGTAACTAGTTAACCAGTGTTAGTAGACCAGCTTTGCAGCATCTTCAGAGAAACTGAGTCTATAAGAATTTCAAACAATTTTCTCTAGATGTCTTATTGAGGTGTTTATAGATTGAGGGATTACTAGGGGAACAGTTTATCCATAAAAATTTTGGTGGATTTGATTTCTGCTCAATATTTTTCAGATCTTTTTGTGTGCTCATCAATTTATAACAAGAAAAAATCCCTTCAAATAATACTCAAATGTTTGAAGGGATTTGTGTGAGGTGATTATGTTAAGATGAAGTTCATATCGTTATTTGAGAAGACTAAGCAGACATATTTCCACCAGTTTATGCACTTTTTACAGGTATACATTAATATCATTCATGTTACAGGTATTATTTCCAGATTATTTTGGATTGAAAACAAAGACTTAGCAAAAATCTGGACTCTTTCCAAGTTTCCAAAATCATCTCAAAAGCTCAAAGGAATTCAGTCACTCTGTCAAAGTCCTGCTTTGTGATTTTTAATTTTACAGTATACAGTGTTAAAATCTCTTCCCTGTACACCTTGAATCAGAATCTGAGTAAGGATGGTATGGTAACAGAGGGCAGAAAGGTTTTATTTCACTGGGCATGCAAGTTTTTTTGATTTTTAGCTCCCTGGTTTTAAATTCTCTTTCATTGATTCCAATTGAATGGAACCACTATTAAAGAAATAGTCCTCTTCTTGGTTAACAACTTCATTATATATCTTTGATAGTCCATGCAAACCCCTTGGGGTTCTATTATGTGAAAACCCAAAAATTTTGGAATAAAAAGTATGATGGGTTTTTGCAGCTTTTGAAACTAATTAAAATTACCAGGACTTCAAGGCTCAAGAATTTTAGACTTTTTCATGTGTTCTTTGCCCAGTGCTCAACAGTAGGCATTGCACAACTATCCACCATTGTCTGGCTACTCATCTTTACAACCTCCCTGTACTTCCTCCTTTTAGCTCCAAGGCACCGAGTTCAGCCACGAGTCCTTCAGGGGTACTCTGAAGAGAAGTAGTTTGTGGTCTGCAATTTGCTCAACTTATTGTCTAATGATAAAGCCCCTAATTCTTTTCCTGGACCAGGACCTCTGCCAGCTTCCTTTCATTGTGCATATGGGCAAACAGAGCTAGAAGAAAGATAACGCTGAGCTTGTTCAGCAGAACTCCAGCAATCATTTTCTCTTTTATGTTTTCAGTGAATCTGATTGCTGGCAAAAGCTGCCAGAAAAAGACAAGTCTGATCAGAAAGAGCATAAGTAGAGAAAGTCCAGTTTCCCAAAGATGTAGCCTCAAGGACTATTCTTTACTGGTGGTAGGGTGTATTAGTCCCCAGGCCTCCCCCAAATCAGTCTGAACGTACCCTAATAACTCTTTTGGTGTGAATTCTTGTCTGATTGGTACAATACGCTATTTTCTCATATTTAACATTACACTCATGCAGGGTTGCATGGAGTTTTCCTTGACTCTCCTCATGGTAAAGAATACCAATAACAAATTAAATTCATGTGTTTTATGTACATTAAATAGTAGGAAATAAATCTGTGTAGAAAATGTAGCTAGTTCCTGTGTTTGCAGAGACTCTCTGGATTTATTGCATTGAAGCCAAATCTATTGTTAATCCATTTAATACTGATTTTATTCCCCAAATATGTTTGGTGTTTCCTTTCCGAACTGACATATCGTGTCTGAAAAAGTCAGTATTGTACATTCATAAGGTACTGGCAAAAAAATTGCTGAAAACAGGTAATATATTATTGTTTTCTTGCTGATAAAATATGTAAAATCTCACCAAATAAGTTTGGATGGTGACTGGTTGAATTAGAAGTAACATATTAATAGGATTTCTGTAGAGATCTTTGCCCTTTTGTGTCAGGTTCTGTGCACTGAACAGAGAGCTTTTCATCTAAATAGGCAAGATAAAGGGCCAAAGAAATTAAATTACAAGGCAGCTATACTTAAAATTAGAAATGTCTACTGTAGATATTTACTTCAGGTCTGTCGTTAAGAATACTCTGCTTGTGACACAAATAGAAATGCAGTATTGCTTTTTAAAAATTTTTCTGCGGAATCACGTAAAAAGAATTGGGAGATGAATTCCCTGAAAGCATTCTTATGTAATAATACCATTTTTAATAGGTTTCACCCTCTTTAAGAATAGGATTAAATCAGGATGAGGTAATTGAGTGTTATGGTCCAGTTAACAAACTTTAGCATGAGGCTAGTGGCAAGTTAAATCATTATAATATGGAACAGAGTTTTATGAAGAAAACTACTGGAAGTCTAACAGTTTGAGTGCTACTGACTTCAAAGAGCCCAGAACCTCAGACCTGATTTCCAGAATTTTATAATTTATTATAATTGTAGCTGCATTTTCAGTATGTTTTGTATTTCTGCTTAAAGCATTGAAGTGAGCAATCTGCATATGTTACTGCAAATAAACAGAGGCTATGAGAGAACGCTGTGACTCCAAGTTAACATTTTACTCCTAACAAAAAAACCCAAACTGCTTCTGTGTGTTAAATCTTTCGCACCTCTCAGTAACTGTGTCAGTATTTTTAAAACCACACTTACTTTGAAGCAATGATCCAAACCGTAGTTGAACCAGGCTGACATTTTATATCTCACTTTATATGCCTTATTTTAAAGATTCTCACTGCTGTCAAAATTAAATAAAAAATTTTAAATGTCTGGGTTTCTTTCATATCCGTCATGAAGCACCTTAGTAAGGAAAAATGCTTATGAGGTATGGAGTTGTATTAACATAAACTGGAAACCTCAGAGTATCCATAACAAAATATTAGCTGCATTAAACAAATCAAAAAATGACAATTTCTCTAACTGCATCCAGAGGAATTCTCTACTAGACCTCAGTCTAGTGACAGAGCAAACAGAGAATAAAAAAAATAATTGCTTATGTGCATGTGCACATATCTAAAACTTGATTATATTTGTTATGAGAAAACAAATTAAAGTCTAATATTTATATGTATTGATATAAGAAAATTGGCTTTTGCAAATTTGATAGTGAGGGTGAAACTGTTATTTGAAGAATGTATTAAAGGAAATACTTGACTAAAAACTTCAGTCTGCTAAATGCATTGTAAAAGACATGTCATAGTGATAATGGAGGAACAACCTTCTACTCTTTTGTTGAAAATAAGACGACATTTCATTTGAATGCAACTACTAGGAAAAAAAAATACCAAAAACAAAAACGAGGTGCAGGGGAAATGTACCAAATAACATAAAATAGAAGCTGGGAATTACAAGGCATTTTAAGTCAAATATTACAGAGAGAAAATAGAGATTAAGACAATATGAAGACATTTTGAAATTTTATTCTGCACAAAAAACCTTAAAAAATTTTTTGCTCCATTACTAAGTGGAAATTACTGGGACTTTTTGTAAGAACATTTAAAAAACAAAAGTGTTCTTGAATACTTTTCTTCTGCATTTTGGGGAAAAGTCAAATGATGTATTCATATCAGATGAGTATGATGCTCTGTTTCAGTAGTTGCACAGGAGAATGTTAAATAGCAGCTAATAAAACTAGACATTCTTAAAATCTGTAGACCTCAATAATTTTCACGGAGGTATTTTAATACATTTGGCAGAGAAGTCTGCATGGTTAGTGAGGATTTTTACTGTGTCTTGGAGAACTAGGGAGATTCAAGAGAACTATACAAAAATTTTTGTGAATAGTTAAATAGAATAAATGTGATGACCTAAATGTCTGTAAGGATTTCAACCACACATTGATCTCAAGCAAAATAAGGAAGAGTTTCTAGGAATATTAATTCATTTTAATCAAAGCAGTGAGAACAAAATTTTCTGGAAAATCATCTTGCCAAAGTGAACTTGATATCATTTAATAGGAGTATAAATTTGGTAGGATAAAGGTAACTTTAGAACTATTAAATATGTAGAGGAATATTGGAAAGTGCTTTACTTTTTAATCATAATATTTTGATAAAAATATTAAAATCAACATTGCACTTATTAAATAGAATCAAATCTCAGTCTCAAGCATGTAGCAAGTGGGAAAAAGTGATCATTTATTTTAACGATGATCCACAGTTGCATGACCATGTCATTTTTTTTTCTACTGGTGACGCTCCTATCAGTTCTAAAAAATATATTTATTTAATTTTTATTTATTCCATTTGAAATTATTGGAAGATTAATAAATAAAGAGTAAGCCAAGTCACTGTGAACTCAGATTGCTCAGGAAGCTGGCCACATTTAAATAAATAGTAAATTTCGATCCAGGGAAATGTATGACTCTGCCCTATTAGCAAAGGCTGTGCCACTGCTACAGGGTAAAGACCCTGCCCACAGACTGAAGGCAGCTAGAAAAAGCCTGGAGAGCAGATAATCGGTGCCAAGAGCTGTGAGCACAAGAGGGTAGACACGAATCTGAAACAACCAAAGAGCACATCACCAGAGAAACATACAACATGGTTGTGTTACCTCTGTCCTTGGCACAGATGCAACCTGTTCTGGAAACACTGTGCCCACAATTCAAGAGGGGTTGTTGAAAAATTGGAAAAGGTTCAGAGGAAAGCAACAAGAATGATGAAAGGAGTGGAAAACATTCCTTGTAATGAAAGACGCAAGGAGCTCAATCTATTTAGGTTATCAGAGAGATGTTTAAAAGGCTACTTGATCACAGCTTATAAATAACTCTGTGAGAAACAGAAATCTGATAACACTAGAGTTTTCAGTCTGGTGACAAAGGTGCAACAGAAGCCAGTGGTAAGAAGATGTAGTTGGAGACACACACTGGAAGGCTTAAATCAAGATGTATCATTTTTTTCTGTTAAAATCACACACATACGCACACGCAAAAAAGGGTAATTCAGAAAAGTTCTGGTGCTCTTTTCACAGTGGGGGCACACTGAGTAGATGACCATAATAGCCTTTTAGTTTTATAGGCCATGAATCTACAGCTTCAATTGCAGGCTTCTCTGCTTCGTATTTTCTTACGCCATCACTGGGCAGATCCAACCAGTGCAAACTTAATCGGAACCAGGTGGAGCCTGCTTTTTGCAGCACAAGGGAGCTTCCCCCTGAAGCAACAATGGATAAGACCAGGATTTGACTGGACCAAAGGAATGAATACAGTATGAAGAGCGTGCATCTATCATATTGGCACCTACCCTTTCTAGGTTTTGCAAAAAACATTGATATTTGAGTGAGTATAAAACACAGTCTTGGGAGGTGAATTATGGCAACTTTTATGATAAGTGATTTTAACACATATGCGCACCTTATCGGCTCCAAAGAAATAAAAGGAAATAGAGGATTACACACGGTGCACTGCTTAAGCAAGGCAGAGTATGGGAAAGAGAGCAAAATCATTTTGCCTGGCATTTGTTCTTCTGAGAGCCGTGCAGGTCCGAAAACTTTCCTTCGACCACAGAAGTTTTTGAATTAACTTTGTTGTTGGGAGAGACTGCAGGAGGAGGTGGAGCAACAAAGGAAAGAGAAATGCTAACGGAAAAAACACATATAAACAACATACCATATGTAGGACACTCACCATATGCCAGCCTCACTTTTTTCCTCTCTCTCTAATGTGGTCTAATAATTCCAGCAATCTAGAGGGTAATTCACACTGTCTACTTCAGGCATCTGATTTAGGTCCTTTGAATTGCAGCAGTTCCCCCCTTGCCTACAGCCCCCCGGCACCTCTGTCTCCCTGCCAGCTACGCAGGGCAGTACAAACACCTAGGTTTACTTCTTAAAACTCTGCCTAAGTTAGATATCTAAGTTAGCCTAAAGCTGTGGTGTAAATATCACTCTTTCCTATTAAATTTAAAAAGAAAAAAAGAAAAGGAAAAAATTATTGCTATGGAAAAAATTACTTGTTTAAAGTGCAAGGATATAAAAGCGCAGGAAAGTTTACAAATTCAAGGCCAGCTCCTTAGCTGGTACGGCTCATATACCAGCATTCAAATAAACAGGCTGACTTCCATTCGCCCTGGCAAAAGTGCAACCTTCAAGCTGGTTTTGCAAACCTAGTCAGCCACCTGATTCTGTTGGGCAAAGAACATACGTTTTCATAAATTACAGAAAAGAAAGTTTTACAATGTAAGTCCGTTAAAAAACACAAACCCCCTCAAAGAGAAAAAAACTAAAAAGAAAACTTTGTGTAGGAAATGGCAGCTACTGCAGTCTGCAGAAAGCACTACTCTTATAAAAGCAGAGAAAAAGTGGTGAGACACCAGCATCAGACTCAAGGATTGTAAATAATATACTTTTCTGAAAAAATATCTACTACCCTTCCTAGAGAAAGTGTTATTTTATTTACAGAACCCCCAAACATTCCAAATGCTTTGCTGCCCCATTTTAGCTTTACGATTACTTCATTTTTTTTCGTGTGGTACTGCAGCAAGCCGAAGTAAGCAAAGCATGTGGATCTCAGCTCCACACAAAGCTAGACAATTCACAACAGCAGAAAGGCAACTTTGCATAAATGTTGTTGAAAGACAGTGAAGAGAGAAGAGGAAATTCTGCATCTTTAATGCAAGGTTTTTAATGCTTATATATATCAAACTGCTCTGTATACTCCTGGAACCTTTCTGTTAAAATGTCTCTAACTCTAGGGACACATTCTACGAGGCAGTTATGCACCATTTAAATGTGAAAAATGCACACTTTACTTGGAAAAAGATGTGTGATGTGAAGTGTTTTTAAGAATAATTGAATGATTTTGTGATTCATTAAATGCTTTTTCCTCAGCAAGCAAGTAATGGCTTTTCCACTAAGCACCCAAAAGGTGAAAAGTCAAACTGTTAGAAGGAGTAAAGGGTCCTTAGGAAGATGATAATTTACAGTGTTTTTTGTTCTATTTCTTATCTCTTTTTTATTCCAAGAGGAACAGAAAAAGAATGAGGGGGGAGAAAGCAAATGATTACATGTAAGAAATTAAAAAGATTGAATGATGGGGACAAAACTATATGTGGCAGTTGTCTATTCTTCAGTTTAAAAGAAAACAGAAAAATTGTGACACCTATGGTTTACTGAGTATGGCTTCACATACATATTCCTGCTGAGACCATGGGATCAGTTCTTTTATGGGAGTGAAAAAAGAACTGTTTTCATATACCCAGTATATCTTGAAGCCAAAGTGTAAATCTTCAGTTTCTTCCCCTTCCTATTTTTTTTTCCTTTAAAAAATAATAAAAATCTAGGGAAACAATGCACACCTTGACTCCTGCAAAAAAGATCTCTGGCACAATCACAAGACGCCTGCTTAAGTAATACCCAAAAGGTAACTCCATGCATTCCACTGGCCAGAAATAATTCACAGCACGATGGATCCACAAGAAAGTCAATAGCATATTATAACACTCTTAGGGGAGCTATAGCTGTAAGAGCAATGTGAGGCAATGCCTTAGCATGAACTATCACTTTATATATGTGCTGTATACATGAGTATGAATTATATTACAGCATTTGACACGCTATGGCTTTTGATCTACTGTGACTCGAGACCTCTGTCCTATTGTGACCTTTATGCCTAAACCTGTAGGGAATAGTTCAAACAATAGAACATACATGATAGATAACCCTTAGATAGGATAAAAGCGTATAACTATTATGAGCACTCATGGTCAGGGCAATAGCTAGTCAAAGACTGCCAAAGGTTAGGAAGATACTTCCCCTGGGAAATGACAATATGAATTTTCCTGCACCTTCCTCTGGGGCATCTGGAGCCAAGGATACTAGCTTAGATGGACCTCTGGTTTGATTAGGTATGGCAGTTCTAATATTTCTGTGAACATATGATAGTGTGGAAAAATACAGCTTTTACAGTTAATAGAAATGCTGCATAAGACAGGAAGGAGGCTTTGAACAATGATAAAATCCTTGTGATCTTTCAGCTGAAAAGCCAGTTGAACTTTGTGTAGATTCTGTTTCCACCCAAATCAACTGTGATTTCGTGCTGATTTCAGTAGGACCAAAAGAAAAACTGCAAAGAAGCCCCAGACACTGTTTTGTACGGGAGAGCACTCAGATGCCACAAGAAACTATATTTTATTTTTAATTTAAAAATAAAAATCCCTGTGGACCTGGGGTCTCATGAGATTTTCCAGAAAGCAAGGGTTGCACTTACTTCCTTCTACAGAAGGGAGAATTTGAAGAAAATCTTTTACAGCTCATGTGTGTCAGCCTCTGCTCTGTTTTTTACCAGCTCTTATTCGTTTAGTCTGTTCCAGCAGCTTCCAGCTGCAGTCTTGGACTCCAAAGACTGGCTTCCTGATCTTCAGCTACCTTGCTCCACAGAGCAGTCCAGGGACCAGGCATTCAAATGCAATTAAATTGCTCTCCAAAAGAAAGCTGGAGAGCAAGAAATAGTGTTGGCATGCTGCAGAAAAGCAGGAAGACAAAGAATCAACTGACAGCCTATATAGCATGAGTCTGGAGTCTTTGGCTAAAATGTGGAATTATACTGCATCTTGGAAAAAAAGTATGGTCAAAAAGAGCAGGCATGGAATGAAGGTATTCTTAAGGCCTTGGCATACAAAGTTTTCTCAACATCTGGATATAGACACATTGGTAAACTTTAACTATAAATTGCATTTTTAATAATATTGTCATAACCTTAAGACATGAATTCACTTTATTTTTATAAAACGTAGAAGTTATAGCTTGCCTTTGTCAGGTGTACATGTGAATTTATTTAATTAAACTGATTTTAAACCAAACAAGCAGAAAACTGTTTTTTGGATACATTTTGAGTTTTGCTAAGACCACATGTATTTCAGTACAGCCCTCATTAATTAGTTTAAGCAAAACAGCTCACTGAAACTGTATCCAGGCTCCACAGATGAGGATTTATATTCATTCAAAAAAATCTATTTAAAAATCAAGGAGATGCAGACTGGTAGGGCAAGGTCCTGTCACCCCAGCTGGACTGAACCTCAGCTCTGAGGGGACTCTGCTGGTGCATCCCTCTGCCCAAAGGGCTTGGACAGTGGTCACTGTTCAGCAGGGGATGTCTGCAGCTGCCACCTGCCTCTCTGCCCGCTTGCCCGGCTGTAGATGGGGAGGTGCTTCTGGAGCAGTACAAAGAATTTGCAGTGGGGAAAAAGCATTGTGGGACAGAAAGATAATGTATTAAACAAGGCCTAGAGATTGGCAAACCGCCATTTATGGCAGAAAATGCACACATGCACAAGCTATTAGTAGTCTCTCCTTCACATAGTGGAATATATGACCCGGTGCAGCCAAGTCTCAGATGACACCTGTTACCTACACCTGCCCTTGTATGTGGATATTCCTGATGTGCCACTCTTGATATGCCAGGGGTGGTGTACAATGGTGTTTGAAACTGAGACATTGCACATGACAAGTTGGATGGACAAGTTTTGCTGTTGTCTCCTCTCCTCTTACAGGGGCTAGATACAAAGCTTGCCAACTTTCTCTGTCTTAAAACTAATTAAAACAGTATTAAACAAGCTAGACAAACTGTAAGTAAAATGTTATTAATTGAAATATTTCTGTTTCCAGGAGCAGAACTTGTTGTGCTGGCTAAGTAATACAGCAGGCATTAGTGGTAAAAAGATTCAGCAACCTGAACTGAGATTCACCTGTGTAACTTAAACCATTTGTAGCCTAAAGACAAAATGAAAACTTATAGTTGGAAGAAGGAGGTACTTCCAAGCACAGCTCATCTGCCTTATTGCAGATGCCTGCTTTGCATAAGATTGAGCCATTCTCTAAGCCCCTGTGACTCAATCTCCAAACAGCTCTTGGTAGCTCAAAGAGACAACTAAGACACCAGCTCTCTCTGCTCCACTAAAGGAGTCACCAGAGCCCCCAGAAAAGAAAATATTTCTCTCACTGTTGCACTGAAATAAACCAAATCTATAAATATGTGTATTGTCATTATGCCCTATTGATAATCTAGCTAAGGGACTAAACAGTACTATCATCTACATATGTATTTAAAAAACACATGCCTTGTAAAATAATAGGCTGTCAGCAGTTCATGCCAATCTATTTAGCATGAACAGAGACAGAGATGCATTATAGGTAGAAAGCTGACACCAGTGGAGTTTCTATTTCCCCTATGACACTGAGCACGAACCTTGCCTCCAGACCCTTTGTCTTCACACTTCTCTGACACTGTTCCTTTCCCTGTGTTCCTTTTGTCTCTCTGCTTGTCAAACTGTTGCTCAGACACCTGCATTTTTTATACATTTCCTACCCAGTGCTTTGGAACAGTGCATTTTTGATCTCACAGATGTATGAACTGAGACATTGTATTGAGTTTACAGGGAAAAAAAGGCAAATACATATTCAGAATAAAATAAAATATCACAAGCTGTTTCCTGAAAAGTATCTACTCTGTGCAAATAGAGATTTTATTTTTTCAAGACAAAGCAAAAAAATTCCTTCACACCTGAAAACCATGATTTATTCTATTTGAATAAAAATTATTTTTTTTAATACAAAGCAATGTACATAGCATTAAAGCAAAATAGCATGTTTTGATGATATGTAAAAGAAAGCTAAAGAAACAAGGGCTATGATTCACAAAACTGAGGTGGGACCCACACTCTTAAACAGGGGTGGAATTCATGCTGGGTGAGAAGTGTGTTCAGTTCCCTTTTCTTCATGTTAATAGAACATAAACCTGTATTAGCCTAGTCCAATGCCTCCTCTTAAAAATTCTTTTGTACTGACGGACAACAAGGCAGACAATCTGATACCAAATACCTAGAAACAAGAGACCTATGGATCGATGCAGGTCCAAACATTGGTTCTGCAGAAAATGATTAAAAGCTAAAATAAACAGTAAAGTTAGTGGATAAAAAACCTGAAATGACAGAGGGGATTCCTTCAATAAAAGGAAAAAGTTAGAGCTTGTTTCTTTACATGGTCATTCACGAAAGCTGTTAAAAAAGCCCTAAAGTGCTTGTAATAAAAAACAAGGTCTTCAGATCTTAATTAGTTGAAGAGACACGACAATTAAATGGCTAATTCTAAAAGAGAAAGGAGGTCCCAGAACAGTATAATAAATGCCTATGGAATGATGAGTGGTATGATAAGGGTAAATAAGGAATGACATTTTCTCCTCCAGTTTAGGAACTAGTGAGAATGAAATAAAGGGAGTAGGTACCAGCTTCCAAATTAACTGAGAGCGGTAGTTCTTCATACAAATTGAACAACAGAAGCTGTTGGATGCTAGAAGTTTGCCAAGGTCACCAGCTAAACTCGTGTCTATAACCAGTGACTTAAACATGAGACAACACTGTTAATGAGAGTCCCTGAGCCACAATGTTGGAGTTTTTTTGAAATACTAAATGTATTTGTTTGGTCTTTTCTCTTGCCTTCTTCTTGAACTTCTTTCTTTTGCTGTCCATTTGCGTGGTGTGTTACCAACCTGCAGAATCTCTGCAGCACTGTTTCTCTCAGGGCAGAAAAGGTAGTGGATATCTCTCAGGAAGAGTTAAATTATTAGTCCAGGTACATCACAGGTGAACACTGCTATGGTAGAGTAGGGTTTAGCTTAATTTTTTTAAGCATAGTGCTTATAAAGCCAAGGTTGTAAATTCAATCCCTGTATGGGATATTCATTGAAGAGCTGAACTTGATGATCCTTGTGAGTCCCTTCTAACTCAGAATATTCTGTATCACTTGTATGGCTGCTTTAAATCCAGGAGGAATGTGAGCTCATTTCCATAATGCTGCACATCCAGAGCTACTCTGACCCAGCTCAGGTGACTCAAAGGCATTTTTCTTATTCTGGATGATACTCATAAACTATTAAAAAGAGTGTATATGTACTAGTCTAGTCCACACTGAGTCTAGCTGCCATTGCAGAGGAGAGAGCAGTGATGCAAGACCGAAGGCCTTGAAAGGCTCTACTTCCAAATACTGACATTGCACATAGGAAGGAATACCCCAGGGCTGGTGCTCTAACCCAGCCTAGGGACTGTCCCCAGCAGTACAGGACACTGGGAAAATCTTTCCAGCAGGAACCTCAATCTCAGGCCTCATTTCCATGAGCTGGTCAGGATGGGTTTGTGCTGTTTTCACTACTATCCTGTCACTCTTGGGCATTACATGATTCCCTATATTCATTTATGTATTGTGAATAATCTTGAATATTTCAGACATTTTGATGTGAGATTATAGGAAGTTGGTGACTTAGACTTCTCATTTTTCCTAGTCCCATTTACCTTTGAATGATGATAATCCGAAAGTTGTTTCAATATTTAAGAAGCAATTTTATGTGTGGAAGAAAGGGTACTTTTCCTAAGAACAGCTGAGACAGGATTTTACTTTAAATTTTTTTTTAAAAAGCATTTCTACTTGTCTGACCAGTGTAGCTGATTCTAAGATCACATGCAGGGAAATAGCAGAGTGCCACAAGCACTACATTTTACACTATGTAAATGCTCCCAAAATGGAGGAAGTGGAAGTGATTAATTAAGTGAGAAGCTTTTGTTATGATTCTTTTAGGTTTTAAGGGTAAAAAATTGAGAATGGATCTCCTTAGAGAGGAAGGAGAGAGAATGGCACATCTAAAGGATGCAATCTATCATCCTAAACATTGGTAAGTGACATTTCCTTAGGCAGCTGACGGCTAAATATGTCTAGGTTTTTCAACTTGTGCTAGTAGAAGAAAGAAGGAGTCTTATGCCCTCATTTTTTTTTAAAAAGAATAGCTACAATTCAGTGAGCATAATCTGGTACACAAGTTTCTTGTAGAGTTGTACTAACACGCTCATCTACATAGCATTTTCTTTCCTGTGTGCATATTTTGAAAGGAAAGTATTTTTGGTTTGCTTGTTTCGTGTATGGGTTTTATGGTTTTTTTTAAGAAGTCTGTGGTGTATTAGAAAGCATCATGTGCACAGAGGAACTGCAGCCCTTCCTGTAAATTCAGCAAACTGGTTTATGCTGAAAGCAACCCCTGAATGATTTACCTTTTTCACAAAGAGAGGTGAAGAGAAGGAGAGGGGTGGGAAAACAACAGATTTTTTAAATTATATTAACACTCACTACCTGCAAAAGCATTTGTAGAGAGTTACCCAAATCTCCTGTGGGCATTTCAGCACAAGTCCAATACAGAAATATACCAGAAAGGAATGACTAGTTGATTGGGCTACAGGCCAATCTCAGCTACAACTGTATGGTATCATAAAACACCTTGGCCCCTTCCACAAGAAGAAATAATCAAGTCTCCATGATACTGTATTCCTGAGGAATGTGGTTTTTCCAGATAAATTTCATTTTCTGAGTCACTGTTAATTTTCTTCAGGCCTACATACATTTCACATTCCTGTTAAGGCAACACCTTAAGAAAGTATTGAGATGGTCAGAAAGCAATAGGAAAAGAATGCTAACAGCAATTACTTCCTCTAAAAGACACCCACGGTTGCTTGGGTGTTTTAAAAATGTGACAGGTTAGATTCAGCCAGGAGGCTCAGTGAGCCAACCAACACTCTCCTTGGTTTCCTCTCCAGAGCAGAGCCAGGAGATCCCCAGACATGTCCCGCCAGCAGCTCACACCACTGCCTCCCTGTCCTCTTCAAGACTCTGTCCAGCTGGGAATGAATATAGTGTCTTGTTACTGAAGTTATTGCTTTAAGACTCACCACTATTGACAAGTCAGTAAAAATCCCTTCCCATGACTTATTCTAAAAACAGAAATTTATTAAAAAAACATCCCAAACAACTATATATTGCTACATAAAATTGTTGCACGAATTATTTTAATTAAGTGATTAAGAATGGGCACAATATTATCTCCATGTGTTATTAGAATGCACAGCAGTAGTTCAATGCTTACAATGATTTACACTTGTGTTGGAATATTATTCATGAATTGGGAATTTAAAATACCACTCAAACGTGCCTTCACACAGTTGGCCAAATAAAGCAAAGTTGTTCAACAAGGGACTTCTGTGTTAGAGACCTTGAAAATAATGGCTTAACAGTATGCTAACTTGTTGAAAAGAATCTCATCAGAGGTCTGTCCAGCTATGACATGTTATGGATTTACTTTGGACTGAGCCAATGGGCTGAGGTGTGCCACCGAGATGAAGGAATCCAACTTGAAAGATATATATGTCTGTTTTAAGTAGGAATGTTCATTCATTAGCTCACTGCTCCATTCACTAAGCTGTGTGCAAACGTCTGCACCAATGAATGATTCAACACAGACGCCTTTAAAGCACCACGCAGCAGCAACAACCAAGACTCATCCTGACTCTCCTGGTGAGACAAGGAAGCAATTTCTTCCTGGTTGCACTGGGAGCCTTGAAAAGGAAGAATACAGGCTATACTGCAAAAAAAAAAAAAATCTTTAACCAAATGTAATAAACATTAATATTCTCACAATCCTCCCACACATCTTCAATGTTATGAATTTATTCTGGGGGAGCAAGGGATAGAAGAGGTGAGTCGTTTTGAGGTGCAGGCTGAGCAAAACTGTCCAGAACAGCAGCTCCAGGGGCCACTGAAATAATATACAAGCTTTCACAGTGCAAAGTATGCTAAAGTGGGTCATACAGTATATTTCCAGATGTTCTCACCCCCAGTATTTTCTAATGATATAGATGAAATCCATAAAGACTTCCTGTATGAGGCTACAACTGTGTAAAAAATGAATAAAACCTGTGCAGAATAATTTATAAGGATGTAAAAACAGAGCAAGTAAACAAATAAACAAAATCACACAGTTCCAGTATTTAGAAGTGAAATTGGTAAATTTTCAGGGTTAATTAAATAATTTATAAAAGCTCACAGAAAGCCTTTTTTTTTTTCCATCTGGAAAGTTTCCAAGCTCAAAAAATATTCTGACTAGAAGAAAAAGTTTAACAAATACTAAACACTGGCAGAAGAAGCACAAGAGGAAACAGAGAAAAGACCAAGCAATATAAATGGTCAAAACTCTCAGGTAAAGTACAGTGAAATGACTGCCTTCTTGGAGAAGCCTTCAATTTGTCATCGTCGAAGTAATAAAGTGTCTGTAATGAAGATTGTCAAGCAGTCATTTTTGTAATCAGTCCAAGAAGCACATATGTGTTTTAATAAGTGGGCTTGAAATATAAACAGGGGCGTTTTCTCAAAATGAAGCAGAGCATAAACCATATATGGTTTAGGTCACTGGAGAGAAGCCTGCCTGCTTCAGTAGAGAAGATAATGCATCAGATAACATTATGTACCAATTTGAGCCAACAGTTGTACTTTGGCCCATATGTGTGGAGCACAAAATATAATGCACATTTGAATCTATGGGCCTTCCCAAAGATTGCTAGATGACACTAGAGGATTTATGTTTCTTAAATTAATACATGTGCCATTGCTGCTTTATAAGGCGCTTTCTCATCACAGACCTAAATGCCTTCTGTTTGAGAAAAACCAAACCAAACCGACAAAACAAAACCAACCAATCAGACAAAAAATCCAAAACCAAAACCTAAAACCACCAACCAACCAAAAGAAGAAAACCAAACCTCAAAGTGTTAATACCTGTAGTCTTTCCTTGCTCTGTTGTAGCTGTTAATATACACATTTAGCAGTGGAGTAGACTGAAGTGCCTGTGGAGAACCTGTGTTAAGAAGGACAGAAGATCATAAACACATATGTGATACATTTGTATAAGGTTTTTTTTTTCTGTCAGACTCATCTGCACTCCAGCTCTTTTTAGAATAGCTGAAATAAAACTTTCTGTGCCTCCTTGGTGCATATGACCATATCTAAAACTCTGCAATTTTTGCAGTGTTCACAGAGTTTGATTTACTTACTTTAAAATTAATTCAAACTCATTAATCAGTACAAATTACACAACAAATTAGACTGTACTGTATTGTACTTAGCAAAAAATTACTTGAATTGTACAGAGTAAGGAAGTTAAGGGCAGGCTAAGTATCAGAAATACGGTCTTTTAATTGTTAGCAAAGCATTAAAACCAGCAATACTTTCTTCCCTTATTTAATATAATTTTCCCATCCCATTGTGTTTTTTATTGTGATACTGGTATTTATAGCACATTAGTGTTTTCCTTTTCAGCCCCATGTATACCCTAGTTGCATTTTTCTGGCTGATTTTATACCCATGAGATACCTTTTAGTCTTCTAACTTGACCTGCTATACAAACTATAGACCAAGGCACAGCAATTTCTGCATCAGCTGTACTATCTGTTCTACCCTGCATATCTTTTTGGGAGATATGTTACATCTCAGTTAAAGAACTGCAACAGATGGAAAATTCAGCACATTGCTGGGTAAGAATTTGTTCCAAACATTAGCTACTATCACTTGATATTTGTGTTCTGTTTCCAGCTCAGAATTGTCAAAATTAAATTTCCAGCAGTTCCATCTGCAACATTAATTGGATTATGATCAAGTTACAAAAATAACCAAATATTAAAAATCAACTTTAGATACCTTGTAAGACTTCATTTGTAACAAAACTGGTCAAGAAAATAATTTCAATGAATGGCCTTACAGATTATGGTGAAGTCTCCTTCTAGCCTTGAGTAAACTGGGTTTCTTCAGTTTCTCAGGATGAAGCACATTTCCCAGACCTCATACCTTTCTTGCAGTTTTCTTCTGAGCCCCTTCTAGCTTGTAAAGGTCCTTGACAAAGCATAAATGCTAGAACTGGACAGAGTATTCCAGGAATGTTCTCACTAATGACATACACAGATGGAGTATCACCATCTCCATCCGTATGCCATTGGTTAGACATAAAAGGGTTGCATCTTACATTTTAATCACAGATTTCTTCTTGCAGCTTACCTTCAAATTAGTATTTAAGTGTTTTCTAGAGGACTCAGATTTCCCAATCATAATTGCTATGTAAATTCTTTTTCCTTTGGTCTGTTTTGATCACAGAAAAATATTGTGTTTTAATGAATTTATTGCAATGAGCACTCCAGACTAGCTCATACTATCACCATCATGAATTGTTCATCAAATGATTTTGTCACTTGTAAGTTTTTTTATTGATATCTGACATTTTCCAGACGTTGCTAAAGATGCTGCATGGCATTGGATAAAGAACAGGTCTTCACAGGACCATGCTAGAAATATTTTCCCTTCCGTGACTATACCTCATCTATACTTATTTCTTTACTACCTCCATTTTAGTCAGTCTTTTGTATGATTTTTAACAGATTTTTCTTTTAAAATATTGGCATTAATTAAGTTTTCTTCAATTTCCCCAGCATTCTGTAATTAAAAAAATACCAGTACACTGAAATAAACTACCGTAGCTTGCATCAAATCTATTGTCTGATCCTGCCTATTTGAAAAAAAAAAAAAAAAACCATCCAGCATTATTTCTAGCTACTGATGGGGTGTAAAATTCTTCTCATTAGCTTTAAGGTAGAAACAGATCTTCCTGCCTTTTCTGACAAAAGAGATATGAATGAGCAAATCTGCCTTTTGCCTATTGTGATCCATGTTTTTACTATCCTTGCTGAGAACAGGATATAAACCATTACCAAGATCTCACTTTTTCTTTATATACTTCATGTATTGTTTCTTATTTCCCTCCATCCTCTGCAGAGTTTTTTAAAGATATTTTCAGCTTCCTGTATCAATTGTCCATATTTCCCCAGAGTCAGTTTTAAATTCATTGCTATTACTCTTGTTTTTAGTTGTATGAATTTTTATTTCTGACTTCATTTTCCCCTCAACCAACAGAATATTTTTAGGTTAAAGATGCCTGTTAAGAATTGCAAAGTAATGTGTCTTTTCACACTGAATTTATCAAATCTGAATTATATTTCATATTTTCATGTGTAAGTGTTTCCTGACATAATTTTGCTCACAGTTTTTCTCAGCCTTGGGAAAACAGTTTTCTAAAAGGCAAAATATATACATTACTAGTAAAGTACTGCCAAGGCAGATATTGGCAAAGTATACAGATGTTTCTGATGGGAAAAAACTAACAATCTTGCTCTTCCTTTCCACAAAATACACATCAAAATAAAGTTAATTCCAGACATACTCTGGGTTGCTGGGGTTTCTTTTACTCACCAAATTAAATTAATAATGTTTGGCTTGATTTTCAAATAAACATTAAGCAGTTTAATTCATTGCTGGCAGTGATTTATCCAAAGGAAAGCTGTAGAGTGCTTTAGAAGTTAACCATAAACTCTAGATCTTTTAGCCTGCTCAAACTCATGTCCTCTGAGATCTCAGAAAAGTTCCTTTGTCTCTCTGTGCCTCAGTTTCCCACCAGGAAGACTGCAATAACAGTTTTCTAAAATAGACACATATTATGTACATATGCACAAAATTATGTGATGCCCAGGAAAGTATGCTGAGAAAAACATGTAAGTATCTCTGATTATAAAAAACCCCACTTAATGGACCCATAATAAGACTAAGTCCAAAACCATCCTAAAACTGTATAACTGTATCTAGTGTTCCTTTGCTATTTCCTTTTTGGAAAATACAATTTGGAAAGGGCAATTGTGCCTCTGTTCCACTTCAGAAGTTCTGAACTATTTTTTTTTTAAATTTTGAAATTTAATTTTTAATTTTGAAATTAAATATTGCATACATATTCAATTTTTAATTTCCTTTCCTTGTATATTAAAAATCTCAAATTAGGAAAAAATTGCTTAGTATTTTCTATGTTTTTTTAAAGGTTGTATTAGTAGCATGATTCATTCAGGCATCTTTAGATTTTTTGACTTTTCAGTGAATGGCACAAAAACAAGCTTAGTGTGGTGCTGTCTGAATCTCTAGCTGAAGCAAAGAGTTCGTATAGGTAGCAGGTGACAGCCTTGTTAAATAGGCTGAAGAACAGAACTTAGTTCTTTCAAAAGCAGTAGTGCACTGGGATTAGATTCACTTAGAATTAACAGCCCAGTAATGATTTATGTGCTTTGACAAAAAAGAATGATCACTCAGGGCCCTACTGATACTGTCTCTTGGAGATTAACCAGTGGAACTGAAAAGAAAATATATATTTTTAGAGAAAAGAAAAATAGTCACTGCAAATGTGAAACTTGAAGGCTGCTACAAGCTTTAAATTCCTCCGTTTTGTAGCTGATCTGACAAACAATTTGGTCTTTACACATTTAATAAAACTGCATGTAAGACAGTGATTAATTGTTTTGCTCAGGCCAGCAAAGTTGTTTCCTTCATTGCTGCTCCCGATGCAACTTGCTCACATTTAGGTCTCACATCATGATCTCAAAATATTTTTTCCTTTACAAAGAGAGAACATTTATAGATACATCTGATATACAAACATTTCAGTTTTGAAAGGAAAAATTCTGAGTAATTTCCCACCGATTATTACTTAATTCAATTCAGATCAGAATATGTATAATCTACTTCTAAAATACACAAGTTCAAACCCAAACATCTTAGACCTTAGCAGCTGATCCAGATTTTGAATGCTGAAGTGCTAGAATTTCTGTTCCAGCTTGAGGTTATAGGCAACAAAGTACTGAGAACTTCAGTTCACAGGGGGTTCTTGTGTATGTATGTGTGTGTACACCTAATTTTCACAGATTAAATAAAAATTAACTTATAGAATCAGGAATTTGATTACAAATATCTACACTTATGGATTTTTCTGCTCAGCTAAAAACACCTTATTAATTTTAGTTCACTAAAACACAACCCAGCTGTAACTTGACCCATTTTGAGTAGCTATACTTAAAACCGGTGTTATGCTTTCAGTACTAAAGACTGATAACTTGATAGCTCCCCAGGGTTTGTTGGTTACAGTTTAAGTACAGAGTTGACATTACATGCTATTTTTCTGAAAATCCCAGCAGTGATATTACGACTGAGATACCAGTAATTGAAGATATAGTCAAAGATTGTTAGAGTGTGGATATCTTCAAACATACAGTATCATTCACTAACCTGCAATTTCACTCATTTTCAGGTCTTTTCACTCTTATGAAAATGGAACTGTAAAACCAAAAGAAAACAGCAGTTCAGAATTACCCTCTGGGCCAAGACAAAACCAGCCTGGATTCTCTCACCCTTACTCACAGTGAGCAGTAGGTTACTCTGCGAATAGGTCTCATTATTTAAATATGAATAAAGGTCATCTAATCTGGTGCTCAGGGATTATATAATAATTTTTATCGGTATTTTCTCAACATTTTAGAAAATATGCACAACTCACTCATTCTGGTTTCGCGTTTGAGAAGCTGGAGCAGAGCTAGATCAAATGAGTTATCCTATACCCTTCAACAAGGTAAAGGAAGCCAAAAATATAACCTCATTTATTTTCTGAATGGATTTCCACGGAACAGGGTAGCATTCTATTAGATTTTTTCTGTTTCTGCACCATTTCCAGAAAGCTCTATTTCTAAGAAAATATGTCTACTGTATCTGTTTTTATTAGCAATTTTTAGACCATCACTGGATGCAAGCAATGATTCCTGTCTGATCCCAACAAACTCTTATTCCAAATGCAGAAGAAAAAAATTATCACAGGTAGCAAATCTATGACACTGAATGATTTAAGGCTTTCATGCAGATTAATGGAGTGTTTTATTCTATTTCCCAGAATTTATGTGTTTGTTTTCTCATAATAAAGGAAGTTTCTAGCTTCTGGTTGTGAAGATAGCCTTGACAATGTAAACCAACATACTTTCATCTTGTTGAGTCTTCATCCTCACCAGCTAAAACAATAGCATCAAGCAAGTTAACTTCCCCCATTCATCTTGCCAGGGTGTCAACCTTGAAGCAAAACATGCACACTTAAGTACCAGCACAGTTAACCAATTCAGTGCTTATTATCAGATTAGAAATTACTAATCAGCGTAATTAGACAGTAGGCAAGAAAAAATTGAACACACTATTGATAGGAAAATAGAGAACAGTCTACTAATTTAAAAATGTATTTTTCTAGAACAACTATCTACATAAAGCTGTACCCTTGAGTTTCGGAATGCTTTCTAAACATCTTCTTCTGCATATCTAAACCTCTCCCAAACTGTGACTCTGAAGATTTCTTTTCTAATCCCTACCTCTAATCTTGGTGCTCTATGACCAATTGCTGCCTGACTGCCAGGTTCCTCTGCCATGGCAGGGATTTAATTTATATCTTCAAGTCCTCTGAGAGAACATTAAGAAAGAAGTATTCTAAATTGGGCCAAAAGGACATAGATGCACATTTATTCTGAATTGATTGAAACAACCAAGCAGAAAACATATTAAAAACACTATACTAACACCATCCTCATAGTATTGCAAGGATGAGAGGAGACAATGTGACCACACAAAACCTGCCGTCTCTTCTAAAGCATCCCAGATAAAAGTATTTTCTAGTTATTATACACCACATTTTCTGTTTAGAAAGAAAAATACATTACTGATTGCTTCTGCAATGCTTACTGCATCCATTTAACAGAATAAGAAACAGACATTAGGCTAAAAAACATGATTCAGCAGGAAGGCAGTGGCAGAGATGGGAAAGGATGCGAAGTCCCAAGACAGCTCTCAGTTTATTAAATCACTCTGCCTCAGCTCAGGTAGCATCTTAAGCAGACACTGCAAAGCCTGTTAACAGCTGCTTGGAAGAAAGCTTATCTGCCCTCTGGCCCCTCACCTTGAATGACTGAATTAAAGCATGAACCCAGAGCCACAGCATCAAACACAGAGGCTGCATCCCAAGAACATGGCTTATGTTCTCTGCCACAGAGCAGGACCAGGAGCAAGTTGATGTAATTAGTGCATACAGCAAGTACCTGATTCCCAGGAGTTTCCCACTTGCCATTTCTTCTTACTTGCATTCTTTTGCTGGGCATAAATTTACTGGCAGCTTTTTTCAAACTTTTTTCTTCTCACATCTTCCTGTCTCCAACTCTGTCTTGAGGCCTCTTTCAGCTCAATATTTTTTACATTGGAAATGCAGATAAAAACCTAATAACCTTTAAAAAATTCCATAGTATGAGGACAGGAGATGTATTCCCTGCATAATGAAAGTGAAAACACTTGGAATGGATTTTTTTTTCAGAATAAAAATGTATTTTCTGACACAGTTCTGAGAGAACAGTTATGATGTTGTGTTTATTGAGATTCATTTACTTGCCATCATGACAGCACTTAATTAAAGTCCATGTGGCTTTAAATTATGGGAAGCTTATCAAAACCTCTAAATTTTAAAAACTGTATGTAGTTGGCTTGGCAAACATTTACCTATTGCACAGAGATTCTTTTTAATAGTTCTCTTCAGAAAGTGCTTTTCACTTTCAAAGCTGCCCAGGTATTTTGTGAATGCATTTACATTTCCATACCTAGGGGAGTGTGCAGAAGCTGCATTTGGAGTGAAGAGCTTTAACGAAGGCAGAAGAAGAGGATACCAGAGTGGCAGTGATCCCAAGCCGCTCACACACTGATGTTCAGGACAGCACATGTGGGTGCCACATGAGCAGGTGAAGCTGTGATTCTAGCTGTGTGGAAAGGCAGATAATAATTAAGCGATCAGATGTGCTAAGTGCATCATGCTGGGACATCGCTCCGTTTCACATGGGTTGAGAGGTTTGAAACTGAAGGCATTAAGTGAGGAAGTGGCCAAGTTACAGCTGCAATCCTAAGGTTTTCCTCGCTATCCCTGGAGCACCACGGTGCCAGTCTTGTCCAGACACACTCCGGGAGCGTGCCAAGAGCTTTTCAGCCTAAGGAGAGCGTTTGACATCTTTCAGCTGCTAAGACACAAGGATTTGGGCTCTGGATACATTCCAGTGCTCCTCTCCTGTACGCGTGTACTCACTGCGGCTCTCCCTAGCCACCGCCCCGTGCGGGATTCCCAGCTGCCGCCTGCTCCGGGATGTTGCCTCGTCCCTTGCAGCGCGGGGTCCTGGCGGGCCGGGACCGGGACCGGGACAGGGACCGGGACCGGGATCCGGACCGGGATCGGGATCGGGATCGGGATCGGGGCTGGGACCGGCCCGCCCGGAGCAGCGCCCCGCCTGGCGCAGCCCCGGGGCACGGCGCCGCTCCGCGCGTTTCCATTGTAGCTTCTTACGGCGATGAGAAGGCTCAGCATGAAGCCCAAGAAGCTAAAACCTGCCCTTGCAGGGCTTTAGGAGCCGTGAGGTGCACACCAGTACATGCTTCTGCATCCTGGCTTGTCCTTCCATCACCATTTCTATTAACAGTCTTTTCCTGGACCTTTTTTTTTTTTTTTCAATATTGTTAAAGTTAAGCAATTATTAGTATTATTAGTATTATCATTATTAGTATTATTGTTGTTGTTGTTGTTATGGTTATCATTATTGTTATTTCTTTTGAGATAGAGTCTCACGATCTGGAGAACACAGATTTAAGCTTTGCACTGCAAGTGAACTATTAACCTGAACTGCACGGAAATGTTACACCAAACAGCCATACATTTGTTCAGCTGGTTCTGGCCCTTTTTAAAGCCAAACCGAGATAGTTTCTCAAGAAGAGAGAGAGCAGGGGGTCACAGAGGGCACCCTCCCCTCGGCTCCCAGGCCCTGACCTGAGGAGCAGCACGGGGCCCTCTGGATTCTCCCGCCTGACACGCCCGGAGCTGCTGGGGACACCCGTGTGGCCACACAGTCACACCCCTGCGTGGCTCTGTGCTTCCAGACTGCCATTCCACACGCAAAAGTCTGAAGGGAAAATAAACAAACCTACCCTCCCGTGGATTGAAAGTCACAGCTTGCACCATGGGGCTCAGCCTCTGGGAACGCTCCTCCTTTTGCTGCTGCCACTGGCAGTTTGTGGCTTGCATAAATTGCTTCTCTTGAACGACTGCTTCCCTTTCCATCAGGTCTGAGACATCTGTATTTTAAACTATAAGCTCTTCTGGGTGAGGATGATGTCTGTCTACACCCTTGCAGTGTTTAGCACAGCAACCCCAATGTCTTGCATCACTTCTAAGACTTTCAGTCATACACCACTAGCAGTAGATGCACACTGGTAAATGTATTTACACCACTGGCTCCAGTTGAATACAAAGGAGCTCAGCACTTTGCCCCTCCTGATAGAAATCTTGCAGAGCATGAGCTCATGCTATTTCACAAACCACCTGCCTTTTCTGCCATGTGTAGAACTGACTACTAGGAATCCCAATGTGTTTTATGTGTTATTAATAAAGTTAATATTTTTATGAAATACTACTCCAGTCCGGGATTCTCACACAATCTTGAAAGCAATAATCAAGAAAAACACTTTCTGTCACATTATTACAAGTCAGTTGCAACAGTATAGAAGACTCGGGTAGCAAAATGCCATGTTGACATCTTTCCAGTATGGGAAATTTTTTCCATGTTTTTTTTTTTTTTCCAATTCAACTTATTGCAAAACAGTTGCTTTCTGTAATATCACAGATTTATGCAGAGTTTACAATGCAATCATTGCTCCTTGCTATTGAAAAAGATTTATTTAACCAGTTTTGGCCTTCATTCCAAAAGGCTGAATGCCAAATCATTACAGTGTATCTGGTGTTTTGCTGTCAGAAAATATGATCTAGCATTAAGATACTATTCAGATACTCTAAAAGCCAGAGAAAATAATTGTGGTAAATCAAAACCTCATAAATACTTTATAAAGTTGTTTTTAATCTCTGTCCTCATGTGTGACAAAAAAGTACCAGTTTACATGCAGCCAGAATACATGAATTTTTAGGCTTCATTTCCTATACGGTCTGAGTTTTAAAACAACATTAAAATCCTTTCCGTATAGATGCAAAAGTCAGGCAGTAGTTGTCACATTATGTTTTCTAGTACTACTGCAGTTTAATAAGCCAAAAAAGACAGCAAACCACTTCTCTAGACTTAACTCCAAATGACGTCTTTGCTTTTTTTTTTAAAAAAAAAAGACACTGAGAGGCTAAGAAACATATATATGGCTCTGAAGCTGAAGCCACAACTGTGCAAGCAGATACAGACAGGCAGCGCTCTATGTGGTTAAAGAAAAGCACATGCCAGAGACTTGGGAGCAGCTGGCCCCGAATTTTGGCCTCAGCACACCATGTAAAATTGAACATATGCGTGGACTAGGTTTGACTCCCTTCAGATGCTTCTGAAACACAATAATATCTCACTGGGTAAGAAAGCTGCTCTGGCTTCCAAACTACCTATGCCAATAACTTTTTATTTCTTCACCAAAAAAATGCAGAACAATTTTCCTGCGCAGCACATCAGTGTGACAGATAACAGCGACTGCCAGAAACTTGGAGATGGCAGTGTATCTAGGGTGGATATTAAACTGAGTCTGTCTAGAGGCATGGGAAACTTGGGGAAACAACAGGCAGAAAAATAAACTCAAGCAAAGATCATATCCAGATCTTACTTTGTAAAAATTCCACTTATTTTTGCAGCACCAGAAACTTATCAATAATTTACCTTTTAAGGTTGTAAAATGCCTAACCTGTGGGCCAGAGTATCTGCTACCTTACATCATATTGCATACAAATTCAGAAGCAGTTAACCAATGCAATGTGGAGGGGTGCTTTTTGCAAAGAGGAAACCACAGAGGCCAGAAGGGAACACTGGTTTGAGAAAAGGGGATTAGCTTGGAGGTAGCACTCAGCCTGATCTGACTCACTTGCCTCTGAGCAGTTTAAACCATGGCCATATTCCAAAGCAGGACAGAACTTATTAAATCACTGCTATGAATTGCTGGTAGAGGCAACTGAAGGTAGTGAAATCCTGCCAAGCTCTGATATTCATGGTAAGTTGTAGAAGCAATATTAGTTTTGCCCAGATTAGGGGTTTTTTTGCTAGTAGGGAAGGAGACTGATCAGTATGTTCTAAGGTGACCAATATTTTATAAGCCTGGCTCAAAGAAAACAGTTTTTCCAAAGAGAGGTGTTGATCGCTATCTGAGTGATAGGGGATGTCAACAATGTTTCATGTTGAACACTCAAAATTTAATGAAATTCAGAGTCTTCAATCAACTTGGAATAATCTTGCCATCATATGGATCTGTCTCTAGTAAGAACAGAGAGGGCATCTCACCAAGAAGAGGGCACCAAACAGAGGATTCTACAAAAAGTCTCTTTACTTTACTTTACCCTCCCTTCTGAGTGTTTAATCCATTCAAGCTCCCGTTATGTCAATGTGCTTTTTTGCATAAATCAGCTCCTCTGCTGATGACTCTGCTGACTCTGCAATGACAGTCATTTTTTGCAAAACTTCCTGGAAATAGTAAGCCTTAACAAAGCTAGAGTCAAAATTCGAAGTTATAAAAGAGTTTTGTTTTGATCTGGATATTTCAGTTTAGCACACTGCAGGTGTGGTTATAAATGGATTACTCCCATTTTATTAGTATTCTGTAATAAGAACTCCTCATTTGGACACTGCCTTCAACAGTCTTTAAATGCCCTCACAGTTTGATAATAAAGTTGAAGTATAAAAGAAAACTCAGCACTGTCAATGGTAAAAGATGCAACATAGAAGAAACAAAAGTTTATTTCAGTTAGATTCAGCTTTTAAGAAATATAAATGAAGCTTGGTATCAACACAATTATTTTTAATTGAAACATCCTAGTCAGCATATTACTTACAAGCACTTGAATACTTATTGAATACTTACAGTGAAAGCACATTGAGGTTTCATAGCAAAATAGTCTAAATACACAACTTCTAACATTGCTGCCTGGACAATGCTAATTCAGTCCTGTTGTAGACATATAAAAATAAAAATTACTGACTTGCACTAGGTGTTTCACTGGGGATATTCTTAGTAAGCATCTACTAATTGCATTTTATCTGTTCAGTTCAGTGTGAAAACATGTCACATTGTGGTACATAGAAAGAAACAATATTGATTCTCCCAGATTTCATAACAATAATTTTTACAGTGCTTCCCTCAGCTGCAAAGTACAATACCCATTCACATTTAGGGGAGATTGCCATCCACAATCTTACTCTGAAGGAACAGAAATGCAGAAATGGCTAGAGCTGACAGACCAATTTCACACACATAGGAATGATTTTTTTTTTAATCTCTCACAGCAAGTATTCTATGGCTTTTAAAACCACGGTTTCCCATTCAGTTTAGCTGTAATTATGAGTATTGAGATGTTCTGCTTCTTGGTTCTCCACAGGCATCAGACACCCAAAAAGCAATGGCACACAGTCTCTGAATGCCTTCAAGAAGTGAATTTTAATAGTGATGTGGAACCACCTCCCAGGAAGCAGAGGTAGGAAGAGAAGCCAGATCATCAGGATGCCATGGGGCTGCTGTGCAAGATGATCTTTCTGTCTTCTGCACTCCCAGCCTCTGCAACAAAGAATTACTTCCATCACCACAAAATCCTGATTTACCACTTAATGAGCCCACCTCATATGCTAAAATTTTCTCCTGCTGAAATAGTAGATGAACATGTAAGAAAAACCTTTTAAGATTAGAAATGCCAAAAGAATTCAGGTTGTATCTTTGTGATACATAATGAATTCTGTAATTAGGGAATCTTTGAACAGGCCCCACAAATCTGTAAAAAACAAAACCAAAACCAAAACCAAAAGGAAAAAAAACCCCACCAAACAAAACAACAACAAAAAAAACCCAAACAAAAAAAAAGAAAAAAACAAACAAAAAAAACCCAAAAAGAAAGGTCTCTGACGATCTCTGAAATGTCTTATTGTCTTGATTTCAAATTTAAAAGTGTAGTTGCAAGTATTGTATTTAATTCAAAATAAGAAACAAGATAATAAGAAATATTAAAATATTGAATCCTGGAGATGGGGAAACAAAATCTTGCAGCAGAACCAGAGCTTCTTTTCCTTCCCTAACACAAGGTTTTCTTTCCCTTAATGCTTCGTTCCTTCATCTTGCTGCTTTGTCATGCTGCTCTGTTCCTTCACCTGAGTTGTCTCCCTGAAGTACCTCTGGCATCCTACAAGGTCCCAGTAAAAGATAGACAGTGTCTTACACCTGAGCACAGTAGCTGGGGCAGCTGCTCTTCCTGGTGAGCAGAAATACAATATTATCCGTAAACACACCCCACTCTTGTCTCCAGCAAAAACAGGTCTTGGGTCAAGGCTGGATCTGTATTTATACTGATATATTTTCAGAAGGAATATAGTGAAAACAGAGAGTTTGATTTAATGTTGCTAGTAGTGTTTACACCAAGAATATTCTTATCATCCCTGTCACAACAATTACTAAAATCAAAACCTTAGCAAAATAAGTGAGGTTTTCTATTTTACTTTCTAGGTGCCCAAGTTAGTTTTGACCAACATAAATTCTTGGAACTCAGGGATTGTACCATCCTATAAGTCAAGTTCCAAGCAGCAAAGTTTTCATAACATCTGCGAAAGGTCAAAATATATTTTCATAAGCTCTATCTCTTTTAGAAACTATGAGCAAAATTCATTAATTATCCTCTGTTTCCTCCTCTTTCATCTACTCCAGTCAGTGTGAAACTTCCGGAAGTGCAGGGGCTTTCACATTATGACAATCTGCAGTTATTCACTTGGTTGTGATTTCTCACTGTCATCTTCAGAACATGTAATTTCCTTGTGACTTTCCCTTAAAATGTTACTTGACATGAGAACTATTTTGTGCTTATGAAGAATCAACATCAAGTTCAATGAATGCACTGTGGACTGAGCATTTGTGAAGTTTCTTCCATTGTACCCTCTCTGATATAGCACACTGACAGCAACTGGGCTCCAAGAGTAAAAGACGAATGTGCCTTTCACATCCTCTGTGGAAAAAGATCCATTACTTATAGCCATTGCAAAGATTTTTTTCTTCTAAGGCTCTGAAAGCTTCTAGGCTCTGAAAAATCTCTTTACACGTTAAAACTCTAGGTGGTAAACATTAGAAAATAATTCTAATCTTCTTAACCTGCATCACAACAATATTATTCATATTTTAGCCGTGAAGAAGGCTATGTCTATATAGCCTTTACAATTTATTTCTGCTATATCTGCTTCTTATCCAGTTTTGGGTTTGAGACTAATTTTCATGATAAATGTCACTGGTGGATAATTTTATTTATTATAAAGCATATTAGGGGGAACATGACAAAAATCTCTCTTAAATGAGATTTTTTTGTGCTGCATTGCAATGGTAACTCAGCACTTTGGGAGGCAATAAGGAGAGTACATACATTACTGAGACATTGCATGGTAAAGCAATGCAATGCTCCATTTGCCACACTGGCCCAAGGTTTTCAGGCAGCACTGTTTATTACCTGCTCCACCAAAAATCTATGGTGTAACCAGGGATCCTCGCCCAGAGAGGGTAATTAATGGGACATGATGGTATCTGCCAATGAAATAATGCAAAACAGATTACAGTTTAACTTTTTATTTGTTCTATGCCGCAGAAGGAAATAATAAGATAAAGACCAAATTACAAATTTCCAGCTGATGAAATTCCCGGTTTCTTTTGCAGTCACGCTTTTTTCAGTTTTGAATGTTTTACAAAAGCTTACAGGAAATGCTGATGAAGATAAAAATTGCTTTCAGTTTTTAGTTATTGGTGAATATTTCACAGAGGGGGTGGATAGATGTTGAATGAAAAGAGACTGAAAAAAAGGGAAAAAGTTATTTTCAGTTAACTCCAATATTTTTCTGATTTCAGCTGGCAAAATTTAAAACACCTCTGTACTCTTATGCAACATGCTATAGGATTATTAAGATGATTTGAAATACTTAATTTTGGTCAGGCTCTTAATTTTTAACCTCAGAAAAAAACCCAGCTACATCCTTCCAAATGCAATGCTCTCAATCCAAAAGAAAAATGAGTACTAACACAGTAGGTGGTCTTCCCACTGAATTGCTATCAATGCCTGCACCATCTGGGTTTTCCTTGGAGGCCTTGCATCCAAGAACTGACAAGACCCAACCTTACTTAATTTATGAGACAAGATCATAGCCAGTGATGATGTGAGTGCAAGCGTATATAGTAACATTTGTAAGCTACTATACACACTTGCAATTGTATAAGGATTGCAAGAAAAGGTCAGTTGTATGAGGTTTACAAATATTTTATGAAACAACGGGTGTTTAAGTAGGATTTTAGGGTCATTATAACACCTTTATGGAGTTCTGTGTCACTGAACTTTCGTGGCCTATTTAGGTTACATTCTATGTGTCTGGGAAACTACCTAGTAAAGAAAGCAAGATTTCATTTTTTTGTTGGAAATAATACAAAAGCTTTATTTACTACACATGGACTATGTTTTGAAGCTCTAGTACTTGCCCAATTTTTTTGTCCTCCAGGACATCCAAAAACAACAGTCAAGTTGCCTACCAAAAATAATATACGGAGTAAAATAGAGTTCATGCAGAATTAAGCAATATTTTTGTGTCAAAACCCTTACCTTTTTTACTAAATTTAATTTCATCCTATTTAGAATTTAACAGAGAAAAAATCATTTTAAAGGACTCTAAACAACAGAATTATATTTTTTAAACCCTGAAACAATACATATAGAAGAACATAAATTACAAACAGGAGTATATATTTATAAAGAGCTATAAAAGATAAGTGAGAACAACAAGATTTTCAAATCTCTGAACAGTACAGCTGAGCCATCAGTATTACTTATGCCTCAGAAAAAAAACGGATCTATTTCATGATTAATAATTTCTTAACCTATAACCCAAGCTATAAAGGTTTTGGAAAACCTAGTTCAGAAGTTCATATCCAGGTTTAATACAAGCAGAGCTGAATTAGTAGTCCTGACCTCCTACTCACTCACAAATTTTTCATATTACCAAAAGTTTTTATTTCCACCCTTTTATAGTAAGTAATTTACCTACTTACTCAAAGAAATATTTTCCCACTAACCTAGATATTACTTTCCTGATTATTTTTCTCCTTCTTTGTTATTTTCTCATTTTAATTATTTTGATTTCTTCTTCCCTCTTTTTTTTTTTTAATAAAAAGATCCACTGCACAGACTTTTACAGTCTCCTGTAATATGCAATAAAGAGACAAGATATAAAACTTTTCAGCCAATATCCAGCAACAATGGGCACGTTTTCACTTAATTTCCTCTTAAAATCCGAAATACCATCTGGCCTGTCTAGACAAAAATATAGGATTAACATTTCAGGCACCCAACTTAGGAGCACCAGATCTCATAAAGAGGGGATAGAGGAAGGACAGGTTCCAAGCTATCTGCAGTTTCATGGTGAGAAGACTTCCCTGCAACTGAACCAGGCTTCAAGCTGTGAGAAACAGCTGTAACACCTGTAACATTCAGTGGTGTTAGAGATACTTTTGATGGCAACATAAGAACTGGGAATCTCCACAAGAAGACTGTATCTGCTCCTGGCATGCCTTCTTGAGGGCAGCTGCCCAGACATGGGTTTAGGAAACCCATGAACCTGAACTTTTTCTCTGACAACACAATCCACGTGGTGGATGAGGTGGGTCTGTGGATGAGGTGGGTCTGCGGATATGTCTACCTGAAGTTTACTAAAGCCCTTGTCACCATCTCCCACAGCATTCTCCTGGAGAATCTGGCTGCTCATGTTTTAGATGGGAACATCTGCTGGGTAGAAAACTGGTAGGATGGCTGGTCCCAGAGAGTGGTGGGGCATGGAGTTATATCCAGCTGGCAACTGATCACTAGTGGTGCTCCCCAGGACCAGTGCTGGGGCCAGCACTGTTTAATATCCTTATCAATGGTCTGGATGAGAGAATGGAGTGCCCACTCAGTCGGTCTGAAGATGACACCCTGTGAGTAGGAATTTGGATCTGTTTGAGGGTGGGAAGGTTCTGCAGAGGGATCTGGACAGGCTTGAGAAATGGGCTGAGGTCAGTTGTATGACGTACAACAAAGCCAGAGGCCAGGTACTGCACTTGGGTCACCACAACCCCAGGCAGTGCTACAGGCTAGGGGCAGAGTGGCTGGAAAGATTTCCAGTGAAAAAAAGGACCTGGAGTGCTGCTCAATCTGCACTCTAAAAGTCATTGGGATAAAAAGCATCTCTTCTCTGAGATACTTTCTTTACCTAAGAATTGATAATTAAATGTAAATTGTTTAACCATTTTGAAGTCAATATAAGCCCACAGGCAAAGACCATACAAATTTAATCATACATTTTGAGGAAGAGGTCTGAGCAGGAAGGGGTGTTCTATCATTCAGAGAAGAAAGCAATACATAAATATGGTGTTCACCTTTTCACATGCAGGTACACAACAGGGTAAGGAAAGAGCATTTTGAAAAATGCAGGGCTGTTTTAACAAGAAAGTCAAATGCAGTTCCCGTTACTGAAAATACATCTGTGCATTATGGTTATCATATCTATATTGCAGAGAGAGTTGCATTATGTAAATTCATATTCCTTCCTTTTGCTTCAGTCCCAGACTGATTCAGACATATGGTTTGCAGAATGCTTGCAACTGTCTCATTTTTGGCACTTCAAATACAGGAAGCAATATGTTATTTGTGTATTCTGTTAGGGACTAATACAATACAAAGCCCACTGAAACAGCTCAACTTTGGATCATACCCTTCAATTCTCTCCTGACTAGTCTACACTGTTTCCTGAAAAGGCATCACAGAATTTTTTGCAAAGGTAGTTTGACAGCTGCTCTACTGGTTATTACTAGTCTTTTCCTGCATTGTTCTGCACTTACCCTGCAATTTTTTTCCATCGCCTCCGTGTTAGGCTCCAGACCTGATCTCAGTGTAGACAACAGTAATCTTTCCATTACTTCATTACAAACGGTTTAGATTGGAAACCAAGTCTGCTCTCCAGGGTGAGAAGTGAATTGCGTGACTTCCAGCTACAGAGACTCCACTCTCCATCAGGACACTTGGCTATCCCACCACACCCTGGTTTCTGAGTACTTGTAGGAAAGCTATGGATGTGCTGTGTCAGCATGTTAGGCAGCAGGGCTTGTAAAGACAAGACATAAAATATGTTTCTGTGATTCAGTGTCAACAATACTTATATGTCATTTCCAGTTACATTTTGTTCTAATATGGCTTACATTAGTGGCATTTAATCACAATTTTATTTTTGCTCTCCTTGAGCATCAGTCACAGTGAAGCTGCCTTTCTAAAAATCTGATTGATCACAGAGAATGCAGTAATACTGAATATTACACCGTATTCTTTTTAAGAAGTATACATGGTCATTAATTTACTCCCTCTGAAAGGACACTTTTTCAGTTCTGTCTCTCAAGATCTACAGTAAGGTCTTTTCTTCTAGGAAGAAAACAGGTTAATAAATAATCCAGAGTCTGAGGTTTATTGGCCTTTTTTGTCATTCACCTCCAGTGGGAATTATAGCAAGGAACAGTTGCCCTTGTTAACCTGCAAACATTTTTCACTCAGTTAGGTCATTGCCTCTGGCTCAAGGGTCCAATTTTCCTTTCATTCATTAAGCACATTGGGAAGTGGAGTTCCTAACCCTTTCCAGTCTAAATGTGGAACAATCACATCCCCTCACAATCAAGTGCCAATGTGCTGGGACCTTTACGTTTCACTGTGATCTCTCAGTGACGCAAGTTTTTAACAATTGAAGGATATTAAGTCAAAAAGTTGTTTTCTAATTGGAGGAGCTCAGGGGATTTCAAATAATGAACTTTTATAAACTGGAAGCTGGTACATGTGCCTTTCCAATTATTTTTCTTTCGAATCAGGCAAGAGGGCACTGCTAATCTCAGAAAGCAGATTTCAGAAGTTCTACTAGAAATTAAGGCCATGAAGCATAACAGTTGAGCAGGCATAAACCATTAATGCTTCGGGGAGATGAAATTACACAGTCTCATATGTCATTTTACTGGATGGTGTAATAGCTAAGGGACAATGTAATTCCAGATTTTAAAGTGTGTTTGATATAGCTAATTCACTCCTATAAAGACAGGCTGAGAGGGCTGATGCTGTTCGGCCTGGAGAAGAGTTGCCTCTGGGGAGAATTAGAGCAGCATTCCAGTACCTAAAGGAGGCCAACAGGTGAGCTGGAGAGGGACTTTTTACAGGAGACTTCACTGATAGAATGAGGGGTAATGGTTTCAAGCTAAAAGAGAGCAGCTCTAGATATTAAGGAAAGATTCTTTACTGTGGGGATTGTGAGACACTGGCACATGTTGACCAGGGAAGCTGCAGATGCACAATCCCTGGAAGAGTTCAAGGCCACATTGGAAGGAATTTTGACCAACCTAGTCTAGTGGAAGATGTCCCTCCCCACAGCTAGGCATGGAACTAGAGGATCTTTGACATCCCTTCCAACCCAAAGCATTCTATGATGATTTTATGATTCTCTTTGGAGCATGCATAAAGAAAGGAGAATGAGTGTTTCCTATCGATAAAAGACTTTGCTACAGAGAACCTTGGATGGATGACTGGTGATTGCAGTTCTGTAATTAAGAGCCAAACATCTGAGTTCTTTATATACAGATGTTTCCACACACATCATTGACTGTGCCAAAATAGAACAAAAATATTTCTCTGCATTAAGTTAGTAACAGTATCTATACAGCTCTAAAAGATAAGCAGAAAAATCATTAATCCTTTACAGCAGTATAATTGGAGATTTTGTGAAGTAGGATACTTTAAAATGGGAATGAAATAACAGGGAACCTCTGTACAACTGCTTAGAACAGGGTTTGAGACATGGCAAAGGAGAAGGCACCTGAGTCGGAGAAATGTAGACTATTTGAATTTCATATCACCTGATTTCTCCTCCTGCTGAGTGGTCAGTAAAAAAGTGAGGGAAGGATTTTTTGGCAGCTCTATGTAATGGTTTCAAGGCATAGCGGGGAGGAACGAACTGGAAAAGTGTAGTTGGGATATGAGATAAGCACTGCATGAACTATAATCCTGGCAATGGAGGATGAAGGAAAAGGATGCAGGTTGAAGACTGAGCAGAGGGAAATAATACACAAGGGTCTGGATGTGTGGGATGTATATAACAGCTCAGCTGCAGATGGAGGAAAAGAAAGGCTGACATTAACATTGGCATTAAACAGGAAAAGAAAAAAGCTGATGGTTAGAGGCTGGCAAAAGAAAAGCTGCTGTGGGTTTTCATCTTGAAAATATTGAGCTTATTGTGGTCTGTATAAAGATTCCCAGAAAAGTTAGCAGGCATGTCAGAGGAAGTAGAATATTGTTCAGTGGGGAGAGATGGAAAGGGAAATTTGGGAATTATGTCTTGGCCAATTGTTGAAGAAATTGGAACAAAGTCAAATTTTCAGGGAGGTTCCCAAAAAGAGGGAAAAGAAAAACTGATGCTTTTCAAAAAAACACTCATTCAGCTTCCTTGTTACTTGTACAACTGATGTGTCAAATGTCAACATTTTGTTATTTCTAAAAAGGAGAGAAGAAATATGTTTTGTTTGAACCCTGTGACTGCCTACATGCAGACAGAATAAGTGAAGACTTCAGCTGGAAGGGTGTAGGGTAATTAGACACACACATTTTGGGGTCTTTCCTGAATAAGTTACCCAGGCAGGCTGTTTAGCACTTTTTACACTCTCAGAGGCTCAGAGCTGAATTAGGCCAGAAACTGGTCAGCAAGAAAGTTAGTCACAAAAACTCAGAAGCAATTTTTATTTCTATTGAAACTTTTCAAAATTAAATTCTTAAAGTTTGCATGCATAAATATCTATAAATATATATGCAGAGGGAAATTGGAAGAAATCTCTGTCAGTATACTGATGCCTTAAGTTTTAACTTTCATATTCTCAGATTCTGTGCTGCCTAGGGGTGTAGCTCTGAGTTTCATAATTAAGTGTTAATAGGTTCTCTTCACAGGGTAGGTAGACAAAACAATCCTTTTCCAGCTGAAGACCAAGGACAGCCCTTAGGAGCTTCAGGTCCAAAAGTATAAACAACGAAGAACTGAGGGGAGCAAACAAGGAGGATGGGACTTCACAACACAAAGCCATAACTGGACAATTAATGCCAATATACAAATGAGCCAAAACTTATAAAAGTGTGAAACCTCGTGACTTGTCATCCATTTTGTGACCATTTTGGGTCCACCTTGAGTGTAGCCCTGGCCAGGCTCTTATACTGCCCAAGGTGTGTCCTTTAAGGCCTTTTAATAAATACCTACTTTATTCTCTTAGCTCTGCCTAGTCTCTCTTCCAAGTTCTGCCTCTCAAGGCATCAATTCTTACAGAGATAAAATTCCCATCTCTCAGGGACTGTGTCAGGCACTGGTAGAACAGGTTCCTGTTCAACAGTGTTTGCATCAGTCCAGCAGAAGTTCCCCTGGGTGAATCAGGAGCCAGAAGGAGTAGCTGGAGCATCCTCACTACCCCGCTTCCTGTCCCATAGGGCCCAGGGCAGGCAGACTATTCTATGAGCTGGAGCTTCCCAAGTCTTTCAGACTACTACTGACCCCAGAAAACTTTTTTTTTTTTAAATTTATTTTTTTAAATGAAACATGAAAGTTTTCTATACTGGAATGAAAACAAAGCTGCTCAAATTTGTATGTGTGTGTGTGGCAGATTTATGCTGGAGGAATTCAACTGTCTTTCAGATGGTGGTTGTTACAAAAGCCTGGGACATCAGAGATTCAAATTCTTAAAAGAATAGTTCTTCATCCATACAACAAGAAAAAATAGCTGAGTGGGGCCTACCTGCTTTTTTTCCAACCTGGACCACAAATATTTTTCTCTTATGTGTTGCCTCCCAAAAGAAACCAAACAAACCTGATATATTGCTAAAAGTTTCCATTTGGACAGAACACCATATTCTTTGGAAACTCCAGTGAAGTATAGTTTTTTTAACTCCTGTACTCAAAAACATTTTGAGAGCTTGAAGGATGCCATGAGGCCAATGCAATTTTCCAAGGTTTTTCCTCTGACTATGGACTTCAAGCAAAGCAGTCTGAAGACAGCTTTATTTCAAAAGGAATGTCTAAATTTCATTTTGTGTGAAAGAAATTAAACCTACAAATATCAAAATACCCTGTGGAGTAGGATTGCTGCCTTTTGCCCAGTTCTGGTTACACACAAAGGTGTTACTGGAAGCTAAAAAGTATAGCTAGAGGATTATTTGAATGATACAGAAAGAATAATGTCACTGTCATTTCTCATCAGAAAACCTGTAATGCTGTTGTTACAAAGTACACACTTTCAATGTAAGCAGTTACTATAATTTTATTGGAAGTCTGTTGTTATGTGGTGGTGTTTCTAAAGGTCCAGCTTCTGGAAACTTGCAAAGACACATGAATTTAAGTGCAATTTCCCTGTTTAAAATAGATTCAGGTTGGTATTGGCCACAGAGAAAAGTTTAAAATCATGAACCAAAATGTTCAACCATCAGAGAGCAGGAAGAAAGACCCTTCTCTTCCCTATATTCCTTTTAAGTTCATTAATTTTAAGAAGATTTCTGAATTTCTGGAGCCAAATTCATAATGTTTGAGTGCACAGGTTTGGCATAATTGATTTTTCTGCCTCCCACACAAGCTGATGCAAGCAAGTCATTAAAAAGGGCTGAACATGTCTACTTATAAGGCTCTGCCAAACCTCTGTTTGCTGACAAGAGAAGCATTTTTAAAAGTCACAAGAAACATTGAAAATCTTTTTGTCAGCTTAAATAAAAATCTCAGTTGCACCTCTGTATTCCGGGCCACACAGACTGAAATAATTTCTGAAATGGAGATTGCACAGGAAGGAATGTTCTTATATGCATTTGTTAAAGCACTGAAATCCAAATGCAGTGCTGATTCTTTACATTATAAGTCAACGTTACAAGAAAATCTTTATTTCTGTGAGTGCATCTGATAATAACAGATTGTAACAGCCTGTTCAGGAAGAAACACTTGTAGGTTAACTTCTTGATCGCATTGAGAAATTATTTAAGAAACACTGCAAAATCTGTTTACACTTTCCATGTATTATACATAAATATTTGTTTATGGAGCAACTGTGTGGTGCTTTGCCTTTGTCAGCAACTGGAAATTGTTACTAATAACAACATTTAGGGTTATAAATTCCATAACCCCTATCTGACTCCATGCTGTACTTTCCAAGAAATTGCAAAGTGAGAACTCTGGCCTGGGCTTCAAGGAAGAGTTGTGCTGAGATGCACAAAAGTGTTCTGTGAGAAACTTCAGTGCTTTCCCCATCCCCACAGCCATGCAGAGGACACTGAAGCCTTACACAAAATTGTGTTTACAATGCGAGCTAGCCAAAAGTTTGAGACCGTTTTTAAAACCAGACCTAACCTCTACTGTGCACTACATTATCACAGAATGGCAGAATCTTTTATGTTGGAAAAGACCTCCAAGACCATCAAGTCCAACCTTTGACTAATGATCGTCTTGTCAACTAGACCATGACACTAAGTGCCACATCCAGTCGATTTTTTAACACCTCCAAAATGGTGATTCTATCACCTCCCTGGGAAGACATTCCCAATGTTTAAAATCCTTTCCACAAAAAAGTTCCTCCTCATATCCAAGATTATTCCTGATGTCCAAATCATGTCTTATTATTGTTCTCTATCATCTGGTTCAAACTTGTCCCTTCACCAAGGACCCAAGCCCATGAGTTAACGAACTCTGTGGGCACTACTCTCATATAAATGCTCTTACTAGGCACAAACTTTATTCTCCACAAGTATCAGTTAGTTCATTGCATTGGAAAGTTTAATTTCAATTAATACATCCTACAAAAAAGAGCATAAACTTTGAAGTAAGTATTTGAGACATGTTAGCAGTCAGTTTAAAGAATTTAGGGTGAGCCAAAATTGAGCAAAATCAGCAAAATTCCTTCCTTGCATTCCAGATAAGAAAATCAGATATTGGCCAGATACTTGGGTCCTAAGAGAAGAGCTTAGAAAATAAGCATTTTTGTAATCTTGTATGATATCTGGCCTACTACATTACCTTGCCAGGTGAAAAGCCAGTGGTATCCTACTGTAGGATAGATGAATGGGCTCAGGAAAGTATTCTGGGTGTTCTGCTTTATGGCAAGGCTCTCTCCTTCAATGACCTAAATCCAAAAGGAATCCCAGAGAAATCAGTACAGTATTTGGCCCATTGTTAGCTTGCTGTGCTTAGCAATCTCTAACACAGAACAATACCCACTGGATTTTGAGAGTTCAGCTTTCTCCAAAACTATTTCTTTCCTTCATAAAAAAAAGGACAAAAAATAAGAAAACACAGAAGCATGGGAAAGTAAGTTAGGCAGGAAACAAGTCTGTATTCACATTTGTTGCCCAGAAGAAAAGTAGATTTAAAAAAATATATATATACATATTTTAAAAGCTGGACATTTTAGCTTAATTTTAATTAGTATTTATTCAGAGTCCTGTGGGAAAAGAATGAATGCCATATAACATATCTGATGCTGGAAAGCCCTGAATATCCTCAAATTCATGTTGATTAAAGTAGGAAACATGGGAACAGAAGGTCCTATTTTACATTTTTTATTTACAATCTAGGCCACAGTTTGATAATAGTTAAGTAAGACATTAGGGATTTTTGGTTTTTTATCATGGAAGAATTCCTGAGAGAAGGGTCTTGTGAAGATTTATGTTTAAAGCTCTGTAAGAGATGAACCTCATCTGTTTTAACTGATTGTGTGTGTGGTCAGTATGCCTACAGTCATCCCTTTTATAACTATTTTTTGTAAGGTTTTCCTTGTTCAAGTCTGAAAGACCAATAAATGCAAATGCAGGGACTGTAGTAAATGTGTCTCAGTTAATCTTACCTGTCATGGAAAAATCTGTTTCAGAGTAGTTCTCTCTTCAATAATGTCACTTTAAAAAATCCAGGAAAAAAATGCAGTTCATAGAGTTATAGTTAAAGCAACTTAATCCATTGATGTTCATTTTGTGCTTGTTATACTTCATGGGAAAAAAGAGTAGTCTGAGTTCTCATAAATCAATAAAAAAGCAAATGACATGTGGACTGACTGTATATGATAATAAAAGTAAAAAATTACTACTGCTAGACTCATCCATATTTCTTACTACTTGCCTATTAGTAGTTGCATCAAGTCCTAGAACTTTAGAAAGTCGTCCAATGACAAATCATTCAGTCTTTTTCTCACTACTATATAATTCCCCAAATGATTTCTCATTCTAGTGTCAGAAATCACATTTGCTGGCCTCTGTCCTCAAAGAAAAGGTGAATAAATTATTCACAGTACCCCCTCCCTAAAAATTCCTTTGTGAAGAGAGGTTATCCCAACAGAAGGCATCATTCACAGTTCTCATCAATGTCTTCATCAACAACCAGGACACAAACTCGAAGTTTGCTGACAGCACTAAATGTGGAGGAGCTGCCAACTCCCTCAAGAGCAGGAGCAGGCTCCCCTGGGAAGTGGTCACAGCGTTAAACCTGTCTCAGTTCAAGAAGTGTTTGGACAATGCTGCAAGGCACATGGTGTGATTCTTGGGGTGTCCAGCACAGCACCAGATGTTGGACTCAATGAACCTGAATGGGTCCCTTCCAACCTAGCATTTGCTATGATTCTATGGTCTCTACTGACAGAACCTTCTCTTTATTAAAATCTTACTTGCAGCACCACATGTCACGTTTCTCTTAAGAATGATTGCTGCCATCCCTCAATTTTTTATTTCTTTACCTTGTGCCACATGGGAGGGTGTTGCTCAATGGTGGCTGTGTTTTGGAGAATCACTACCAGACACTGAAGCTCTGGCTTGGACTTCAAGAATTCAGTGTGGTCTATAAAGGCCAATGCTGACAATGTACAAACCAAGATCCATTCTTTTTGCACAATCCCACGTGTGCAAAGAGATTAAATACTATCACTTGATCCAACACAGTGGAGGAAGAGTGCTATGCACACACACTTCAAACACATTGTTATATTTTTTAGCAGTCTGCACAGTAGATTTTTTTCTGGGAGAGGTTACAGCACAGATCCTACTGCACTGTTCCTGAAATGACTACAAGTAGATGAAATATCTTCCTCTATATCAGTATATATCTGAAAAGAAAGGAAGAACAGTTCCAGTGAAAACCTGCTTTATGAAATCATGCAGTGTTAACAAGGCATTACTAAAAAAGCATGTTTGGTTCTATAAGAACTGGCAGTTATTGATGCTTAGCTGGAAACATCCTGGTTTCTAAGAGGGGTTTGTCAGTTGGAGGGTGTAACTATAAAGCTCAAAATATTTCTTGACTTTAAAGGTCTTAAAAATTAAAGTCACTTTCAGTGAGAGGGAAACTATTTGATAAATATTTTCATTAAAACATACTTTGGTGCAGAAAACAACATATTTATCAGCCTACAGATCCATTCTCCAAACCTTGATAAGGGTTAAAGGGTAGAGATTGTGAGTTTTTGTGGGGGTTTTTTGTTACTCAAAATTACTTTCTCCACCTAATTCTGGATGAGTGGGAGAAGACTTTTTCAAATGAGATTTCCTTTCAATAGGAGAAAAAACAATTAACAAACATTTCCAAACCCCTTCTTACATATGACCCATCAAATTCTCTATATTTTGGCTCTCAGATACTTTCTCTGTTTCAGAAAGGAGATGCATTCTTCATTTACATCTGCCTTAATCACTTGCAGTGAGCCTGCAGTGTGAGGTAGAATCAGCTTTACCCTCTCCTGGACAAGAACTTGCTGAACTCACCTAGAATTCACACAGAAGACATGCCCCCAAATGCTTATCTGTACTTCCAAACCCCTTCATTAGCTTTTAAATTAATACAAACTGTACACTTACCAGGTTTCCAAGATTAGCTGCTTCAAGATTTCTCTCAAGACATCTTTTTTATTGTACTGATTCATATAATTCCAAAGGTCTGCATGTTTCCTTATCCTATTTCCCTTTCCAGCAGCTGTTAGCTACCTTTGATCTGGGAACATAATTTGATAGACTAGGGTGCAGTGTTCTGGCTCCTCTCTCCCAGTACCAGAGGGGTCAGCCTTCCACATGTGCTTACTTTTTATATGCCCAGAGGTAAATAGTCACACAATCTCTTTGTGTTATCTTTCAGCTTTCCAACCACTGGTAAAGCATGTAGTTATTGTTAAGATCAGGGAACATTTTCCCACTGATGTCCAGGATGTCCAGAATTTTCTAAATTGCGTCACTCTCTCTGCTTCACACTAGGCATCCAGATCTCCTTGAACACAGGAGTGGGAAATGTAAAGGTGTGGGAAAAGAACATAATTGTAAAATTTCACTGAGACAATCTTACAAGACTGTCCTATGGGAATCAATCAATCCATCAATCAATCAATCAATCAATCAATACCAGCTGTGAAACACAAGAAGGACAGGTGCTTAGTTTCTGGGGTTTGGAGCCTTCCTATCCTGATCACATCTTCCCTTTTTCTTTCAGTTCTTTGTTAGGCTACAACTGAAGTTATTTCTCATTCCTATCCAGTTGCCTTTTGTACAATATATTTATTTCTTGTCTTTTGTGTTTGTATAAGAATCTTGTAGCACTCAAGTACACACATTGAAAAATAAAGATTAATCACATAAACTGAAAACTCGGAAGAAAAGAATCAACTGAGCTGAAAATGTTTAAAGTCCTTCAAGGGTTTAAAAGGTTACAAACTGAAAGGACAAAGGTTTTTGGAAGCAGGCTCACGAGTAAACAACCTCACTGTGACCTCATGCTCATATAAGGAGTGAAGAGGAGGAGATGGATCCGTTAGGCAGGAAGTTATAAGAAATCTGCTGAGCTAAAAAACACCAGAGAAAATAATATATGAAGGTCTACAGTTGAATCTGAAGAGGGGGAATCTCCAAGGACTAACTGGAAAGGAGAAACTACATTACAACATTTTCCTGGCCTATAAGCCTAAGTTAGGAAGTAAGCAAAGCCCAGACCCGGTGCCAGATTGCTGGGATTCACTGAAGCTTACTGTGTGCCAGAACATTCTCCAAATTGAACAAGAGGGAACAGAGACAATAATGACCCTGTTTTTTATAATCTTTCTCAACTAGGAGCTGTAAAGCAACAAAACCTAGGGACTGATCTGGAGATGATCCACATGAATCTGCTTAGCTGTCCACAGGAAGAAAACTCCCAGAACACTGCACAAGAGGGCTGAGACAAAAGAGATTTGGATGACTATCAAAATGTAGAGAAAGAGGTTCGTCTCTACTACCAGACAGGACACTCAAGGAATGTTTTAAAGGAATTTCTGCAAACCAACCTTATTATTTTTCTAGTGTGAGAAAACAGGCCAGGTTACCTATCAAGTGAAGAGACAATACCAGTTCAAAGAGCATTTGTCCTTACCATATAGCATGACACCAGGAGTGATGACTACACAGACAAGTTACTGGAATGGCAGTCTGTACTTATTTATATTCAGCTTAACTGGAAAGGGGGCTAAATGCTAAGGAAATGTGGTTAACTGACAAAGCACTGTGCTACAGTCAAAAGGAAGTATGAAAGCCAGGTTAGGAAAGAATAGGAGCTGGAAGTGAGTAAAAAGCCTACATGGAAAAAAAATTGTTGTTGCAAGAACGCAAAAGGTGTTTATTTTAGAGAAAAGCAAGGAGCCAGGATCTGGAGATCAACAGCAGCAACTCCAGTTACTATTTTAGAATATAAAGAGTCTGAAGGTGCATGAATTTGTAAATAATTAATATAACTAAATAAATTTGGCATCCTCCTTAGCATAACATATTGTTTTCATGAGGTGATCCAGACACGTAAAGAGCACTGCACCAGGTTCTTCCTTTACTAATTCATGGGTTAAGATATCTATTCCTTCACAGTTTCAGACAACTGTACAGCAGGCATTATAGAAGGGCTCATCTAAAATACATTCAATGCCATATATGTCGGCTATTTCCAAGCTGAAAAAAAGCCAAAACTCTTTGCTCCATCTTCATATAATTTAATTTTTTGGTAAAGAAGAAAAGGAACTGACAGAAGACTGTGGGATCACAGAGGCATTTCACACCACATACCTTTGTCTACTGACTTAGGATCCTGTCTGTCTCCCTGATATTTCTACAAAGAGTAGAGAAGGACAGACACTTCTCAGGCAGTTTTTCAGAAATGGTCCCAAGATGTTTCTTTATCCTCCACTGAGTACTTATATGGGGTTTGGAAAGTTTTGGCTTCCAGGCTGGGAGCTTCAGTTGAGTGTCCAAAATCAGACAGTGGCTAACCCCAAACTGTCCTTTATCCTAGTGCCTCATATTTAAGGTAAAAAAATACTTCAGGGGTCAACTCTCTATATAAATGAATTCTTTAACTCTAGTCTGTACTTTGTAATATTGCTTTCACAAAGGTTTCTATACATAGAGACTACATAAGGTCAGCATTTATGTCCTGCAAATGAGTCCCTTAAAAATTCTCCTGTGCTCTTGAATTGGTTTATAGAAATATTTGTTCCACATGAACATTTGCTTCACCACACTTGTCCCAGCTTGTTATATATTTCTTTGTTCAAAGACTTGGCTTCTCATTCCACAGCAATCATTAATATAAAATTTAAAGGATACAGGGTGCATGATGTATAATTGTTTCCCATTCTTGAACTGCCAGGTTTCTCCCCGCCCCCCCCCCCACATAGTCATGGCACTCATGATAAAGAGAGAAATCATCTTCCTGGAATATTGTAAATGTCACTGAAGAACGTCAAGCAAGCCAAAAGGACCAGGATGAGATAAGAATGGAAATAATAATCTCCCAGAGGTGAAGCACATAGAAGCTGAACGATGGACTTCCATAGGAGCAAGTTCAAGGAAGCTTTTTGGGGTGTGAGTAGATGAGGAGGTAGGTACAGCATATAAAGGCAGTAATGTGTGTGTGTACACATACACATGTGTTTGTTTATTGTAGATGAAGGAACAGAGCGAATTCAAAACTCTATAACTCAAAATAAAATGAGCTGAATTCATAACACGTATTTGTGTGGCAGCCTTTACTGCACATGTCACATCTGGAATAATCTGGGGTCCAGATGGCTGGATAATGAGAGCTCACTGGCCTGTCCTGGAGAAGGTTCCCAAGTCTCTTCCCACACATGTTGGCTCAGGGAGCTGCAGCTGCTGTACCAGTAGGCACACCACGGTGCAGGCTGGATCCATGAATGTTTGAAACAAGTGCCACCTCTGTGAAATAATTCATCTAGGGCAGGTAAGCCTGGAACAACACAGACTGGAGTAATCTTGGCGACAGTGACATTATGAGAAGAGACTCCTCTAAAGAAAATATTTCACTGTTAGGCTACAACAATTCACGAGAAGCCTTCAATCTGAATTTCAATTGTTTTTTCTCTGTGAATTACCAATAGCTGACTGCTCAGCAGTCAAAACTACAGGGAACAGTCATCAGAACAACGTATCACTACTTGGGTACTTTAACCCCATTCATTCTTTTTTAAAAGTGCTGTCAGGCTGTTGGCTCTGCTACAAAAATAGTATGAGCTAAGGAAAGACATGTGAACTCAAGCCTAAAGCAGCATTTAAAGGGAAACAGACTATGCAAAGTATTAAGGCCTGTGGTGGTGAAGGAGACACATATACACAAATGCTGAGTCTATTGACTGGTCGCAGAGAAGGGATTTTCTGCAGGCGAAATAAACCCCAGCCTTGTTATTAATGTTATTAATTTTTTTCTGGATCATCCTTTGTGCCAGCTCCACCTATCATTCACACTTCATGGATAGTTCAATTAAAAGCACTAACAACTGCCAGCTTTATAATGTTAAAAGAAAACAGTTGTTATTAAAATAGAAAATAGCAACAACCCATATCATCAGACCACCATAACATTGCACAGCTTGGCACAAGTCTTGAAGTCTCTGCTCTACTGAGGCCCTGTCCAGACCACACACAGAGCCTGAAATAGAATATAAATCATTAAAAAAAAAGAAAGATGAAAATAAGATGTTATGTCTTAATCAAGATTTGCAACATAATCATCTGCTTTGCCTAATCTCTAAGTGGCATACATGATAAAACTTTCTACCCTAAGGGAAAGTCTGATATTCTGATACTTATTTTTAGAATTAACAGACATAAAAATTTAAAATTTTTCCTTTTCTGGTTTTTAGTTGAATTATTTTAATATCCTTGAATCAATGTATTTTATCTGATCTGTCGAATCCAAACTGAAATAAAAGGCTCTATTCTCTCTGCTAGCATGTATCCCCAGGGACTAACTGCCATGCAGTATGGAAAACATAGTCCATATGCACAGCATCTTTTCTATAAGGAAGAAAAGCATGAAAGATCCAAAGCAACAAATTTTTTATGTCATTTCTAAGCTTATGCTTAAACAGAAATTAAACACTGGCAGACCTGAAATATTTTCATGTCCTGTGAAATCTTCAGAAAAGGGGAGGGAAAGAAAGAGAATCCTTTCTTATTAAAATTTCACTTTTGAGAAAGCCACATTTACTGGCATAGAAAATCCTGTTCAAGTTTAATAATCTCAGATTAAATGTTAAAATAGTTAAAATTAATATCAATTACTCTATATAAATGTAAAGAACAGCCACTTCCAAATATGTATACATATACCTTACAAAAAAACCAAAAACAAAACCAAAACAAAACCAAAACCAAAACAAAACAAAAGCAAAACAAAAAAAACCCCAAACAAACAAACAAAAAAACCCCAAAAAACAACAACAACAACAAAAAAAAACCAACACAAAAAAACCCAAAAAACAAAAAACCAAAAACCAAAAAAACCACAACCCACTACTAAAAACCACCTATTCTGGTATTTTTGACATTACACATGCTACCATTAAGAAATCCTCAAATCAAGAGTGTTTTTTCAACTGTACTAGAGTTCTCTTATGCTTGTGCATTATTATACAATCTTTAATTACACAAAATGCACTTTTTTTTTCCACAGACTCCCACCACCTCTTGTCCCCCCTCTCCCCCCCCGTTGCATCCGCTGTGCAGAGTGGAAGGTGATGCAGAAATGAATCAGTGTTCTGCACTGAATGAGCCCATTGTCCCTCAGTCCCTCGCCTCGCCTGGCTCGCCGCACGGCTTAGAAGGTGTCCGGTAAATGAGGCAAAAGCTGCAGGAAGAGGATTGTTCATCCTGTGCTCGCTGTGCCTCCCCAAAGTGCTGTCTGCAGTCATGCCATTAAACACACTGCTGGCAGTTCTCACGCGTGGGGACACCCAAGCCCATGTTATCTATAAAAGCATAATGATAATTTTCTGTACTTTTAGATAGGAGCATTTGCTATGTTCTTTTAGGTACAGATCTGTAGGACTTTTGCACTTGATATTAGACTTCAGCTGCTCCAAGCTTTCTGCAGCAAAAGAGAGCATTCACTGACAAATTTATTCACAGGCACTTTAATACACATATGCAAACATACACAAAAATTGGGGGAGGATTTGAAATAAACTCCTGTAATACTTGAACAGATGTTACTCGGCCATTAAAGAAAGCAAAATCCAGTTTATACTACTGCTGCTGAAGGGTGGCCATTTATTTCAGTATCAGAAAGCTTGTTATGTTGTGTCAAGCTGATGCTGCTGAAGACTACTGAAGTGCTGATATGTGAACCTAATTTGGAGGATTTGCAAGCTGTGGAACTAGTAAGATCACAGATAACAAGGGGATGGATCTATTACACACTTTCTCTGGTTTCACCATGACATAATGCTCCAAAAATCAGAAAGTAAAATACAGAGTTGGCCCCAGTCCAAGCATCCCAATATGTTAACTACAAAGTTGGATTTGTGCATGCAGCACAATTAATTTCTTTTTTAAAAATAACATTTTTTAATTTAAATTAACATAATGACCAGTAGTGAAGGCTAGAAGTCTTTGTTAAACACACAAAGCAGTCTTCTTCCTAGGGGTAGACTGCAGTGGAAACTCAGGAGGGATATAATGCTGTCTCGTTCTTTTTCCCCTCCAGTGAGCATCACTTAGCATACTGTGAACCCTGGGTCACACACAGTCATATGGTTTGCAGAGCTCCACTCCTCCTTCCTCTCTCCACATCACAACTTAGCTTAGCCTCTATTTTCTGCTGTAACATACCTCTGCCCTGAAGAGAACAGGCAATCTCAACAATCAAGCAGGATATTCTGGCTCAAACTCCATTCTGGCTTTGGCTGCTTTAGTAAAACTGTCAAAAACTAATGGAAACGTGTTGCATTTACTGTAATGGTTTTCGTGTTGTAAACACCTGGTCTTGATGGTTCAGATATTTTGTATAGGCTGTAGAATGATGATTTAGATCACTACTGGCTTTGAGCTTTGAACATGTCACTACCAGACTACTCAAGCATCTAAATTAGAAACTAAGTGAGAAAGGACAGTTTCATAGCAAAAAAACCCCAAAACAAAGCCCTGAAGATTTTTACATGTGGTGTTTAAATGAAACATCTCTTACAGTTTTGAGAGAAGAGGGCAAGAGAATGTCACCAGAATAACCAGTGTCCCCCAGAAAAAGATGAAAAAGAACCAGACCCAAATCACCACCCTGAATTGATGCTATGGAGATTGAGCCTTTTTTCCCTAAACAGAGGGTACCCCAACCACTTAGCCATCATCACATCCAGTGTTTTTGTGTTGGGCTTCTGTAAGTAGAAATTGAATCTGGAACCTGCAAAGCCTCTCTTGAGAAAAAAATTGATTGAAACTAGCATGCTTCCCTGTAAAGTTTGATTTGGTTTTTGCACTTTCTAATAAAAATAATCATACAAAAGTATGACTTGCATTCTAATTTATATCTCATTTTTTATCTTGGCACCTGAATTACAAACAAACTTACTTGTGAGCCTTAGGATCTCTGAATAAAATTACCCATTTCCTAAGAAGCCAAGCTCCTGAGATTTGTCTGATTTCCAGTCGTGAATCTGATGTCTTAGACCAAAGATTTGAGAAGACATTTGGCTTCTGTTTCCAGCTCTGCCACTGAGTCTCTGTTGTAACTTGGTTAAGTCACTTAATATTGCTGTCCCACAGTGTCTTGATCTACTAAGCAGTCACAGCAGTATGCAATCTGAGTGTGTTACAAAGCTAAATTAAAGGCCTTAAACAAAAGGTTCTAAGTGTCATTTCCTTTTTTTTTTTTTTTTTTTTTTTTTTTTTTTTTAAAATAAAAAGGGGGGGGGGGGGGGGTTTTTTCCTTTTTTTTTTTTTTTTTTTTTTTTTTGCTAATTATAAGATCAAAGAGTGAGAGAGGGAGTGTATTGTGTTTATAAGCAGTGAACATCTGATAAGTTTTATAGTCTATGCCAATATTGCTGTAATGCCTTTTTAAAACCCTCTGTCCCCAGACAGAAAAAATAGGAATAAAAACATCATATAAACAAATGGTAGTGCAAAAGAAATGCCAAGGTGCAAAGGACAGTTATGCATATTCATATTCCTTTAACTTTGGTGTAACTGCACAGCAGGCCTTCCAGCCCCCAATGTTTTCTGATGATTAACACTACACAAGTTTTCAGTGTTTGATGTATACTCCCTGTTACAGATCAAAATCATTTTGCTTTAGCCCATTTTTATGCTTTTTAGATTCATTAATCCCTCCCAAAACTTAAGTCAAAATGGCAGTCTTAAGTTGCAAATGGAATTGCTTGTGCCATGCTATGTGGATGCTGCAGTTATGTATCAGATCTTACATGCAGATGGATAACAAGGAACACTATTACCAAATCCGCATGGAGTTATACAGCTGAAAATTGTTCCCATATACAATTCCATCTCTGATTTAAATGTTTGCCTTATGTCTTTAACGTGCATGTCAACAGAATATGGGATCATGCGTTAATTCACATTGTCATCAGACCACTATCATGTCAGAAATATTCATACCTCCAGTGAAATTACTGCACAAAATAACCTCAAATGCATTATTTGGCACATAATTTCTGTCCTATAGAGCACTGCTACCTGCTCTAAAATCTTACATGTTTGTTTACTTTTGTAGGTACAGTGTATTGGACAATTGAATAAATCTTTAGCTGGAGAAGTCTTGTACAGTTTAGTTTCCTGTTAGTTTTCTATTTCCCTTGCAATTTCCTTGCAATATAGATGCCAATCCACATATAGCGTTTCTAAATTTTTCATGCAACCTATAAATCTACGGTTTTTTGTCTAACCCTGTTGATCAGTTTGGTCCTGACTAATGTGGATAATAATTTCATGATTATCCACAGGTTCTGGGCAAATTACTATGAGATTGCAATCTGTTCAACACTTTTTACCGATGCTATTTTCCCAAAGTTTATCTGATGTTTTTCAAATGCAGCCTTCCTAAATTCTTTTTGTCACAAGCGCCAATATTTCTGTATGTATAAGGACCTCAAATCTATCTTCAATCCAATGTGAATTTGCTTTGACAACCAGGAATTTTCTTCCATTATACTCCTCTGTTTCCCTTACTTGCAAAAACACTGGCTTGACCTTAACCCATTTGTTTGACCAACACAATCTATAATACCAAATAAGCCTTGACTTTTTATGATGGCAAATAAGAGAAATGGATATTCTTCCAGCTGAACTCATGATGATACCTCACTTCTTCCCCTATATTGCCATTCAAAATACCAAGAGCTGTCAATAAATGTAAAATTATAAGTAAGAATCCAGGCTCCAAACTTTCATCTTTTATCCTACCCAGGAAAAAAAGAAATGCTGAAGTCACTGCTGACTCATGAAATACTTGTTACCGGAAAACAACCTATTTCTGCAGGAATGAGATTTTTCACTATGGCTTATATCATTGATGTTTGGAAACACTTTAAGAATCTAAATAGCCTACACTAAAAAAATGGAACATAGATGATTGGAACAGGCTCAGAAGGAAGACAAAAATTCCTCTATTTTCTCAAATGTCAAAACAGTGTCTCAAAGATGATACAGTTCAGTCTAAATCTAAATATGCAATAAAAATCCTGCCCTGGTTGGAGCATCAGCTTAAGGTAGATTTCAGGCACAGAATATGAAGTCACCATGGGGAAACTCGTTATCACAAATCATTACATCAATCTCAGGCTTGAGACATTGTTCCAATGTCCATGTCTCAGGGCATTTATAAAACTGCTTCAAGTCTGGAGTGAAGACTGTATTTAAAAGCTGTCTGGAACAGCACAGCACTCTACAGTAACAAAAGTGTTTATCTAGGCAAAAGACATGATTTTCTCACAGACCTTTCAAAACTGTGAAATGGGCCCACTCACCAAGTAATAAACTTTAGAAATCCCACCACCTTTTGCTTCAAGGTCAAAGAATATTTCTTTCAGATGGACTTGTAAAACCATAACTGTATCTATAAACACAAAAGAGCAAACCAAAAGAAGCTCTACTGAAACTAATCTAAACACAGTTTTCCCTATGGGAATGCGATCTGAAGAAAGAGTACCTCATGCTATCGCTCATGGTTTTATTGAGGGTGCTCAGATACTAAATTAAGCAATATAAGAACTACATCTGAAAGGATACACATACAGAGGCACTCCTACAAGAAAAGCATCTCAAGGTGAATATCCATAGATCAGAAATGCCCACCATTTAACCATATTTATGTTTGACCTCTCACCTCTAGGTCAAAGTTCTGAACAGTTACAGATTTAAAAGTTTCCAAACAAAACAATTCAATATTATGTGTAAAAAAACCTTTTCAAATACTCTTACACACTTTTGTATGAATGGACTATCAGTCATTTTACTGAGCAAATTATATGCCCTAGATTTCACTGCGACCCATCCTTCAGAGCTTTCTTCATCTAAAGAAGCATTGTGTAACTTTTTTCACTTCACCTGAAATTTTCAGAGACCAGATATACCTTTTATTGTAAAAACCCTACATATAAAATAGAAGACATCTAGTAAGCAAAATTATTATGTCATTTTTATCTAAAGATTCATATCAACTCTCACTAACACCATAAGTCCATCTGCTTCGTTTGAATTTATGCCTTTGATTTGCTCTGACGGTGTTTTAAATCCCCTCTCATTTTTTGTTTTCTGCCACATGTCTACCACATGTATTGTATAGAAATAAAGGTTATTTTTCTACCACCCACCTATAAAGATTATCCTGCTACCAAAATATGCTGGAAATTCTTCTTGGGAATTTACTCTAAGCATAATATAATCAACCTGTGAAAAGCCAGTCTACAATAAACAATAAGAATCCTAAAAGCTGCCAAACGGAAGATAACCACTTGACCAAACAAGCACATTATTTATTGCCTACCCTGGAATGAGAATCAGGTCTCCAGAGATGAAGGGCTAGGACACTAAGCTTTAATTCTAGGACTGGAAAAACCATTTGCCTCTCACACTGTTCACTGAATTTAATCCATTCTCTTTTTCTTGGTTATCCAAAATTCAACACACAGTCTGGCTATACCAAAGGTCTAAAAACTTTTGGCTTCAGTTGGAAAAATTCTGCCTTGTATCACACTTGTGGGCATTGTCATGACTTGAAACAGTGGATGTCCTCATTCTGCAGTGTTACTACAGCAACCCAAGTTCAGATGACACAAAATCAACACTACCCTGATGTCAGATTTCCTCTTCATTCCTTCCCTGGAAAATTCATGCAAACATGGAATTCAATACTCCGTATAAATATGCGTACAAATTTTGAGCTTTTTTCCTTAAAGGTGTTTATTGCTTATCGTAAATGCATTCAGAATATGTTACTAAAATGCATTATTTCTGTGAGTAAGCCACTAAAGAAATCTTTTTCTGGTTATGTCCTGCAGTGCAAGCTCAGAAGTGTGCAAAATCACAAACAGAGCAAATTCTTTAAATAAGAAATGTGTACATTTTTTGTTTATATGTAGCTCTTCATGTCAGAAAATAATCTTCTTGCTTTTGTGAGATAAATCTGGTGACACAGTCTTGAAATATATTTTTGTTCTATGCCACTTTTATCTCCTTTGTAACGTTCTCTAACGTGCCTGCCAGAATGCTGTTCTAATTTGGGGGTTAATTTTCTATATGAGAACTGACAGAATGAAAATAAATTCAAAGTTCCAGGAAATAATGAGTTCCCGATTATGTGTCTGATTACTGTCAGCTCAAGGAATGTACAGACTTCAGAAATGGAAGAGACCACTTTTCCTTTCACCAAACTGGGAGTCCTGTGCTGATTGCACAGGCAGAAGGCTTTCAAGTACTTTTAAATAGTCCCTAGTTCTACATGAGAGTTATTTTGAGGTCATGTTCACGTTTCCAGACTGAATATGATTCTCTGGTAGAGACATCTGAGTCTTATCTGCCTATTTCTGGCTCTGTTTGAGAATGTTTATATTATTCAATGTGGGAGACTTGAACTCATGACAAGGAACATGATAAATTTTCTTAATCAAACTGGGTATCAAGAGGTGGTCTGTCATCATTTCCCTTTCGTTGCACTGTGAAAGAAAGCAAATAAGGAGCATCCAGTGTGATACCCACTTCTGTTTCAAGTCTCCCCACCAAGTCATTAAACATTCTCTGGCCTTTGTCAACAGCCTGGTAAACATCCAGAGAGAGAATCAGAATAAAATAGTTTATTTAACATTCCTCTCCTCCAACTGCTGATTAGGATAAATAGTTTGGATAAAAAGCCTATCTGTTCCAAAAATCACAAAAAGAAAGGATTCAGCTATCAGCAAAGTTTAGATTTGGTTTCAAATATTTTTAAACAGCAAAAGAGTTTTTTGTGCTCTTTGATATTTTCTCCATCCTCAGCACATCATGTTAGCACCGTGTCAAAGCAAAACATCAACATCAAATGATCACTGGGTAAACTCCAGTGAACTGGAGTGAAAGGCTGGAGGCTGAAATTCCAGGCACAATATAAAATTTGGAGAAATGCCAGAACAGAGTTCTTTTTAAACTGCCTAAAAATCTAAGGAACTGATATCCAGCAAATCCCTTCATTGACCTAATAGTTTGGAAATTGCTAATTCTGGTCAGACTGATGAGTCCTTTGAGCCAGGATCATTTCCTCTGACAGGGAAAAGTGTCAGATGTTTCAAAGAAAAACAGAATCTTCTTCCTCTGACCACCATTGTGCTCACCCATAATGAAAACAAAGCGACAGTATGCCTAACAAAAAGCATGTACCTAGCACACAGAAACTTGCGGTCAGCTCAGGAAGTGAAACAGAAGAATTCAGAACTGCTTTTTATTTTTATCCTGGACAAAGCAGTTTTCTAATCCGAACCTACTTGCCTTAAAATACTGGGGGGAAGGATACTCTCCAATAATTAATTATGTGCTCTGAAAATGTTTGGGGTTTTTTTATTTATAGTAATCTTGTTGTCATTTAAGTTTGCCAACTGTCCCATTGCTCTTGTGTTGACCTACAGTAAACAGAAACAGCCCAACAATCTCAGCAGCATTCAGAACTCTTTGTCAGATGCTGAGCCGGCACAGATTAGAATAGTTCTATTGCGTTCAACCATCATTTTAAATATTGAATGACTACAAAAATCTTAAATGCCCATTCTCTATGTTTGTGTTCTGTAAGAAACAGTCAATCAACCATTATTCTTTTATTGTACTTCTGATATGTTTAATATCCTTTAAACACTGGGTCAGATCATCAGTTAACATAAATCAGCAAAGCTGAATTTACGGATCAGTTTACACAACTAAGAATGTTGCCTGTGGCTTTCCCACAGTAATAAAGTTAGACCACATACCCACTTTGGCTGAAATATCTGAAAACATCCAAAGGATCTGGCATGCTTAGCTCCCTTTAACAGGAATTGGAGATAATCTTATCCATCTATCTGATGGGTAATTTCTATTTGCAAAGCACAGATCCCCATGGTGCACAGTCAACCCAGAATGATAGAAAGCAAGAAAATTCCACAAATGGGCTCCACAAAGGAATGCTTTGTATTTATATTATTTTATCAAGAAACTGTAACCACAGAATATGTTTACACTTCTCAAGTGAAAACTGCTTCTGGAACAAAATGGTGAACTAACTTCTAATTTTAAAAAATATATACCATTAAATTTTCTTGAGAAAAAATTGTACAATACTGGCACATTAAATAATGCATGGCTTTAGAGTTCATGGTTAATATACTAGTAAAACATTAATAATAGAATAACTTATGAGTCAAGAAGCCATTAAAAATAGTTTGATTTTCATTTTTACTATTGTCTTTGAAAAGAAAATTAACTTTTTCAAAACCATATCTAGTAGGTGGCTACATACTTGTACCAGAGAAGAAGGGAGTTTATCCCCAAATTCACCACTGAAAAGAATGTTCCCACAGTAACTCTGAATGTGTGTGAATTATTGTATGTCCCACACCACAACAACTAAGGCACTTCAAAACCTTATTTCTTCAATAGTGTCCAAAATATTCAGGATTTTCCCCAAAAATACGACTGGTCTCTCTCATTCTTACAGTTTAGGAGAGCTGGTTGAAAAGGTGATGAGAACAAATGGAACAAATGCTGGAACCAGAATGGGAAACAGAGATGTCCTCTCCTGAACAGTGATGTTAGGAAGACAACCATCCTCATAGCACCAGGGAGTGTCAAGGAGTATTCCACCAGCATGGAGGAAGCAGCACCTGTTGGACACTTCATGCAAGTAATTCAAAATGGGGCCTGTCAAATACATGTGTAATGACAGTTTATTCTCTTGTAGTGACAGTATGCATAAAAGCCAAATTCCATTGTTTTGACATGATTTCTGAAACAGACTGAAAAAAGAAACATTATTCAAGAAATATTAAGTTTTTAACTGACTCATTTCAGAGTCACACTCCCATTCTTCAGCTTTTAATTTCATAAACTACTGCAAGACTGCTCTAAGATGGCTCAGACACAAGAGCCCAACATATCACAGGAGGATCACAGGTCTGGGCTGGGAAAAGGAAAGTGAGGGAACTCCAGTTCATTGTTATAGCTTGTTCTGGCAAGCTGGAGAAAGAAAAACTAAATAGATAAGAAAATCAAACAAACAAGTCCCATTAATAAAGAAAAAATATTCAAATTAGTTATCCTCTTCTTTCAAAAAGGAAAAAAAACTTTGATTCAACAGTAACATTTTGGTATTGACTCCTCATATTCACTTTCTTACAATTAAGAATAAATTTTCTGTTGAAATGAAAATAGGATAAAAACCTCGTGTGATAATATAATTTATATATTTTCAGCTAGTACCTTTCACAACAGTGGATCTCAGACGAAAGCGAAGCAGCAGCTGTATGCTGCCACTGAAGGTGAGGAATACAATACTAAAACAGTAGCAGGCAGATAGCAGAAGAGAGAGGAAGCCAGATATTGTTTCTTATCTGCAGAAGTGAGCCTGGAGCTAGATCTCCCAGAGAGCATGAAAAAAAATCACTTCTTTTTTCTTTAATTTCTGCTCAAAATATTCAATATTAATTGAGTACAGAAAGATCACTGGAACAGTAATATAAAAAATATTTAAATTCAGTTATTTTAGTTTGGAATGGATAGTTTGGAAAGACTTTCTTTCAAATTGTTGTATGCCATATGTAAAATGATTACATATGCATAAAAAAACCTTGGGGGAAAAGGAAAAAGAGAGAAGAATTGACCAGTGGAATCCCTTGTGAAAGTATGTTTAAAAATACTGTGGTTTAACACAAACCAAAAGAAAAGCCAGGAAATTCTAACTTAAACCTAACAACTCCATCCTGAACCCATGCTGCTGAGAAAAATAAAAGGAACAATGCTGAGACTTAGAACAGATCTGCAATTTTAACTGAGCTTCCTGATTCCTCTCCTTTTGTTAAACACTTCTAATGTTAACATTTAAATAAATAGTTAACTGCATTTATCACTGCTCTTTATAAATAATAAGTTTTTCAGCCTGAACATAGGGTAGGTCTGTTTGATGCAGCCAAAGCACTGAGTTTAATCACTTTTCATGATGTTTCTTGTGTAAACAAACATCACTGAAACCTTGTGAAGGTTCAGTTTTATGGCAACTTTGTAATACGGTTCCATACTAGAGTAAATGAGGATTTTTTTCAGGTCTTCCCTTTGGGATGATTTTTCATTTTGTAAAAACATATACAATTATTGAATAATCTTACATGTATGTCAAAATTATAATTATTTCTACCGTAAAAAGGATATATTTTATTACTAGCTGCAATTAGAAATTACTGAATGTTGGCATTTTCTTTTCAGTTGTGATTTGCTTCTTGATCTTGAATATTCTACAGGCACATTTATTATGTTTCTGCAATCTGCTTATTTGGGATATATATATATATGATATTTATAATAATACTATTTTGTGCAGTATTTGTTTTCCTTTCTAATTTTATTTCCATTCAGCATTCATAGAAATAAAAAAGAAAGCTTAAAGCTTGTTCAGTCAGATGAAATGTGTATTGTAAAAGGCTTTTGTAAAAGTGAGACTGTTCATGGTTATATTTTGTTTCAGCAACACCTCCCACCCAGGTAGAAGATAGATGTAAACCCCTGCTTACATCTTCTGCCACTCAACAAGAAGAACACTATCATCCAGTCTGAATTTGCAAATTCCAACAGCACACTGAAGCTTGTATTTTATTTTATCAACTAAATACATTTACATACATTTACCAAAATTCAGGTCATTTCCATCAATAAAGTGAAATCAGGAAACGACCAAATGATATTAATCTGAATTATCTGCTGAGTTTTCTGAAACATCATCAGTCTCCCTTCCCACAAGATATACACTGCTTTGATGGTTCTTTCCTTGATCACATATCCATACATCCTAGTTTTTAATTACTCTTTGATCAACACTTAAGATCCTGAACATTTATTTGCTTCACATACTGGTTTTTTTTAAAAAAAACTTGTTTTTCTTCTAATTTGACCACCTGTTTGCTATTATGCTGAGTTCAGCGTAGGTCTCAGCAAAAACATTTCTACTGTTGGCTGACCAAATGGACACTGGTTGTATAACAGCTGAAGTCTGATAGGTGCAGAAGATGAGCCTGTGGAAAATGTGGCAATGTGTTTTGCAGACTTAAAAAGGAAAAGAAAAAAAAAAGACAAAACAGTGCTTTGTTCAAAAGCAAGCACTCTGTCGGGATTAGTATTATTATTTATAGTTTATTTTGATAGGCAAGGTATGAATATCAAGCATAAGACAGGTCCTTTGCTGTAATCAAAGCAGAAGAGAGAGCCTAGACTGCAGCACTGGGGGTACACAGCATTTCAGGTTTGGGAAGAACTGGGTGGTTAAGAATGAGGACAAGCAGGGCATAGAACTGAACACAGAAAACAAAGCAAATAAAAGATAAGGGAACATGTGAAAAGACTGTCAGAGGATGGGAGGCAACAGGAGAAATTTGAATCTAACAGTCTATTTGCTTAGTGAGACAATCTAGTCAAAACCATGAAAGATTCAGCCAAAATAATCATAAATTTTGTTTGTTTTATTAGGTTTTCTTTGTCAGTAAGTATGAGCAAATTTGCTAAACTGCTATACTGAAAAACAATATTTTCAGATACAGAAGCCTCAAATATATTTCTTATACCTCCAAGAGTGGGGAAAATATGATCCAAGGGTGGAGCAAAGTTCCACAAAGAGGAGAAATTATACACTCCTGAAGTCTTTTAAAATATCGCAGTGGCATCTAGTGAGCAAAGAATCAGTTTCAATTGGGAAGAAATTCCAATGTGGTCTTGAGCACTGAACTAGCTAGAAAAACAACTCAGATAAGTTAAAAACACCTCCAGCAATTAAAGGATGATTCAGACTTCTGACCAGAAACTACATCATATGAAAGATTACTGTGTAGGTTTCACCATAATAAAGAATGTAAGAAATGGAAACATTCCTGGACCACATTACTTCTGCTCTGCCAGCAAATTAAACTAAAGAAAAAAAAAATAAAACAAACTCCATCTCCTCCAATTTCCAGTGGCTTATTTTAGTAACTTCTCTCTGCCTACATAGAGAAAGAGGACGATATTTTCACAGATGGAAATAAGTGACTTTCTTGTGCCAGGATTTGGCAACTGCTGCCCCATATTGGAAGATCTGGGAACTCTAACTGCAGCATATTGGGCAAAATGTATATTATGTACAGCATAGTTTGTCTTGTAAAGCAGCAACGTGTTCAAGTGAAGGGAAATTATTCACACAACAGTTTGGAGAAAATTCTACAACAGTGGCAAGTACTGATTCAGATCTCTTTCTCAAAGCACCAACGTGTTAGTACAGAGATGTGCACAATCTCAAAGCTAAACATGAAACAATGCAGTGAATCTGCAGCTTTACTGAGAATTTTTATTGATCCCTGGACATTTGGAGTTCTGAAGCTGCAGACCCACCCAGTTCTACACAAATATATAAAATTATTCCTTGCTTATGTATTACAGCACACTGATTGAAAATGCTCTTTTCAGTCCCACCATACTGACCATATTATACTCAGGGGTGAATAAAAAAAAAAAGGTAAAGCAAAGGCAAAACAGGTGCCATTAGAAAGCCATGCTGCAAAGAAGTACAAAATTGCTTGTGGGGTTTAGGACTTGCTCGAGGTTCAGATTGCAATTATGTTCCTTTTTGCAATAACTTGGAAGGATATATTGAAAATAAAGAAATACTGTTATGCTGTGGCAAAATAGTGTAAAGAAAATTTTGATGTGTGTTCTGTCAGTGAATCTCCTGGTATTTAACAAACAATTTATCTGCTGCCACTCACACACAGCGAATCTAAGGCATACATCTGCTGTTTCCTCAGGCTCATAACACAGAGTTTTGGCAAAGGTGGAATCAAGTCCCATTTCTGCTTTTTCCCTTTGTACATAAGCATGACAGTGGTTGACCTAACATCTCATCCAAATTACCTCAATTGAGTCGTGATATTGATTATTTTTCTAGCTCTCAGTTTTATGTTTTTCTTGCATCTACTGGGTTTCAGCCCTCTTTTCTTGGAGCGAGACAAAAGAAAGCAAGAAATTAATACAGAAAAAAAAAAAAAAAAAGCAGGGAAACTCCAAACATATCAAGTTACCTTTCTGGTTTACATCACCAGATGTGTTATCATTTTGCTGAAGCCCTGCATGTGAAGGACCCCCTTTTCTTCCAGCCCTGGGGCAATGACTGAAATATAGGGTACTTCTGTGAGTAGAGAGCACCTTTGGAAGATTTGGGATAGGTATTCTGGAACTTTTCATTTTAATCCACTTTGAACAGATTTCAAAATATAGTTAATGAGATTGTCTGTTCAAAGTAACAGAAGCTCCAACATTCCCCAGGTGAAAGTGGAACTGTAAACCTGGAAAACTGCAGACTAGCTAACATACTAGGGATAAAGTCTGTGCCTTAATGAGATCATTAGGAATTTTTGTTATCACAAAAGATATTCTGAAAAGCTTAATGGCAGTGCTATGCAATGGAAAAAAACCCCCAACTTTCTTTGGATGTGTAAACCTGAGACTATTAAGCAACGAGAAGGGAGTAATCCAGCTGCTGTTATTCTCAACACTCATAAGGCGAGTACTTGGCCATCCTTGTGTCTGTACTTTGGGGAGGATATCAAATCCTGGAGTTCAAAAGAGGGTCACAGAAATGATACAGGGCCTGGAAAACAAGTCTTCTCAATCAAGGCTTAAGGAGAACTGCTTATCAGATAAGCTCAAGAACCAATTAAAGGCACACACAGGGAGAAATTCTGGAAAATAAAAAAGAAGCCTTTCAGCCTCTTTTGGCAAGGACTTTGCAGGACTCATTTTTCCAACACTAAAGGCAAAATTCAATTCTTAAACATGGCAATTAGTTTAAGAAGATGATTAAACATAGAGAAAGTCATGGGCTATGGTATTGAGTTTTCAAGGCTGAAGTAACTCATTCTAACAAAATTTTTGTTCTCATTGAGCTTTAAGGAAAATTTGTTTGACATATTATTCCACAGGTTAATGTTGATATTTCTTTGGCATATTATTCCACAGGTTGATGTTCATACAGATGAAGAGGTAGTGAGAGGAAATTGAGCCAAATGGAAGTGCAGTCCTCTTAGATGTCCAAACTGATGGACCTGCATCTTCTACTTCCCCTCACCTTGGATACAGCTGTAGATGTTGCACCTCCGTGCTCAGAGGTTTCAACCCTTTGCATTAAAGCCAGGAAGATTTCACTAATTTCTGCTTTACATAGAATATTTCATATTATTACCCTGATAATTTGTCCAAGTTGTCAACTTTCTCCTACACAGCAGGAATAGACTGTACCTGGGGGCTAAGAGAGCAGGGATGGGCAGGGTTGGTGAGCTCTGGGGGAGGCTAATCAGGAACAGGAAGGCCTGGCAGTGCCCTCAGGGTCCCAACACAGGGTCCAGCAGTAGTGTCCTGTGGCACTCCAATATGGACCCTTATTGTGGCATGTGGCTGTTTCATCCAATCAACTCTATATAATTTCAGGGCACTCAGCAGCCCTGCTGCACCTAACAAGGCCTACAAAAGAGCTGACAGCTGGAGACAGACAAGAACATATAGTGACAAGGCAATGGATAATGGCTTCATACTGAAAGACAGTAGGTTTAGATTAGATATTCTTTACTGTGAGGGTGGTGAGGCACTGGAATGGGTTGACCAGAGGAGCTACAGATGCCCCAGCCCTGGAAGTGGTCAAGGGCTGGATGGGACTCTGAGCAATCTGTGGAAGATGTTCCAGCCCACAGCAGGGTTTGGAATTAGATGATCTTCAAGGTCTCTTGCAACCCAAACTGCTCCATGATTCTATGATTTGCTGTTTTTGCAGCTCCTCTTTCACACAGCTTTGCTTCTGAGATTCAAAACATGTTGTGCCACTGCTGTGAGGGAGCAGGTGAGGTCGATGACAGTCAGCACTGGCAGGGCAAGGTCAAAGAACTCCTTACCCTGCTGTACTCCCTGTCTCTTTATACACATCTTTTGTGTCCCACACAATGCAAGACACATTTTGAATAACAACATTGAGCTAAACCCAGAAATTTTATCTCTGGATTAGTCAGAGCATGTCTATCTAAACGGGTGAGGTGCAGTAGGACTGTTGGCAATTCCTCCATAGACATTTTTAGCAGGGGCTGAATCCAAGGTGATTCTGCCATTTTATAAAACTGAGAGTCCATTTGTAGCAGTTGCAGAGTAACAGTGATTAGTGACTGACTTGCTTGATTGCAGAAGTCACCAGGCAAACTTTGCAACACCACTGTATTCAGTCCAAGTAAAGAAATAAGAACTGTAGTAAGTGAAAACATAGGCATCCCTGCCAGATGTTTATGGGAGAGCCAAGTAAAGAAACAGGATACTAAGCCCCTCTAAAGAACAGATCCTGGCTGTCAAAACCAGTTGTTTTCTTTCCTCCATTTTTTGGGTAATGCAACCTGCTTGCTCTAAAACACACTCTGCCAGAGTCCCTGTAGAATTAACCAAAAAGTCTCTCAGCTCTGAAGTCATGCAGGTTGCAGGCCTCACTTTGCTTCCTTTAAACCAGGGAACCTGGACATGACAAAGCTCACTTGAGTCAGCCAGTCTGTATTTGTGAACAGAAGGCAATAATTCAATAGTTATTGAAAGGATGTTGAAACAGTAAGGTGTAAATTATTTGATTGTGAAACCAGTGATGGTCTGTCAGTCCTTAAGCAAACTGGCTTAGTTTACAATGCCCAGGCAGGTCCAAAGTATACCTGCTGATCATTGACCCCAGTGGCCCATTTTGCTGTTTAAACTAAAAAGAAATTTTTTTTTTAATAAATAAATAAATCAATCAATAAATACATTTTTAAAAATCTTCCTCTCTTTGAAATCTCAGCTTTAGCTTTGGCCTCAGGGAGTTGAAGCTGCCAACAGAAATCTCACACAGGCTCCATTCACTGAGGAAAATTTCCAAACCCCTTAGACAACTGCAGTTTTCCAGGACCTGTTTTGATATTTCAGAGTACCTGAAGTCTCAGTAGTGTCCTTCTCTTTCCAGTCCAAGGATACAGACTGAACAGCCTGGCAGTACTCTGAGAGAACAACAATGCTTATGCTTCCTTAGCTATCTTTGTTAAAGGGATTTGTTAAAATAAAGCATACATGAGGAAGTAGCAACTAATAAAATAGACTAGATTTAAGTCCTTTTCTGTTCACTGAAAACTTTTTCCAGGCTACTGTTAGGCATCATTCAAGTTTGCAAACTTTGTGAAAAGTCAAATATTGCACTATATAAAGCAATTTACTTGGTGAAATGTGACAGAATTCACAGTGGAAACACTGAAGTTATTTTAATTTGGGTTTTTTTTAATCTAATTTTCTTTGTTTCTTTAAAAGTCTAAGAAGACAAAGCACAAAAAGGTCACAGCTGAAGTGTGAGAGGGACTCATGACTGATAAGGTTTTGAAAGAAATCACAGGGAGTGACAGGAAGATTGGAAGTGCTGATAACTGTAAAGATATATATAAATAACAGTACATGACAGGAGATATCTCCTTAGGCTCTAACTCACCTTTCAACTTCTTTTATTAATTACTGCATAATATTCTCACTCCTTAGAGCACGTCCCTCACTCTTACAAACACCATCAGCATAGCTTCCAGAAAATGTCAGCTGAAAGCCAGCAAGGATGTCACAAGACATGTAAATTCCCCCTCTGCTCAAAGCACAGCATAACATTTTCATTAATAAACATTATGACTGTTGAATAGTTTAATGATCCTACATTCATCTCAATCTTTCCAGTTTTTCCTTCCTCTTTCCTTCTCTTCCTTTTGCACCCCCTTTTTTTCTTAAAACACAGGGAAAATTTTAGAGAATACCACTCAAACCAAAATTGTTGCTTTGTAAAATCAATTTAATAGATGCAAAAGGAAAGATTTGAAAAGAAAAAGATACAAACCTCAATATTTCATAGAAATTAAATAAAGTTATTCCCTTTCCCTTTATTTAATATGGAAATCTTAATTTCTTTTTTCCACACAAGATTTCAACATTATGCTACTTCATAAGGAAAATAATGAGGGAAAATGAACATGAGCAGAAAATTTCAAATAATTTTGTGCCTAAGTTGAAATGTGGAGAAGAAGTTTCACAGTGACAGATAAGATAGTGACCCAAGATATTACTTATTGCACTTCTGTACAATACAGGGATTTTCTTATTGTTAAGAACCGATAATTTGAGAAATAGGGGAGGGTTTTTATACTAAGTACAGAACCACAAAGCCTCCCAGTGTTAGCCTTTTCCAAAAAACTGTGGGTAGAATCAAGATTAGACTGCAGGACCAAACATGAAATGATAACTTGCTTTATTCCCAGAGTTTTAATGTGTGGAGATGACAGTCTCTTCACAAATGGCTGACTTAGATGGTGCTACCAGGGCAGAAAAAGAAAAAAATTAAAGAATTATTTAATCAATGGCACTAATATTCATGTCTTTTGATATCATGCCAGTTACACACAGATATGAAAATTCTAGGATTGTGTAAGATTTCCCATGGATTATCCTTGTGGTTTCCAGAAACAACCACACTCACAGGAGTCTCAAACAATGCTCCTGCTGGAGACCTGTAGTGGACAGAATCCATTGACTACTACCAAGTCCGTTTCTAATTTTAGTTTCTGAAACATGTATTTTACTTTTCAGCAGGTTGCAGGGTAGATTGGCACCAACAAAGCTGATAATTTAGTTCACTGATTGGAAATAATTGGAGGATATAAAATTCTATGCATAAAAAACAAGACAAGAAACCAAGAGGGTGATTTAGGAAGAATATAGAAAATGGCATTTCAGCAGACACTTAACACTAGGAAAGAGAAGTTACTACAGCATTATGCTGGGATTCATGGAATCCCCAGTTTAATTCTAGCCACTTATCTGCCAAAGAACTGTTTTGATTGTCTAAGCTTCCTGACCTAAAAACTATATCACAAATATAATCTTTCTGTAACATGTTTTGAGATTTTAAAGTGAATATTCAGCTTAAAGACTTGCTCCTGTTATAAACAAAGCCATTAGACAAGAAATTTAGTCTATGCATAAATCACTCACACTTTGCCAAACTTTCAAGTTCTTGTATTTGAAGTTTACTGTTTGTAAGGTGGCTGAACAAGAACTTTTTCTGTTGTGTGTAATTTCTATTGTTCACTCCTATTTATTGTAAAGGAAATAGATCCTGTTGTACCAGGACCAAAGGTAGTATTAGCTTGTAGGCCCCTTTGCTATTGAAGTAATAAATTATCAGGTTTTACATCATCTTTACTAAACAAGCGTCTCTATATCCATAAGCTGAACAAATGAAACATTGTTTCAGAGGAGAGATTCTGATTCAGAAAGATTGCAAACTTCATTGCACAGAACTGATAAAGGAAACGCATCCCCTTTTACTACATGATAATATCCAATCACACAGAGATAAAGCACCCAGACCTAGATATTTCCACTAGATTGACCAGCAATAGTTGGGAAACAGCTGGAACAGCTACATTTATACTGTAATCATCCTTCTACATTTCATTTTAAAATACATGTTCCTATTTGTATTGTATTTACACCCCTTAGCAAGGCAGTGGATGCAAAAAGAAAGTCCAGAATTAAATCTGCTACAGTTTACACACTGACTATGATTCTTTTTTACTCTCATTCTTTGGCCAATTATTTTATTTTCAATGTTATTTCCATGCAAAGAATTTGGCCCTTTGGCACTTTAGAGAGAATCCAAAGGACTAACCTTTTAGTGTTGGGAAACAGCTAATGTTTCTGCCAGTGAGCTAAAGCTGGAGTATCCCTTTGTCATGGTCAAATTTATGACATGGATCAAAAACTATAAAAAGCTATGTTGCATCCTGCCATTAAGGAGAATTAATATTTTCAGTGGTATGTTAACCAAAGATTTTCCAGTGTCTCTCGTTAAAAGCAGATTGTTGACTTTTCATCCTGGTGTGCCAAACATTTTCTCTGAAACCCTAACACGACTTTCATCTTTTAACCATTAGTTCTTAATGGACTTGGATAGGGGCAGCGTACGGGAATGGATTTCCTTTTCAGCTCAGAGCAATGGCCCATCATTAGTGTGCTGAGTCTTGGAGAACCATTACACATGCAAACATTTAAAGTATTTCCAGGGTAACTACTTTTCTTTCCTGAAATGCAATTCATGTTTTATCTATTATATTTAAGGAACATTTGGTCACATTTCACTTTTCAAGTATCTCTACTATGATCACTTCTCATTCCGCTATATAGTAAAAGTCATAATGAATGAGATCATGCACAAAACCATTTTTTATGGAGTGGATTTTCTAGAACTTTCCCCTCATCTTGGGCAATAAATCTGTCTCTGAAAACCATGGAGCCTAAATGCTGACCGTTTGACAAGAATACAGTATGACGAGATCACTCGACACTTATTTCTTATTATTGGGTAGATAATACCGTTCATATTTGGCAAATAAAAAAAATAATCTGCTGTTTGCCCTTTCAGCACTCCTATTTTTAATGATGTTTCTATTCATGCCTGTTTTCCTACTGGCATTTCCCTAATATATGTCATCAAACAGAACTCACTAGCTTTGCAGGAATGTTGGTTTTGTTTTTTCCAAACTGACACATGCAGTGTCATCGGCTTTCAAAAGTTGTCCATTCCTCCTGTTAAGCCCTCTCATTCCTAATATGTACTTCTAAAGATTCCTTAACAATTACATACACAGATGCAGTTTTGGAAACTTTCAGCCTTTGACGGTATTTTGAATCATGGCCCTATTGGCAGCAAATGAACTCAAAAGTAACAACCCTGGAGTGTGATACCATCAGCTCTAGGAAGCTGTGTAATATTTATATGTCTTCATTCAGACTTTATATCAAATGCAACAGGCTTTGCAACCTTCATTAAGATAAGCTGGCACCCAGAGGTTACCATATGTTCCTCTTTTTAGACTAGTATTTAAGTGCAGATGTATATTTATTTTTCCACTCTACAGTCCTCCCTGAACTTTTCTGACTGCAAAGCTAATGAAACCACTGCTTTAATCCCTGCTGGCCTTCAGGGTACATCATATGGTCCTTACTATTTAAGAATTCTTTTTTGTGTGCTTTTTATTTCCTTACTTCTGCAGTATTTATAACATCCCAGTTTAAGAGGTTTTGCTTTTTCTATGGGCGTCAGGAAACTAAAACGTTCAGTATCACACTGAAGGCGGAACTGAAGCCAAACTGCCTAAGTCAGATGCTGAACAGCTCTTCCTCCATCCTTCCCCATTTGCCCAGCATCTTCTCAATTAGTGGAGCTGTACAGGATGGCCTTCATTAACAGGCTTGTCTGACATTTCTAGGTTGGGCTGCTCATCATTCTCATCCAAAACCCTTCTTGTATTCCAGCAATTGTTTAATTAGATAACATAGTTACTATAAATGTCCAAATACTGAATTGAAGGCTATTAAGGCTCTGCAATAGACATGAGCAACTTTCTTTACAGCAGATTAATTTGTGTGAAATTTTTATTATTTCTCATTCTGCATTGTAATTTTTCCACATTTTCTTCAGGCCTAAGCCAAGCATTTGAATTAGTGAGAGCATCACATATGTGATGGGTGGTTTTTAATGAATTTTTTTTTTAATATGAAACGTACCTCAAATCCTTTGAACTATGGACCCCTTTCAACTGCCTTGAGTCATTCCTGTAACTTTTAGTCAAAAGAGCAAGTGTGGACCTTGCTGGAGGCTTTAAGGCCTCCAAAATACAAAACCTACAGATTCGGCCCCATTTTTTTCATTCCCTTTCTATAGTGGATGAATTCCTTGGTTCTTGATACTAGTCTATAAGATTAGACTTTTATATTATGTTTTATACTTCAGCAAATCCCACTGAACTCATTCTGGTTTATGCTTCTTCTTAGAGGAGACTATTATATGTAAGCTGAATCTCTTAACTATATCAAATCCAATATAAACACCCTCTTTATAAGACACACCTCACTCTAATGCTCAGTGTGGAACTCCTAACAAAAATTATAAATGGAGTGCTTTGTTCAGGCATTTAACTCCTTCATTTCTAATATCAAATCACAATGCTTAAGCTGTTTTTATTTTTCACTTGAAAATAAATATTAAGGGTAGTCGTAACTTAACCCATATGATGTCATTGAGAAAATCTGGGAGAAGATTTCAACAAGAGAAGAAAACTTAGGTTGTGACTTTGCCAAAATTTTGAGGGTTTTAATCTCACTTTTTGAGGGGTGTCTGGGAAGGAGTGGGGGGAGGGGGAATGTGCTAAAACTTTGCTAATTGTTGGAGAATTCAAACCTGTTTTCATTTATTTGAAATTATTACATAATGGAAGTGGGACGCTATAATTCAACCCAAATGGACGACTTCAATAAGCGGGTGGAAATGATTCAGTACATTAAAGAGAAGCTGTTTCAATAACAAATCTTTATTATAATCAGGAGTGAAGTGGTTAATTTAAGTTTTTACTGAAAAACAGGCTGGCAAAAATGTTTCCAGGGATGTGGGGATTTTTTTCCTTTTACTCAGTAGGGGTTTGGAGAGGAGGTTTGGAAGGGAAGGAGGGCTTTGGTTCCAGGATCCCCGCATTCCCACGAGTTCCATTAAGGAAGGGGGAAGGGCTTCCTGCTGAGGCAGCCATCTGCAGCTTTCTGTGAACAGCAGGAACCAAAGGCCTGGTAAAAGGAGAGTAAACCCAGGGTGACAATTTTGTCTGCAGTCAAAGTCAGAATGTGGCTGATTTTTTTATTATTAGTCATGTTGTTACTACTATTATTATTAAGGAGAAGGGAGGGTTTCTCTGGCAGAATTAGAAGGCCCATAATGGAATATTAATTACAAGCAAACAATAGGGTTGCAGGCAGAAAAGTGTCTAGCACAAACACACCCTGTCAGCCTCTCCTGGAATGCGCCATCGACAGCAAGCTGGGATTGTCATCATCCAAGCTACTGTCGCTCTGCTACAAACTATCCGAAGTCCATGGATGCATGTCTGAGGTCCCTTAAATTATTGCTTTCTAGGCTAGAGTAAATTAGACCTGGATTTTTGCAATTGCTGTCACTTAATACTTATTTTATTAAGGTTATTTTTATGCCCATAATTTGAGGGTAACACATCTGTTATTTCCTCTACTGCCTGGCTTTGGTGAACATTGCCTATGGAAAGTAACAAAGAGTGACACTGGAAAAAATAACAAGGGTGTTTTAACTTCCAACATCTGGAGAAAACAATATTAAGGAAACAGGAACAAATAGGTACGGTAGCCTACAAAGCAAAAGTCCACTTTTTAACAACAGTAAATAGTTTATACAGTACAGTAGATCTTTATGATTTTAGTCTGGGCAAGCTAATACAAAAAATAAGGTTGAAAAAATCTCATTAAAGAAGCAGCAGTTCCAGCTCTTGTTTAGGTCATCCTAATGCCAAAACCCCAGGTACAAAGGGAGAGGGAAAAAAAGCTACTAATATCCCTTCCAGAAAAGACTTTCAAAATTCCATCTCAAAAGTTTCCTGTTATGTAGTTTTCTATAAAGTTTTATCACTGCTACATATATGTCCCTGGCTGCTACCTACACAAATGCAGAAAATTCTACTGTGTTATATGGAACTTGAAAAGAGAAATAAGAATTCCTGTGGAGTGATAAACATAAAGATTAAGAGACCAGTGGTCATTTTTTGAGAAAATAAAAATTCAGTTATAAAACCTCTTAATATTTGCATTCACAACATTGAATATAACAAAACAAATCAGAAATTATGTCAAATAATCCTTTAGGGAAGGAGCTGAATTTACCATACAAATATCTGCCTGGAAATACCACATTTCAATACTAACTTTTTTTAATTGATAGATTTATTTTACAATGTACATTCCTAAACCCTCCCATTTGTTGTCTGAATTCCTGTTTGTGACCTTGGAATTCCAAATTTATTATGTCATCCTCTGCCTTTTTTTTCCAAGGGCATTGTATTAGAAAATGAAAACAGTATGAAAATACTTCCTTGTCCCTGCAGATCCTCTCCTTTCCTCCAGTTAACAAGTATTGCCTTAGAAAATTTTGTTTTTCAAATGAAAGGGTAGCTTATACTTACAATACTTTGCAAAATACAAGGTCTAGCTTTATTTCACGAACACTATGGGATGGGTGTAGCAGAAGCTGCTCATTTCTAGCTACTGTTTTGGGGTATAGAAATTTCTGCCTTTATTTAATTATCTTTTTTAAGGAAAAAACAGATAAGACTGTTGAAATAGTTCCTGCCTTTCTTCTTTTGACTCTCTGAAAGGAGGCTTCTGCTTTCCGTGGCACATGATTATTTTAGCAGTTTTCCTCATGCAGAGGCTACATGTGAGCAAAGACTGTTGTTCCTGCCAGTATGAGAAGTAGGTGGTGGTTAAGAACAGGTGCCTGTAATGGCTGGACCATTGCTTGTGACAGCAAAAGCCAGAGGAGGTCATTACACACCTAAACAGAAGATGTGCTTTTGGTTATCAGTAGATGTGCCCTGCATCAGTAAAGGACTCCAGGATTGGAATAATTTTGGTTTCCATGCAAAGCTAAAGGTACTTTTCTGAGTAGGTTTTCTGTCTGGATGCATGAAAGTGACTCCAGGCACAGGTGAAATTGCTCCAGCTCCTGGCTGAATATCCCAACCAGGCTGCAATGACAGGCTGCAGTGCAGGAGAAATCATTCATGAGAAATTCCACTTACAAATGATATCTGACTAAAACCTTAGTGCAATGTGAAATCTCACATAATGAATGGCAGCCTAACCCTGAAAATCCTCCTTATTTTAATAGGTATTACAAATGCTAAACACCTCACCGGGATTAAGTTCAAGGGCAACTTTAAACACAGCTTTTACTTTACAAGTACTAATCTTTCTAAAGAAACTTTGGGATCCAAACACACAAAAATCAACTTTAAAAAATATTTGTCTGCTTTTAACACTACCAACTTAGACCATGAGGTCCATGAGACCCAAGAAGAATACAAGAATGTATTTCTATCTTTAAATCATAAAACATTATTTTCCTCTGATGAGGCTGTAGATGTAAACCAGTTTCCCAAAGCAGAAACAAAACTGCTAAAGCAACATCAGTGTTATACCATTTTACAATAAAAGCTCCACAACCCTCATATAACCCCAAACAGCTACATACAACTTTGTCTTAATAGCTTTGCTCTTTAAAATACTCACAGACAACATTATTATTTTGAAGAAAAATTATTTTCTTAATTTTTATTCCCAAAGCTGCTAACCCATATTTGGAGAAGTTTTCCTTCTGGAAACACACCAGACACTCTCACAGAATTTACGATATTTAATGTCAAAATGTTGAAATTTTTTCTTGTAGATATTTCTGAAAGCTTCATCTGTGATTGCTCTATATCACCTGTTGCAGGAAACACATTAAGTTTCAGTGGATTGAAAACATAGTAGGCATTATTGATGAAAGGTACAACATATGTTTAAATGGCATCTAGGGTTTTTCAGTTGGTTAATGGTTCAATAGCTTTAGCTATCAGAGAAATGCAGTACCTACGTGTAGCACCTCAGAAAAACTTGCAGGCACAGTATAAGCATTCATAAATGAGCAAAATTTATCACTGAATATATGGGTCTCAGGAGACCTCTTTATCACTTAAGTCCTCAAAGTAAGGCTCCAGTGGGAATTTAAAAATGTGTGGGCTTTTTTCCAGCCTTGTGAGGTGAATTATACCTAGTGAAACTACAGATATGCCTGTGCAGACAGGTGCAAGCAGTTCCTTCAATTCCTCTGTGTTTCTGGTCCCAGCTGGCTGCAGCCCAGCTCCAACCCAAAAGCTACACAAGCACGTTCTCTGAGAGGTAGTTATTGGCTTGGGCACTGTCAGCCTTCAAACATGCTAGCTGAGAATCTACCAAATAGCTCCTGAAGTGAGCTTTTAGTTAAAGCTGTTTAGTATGCAGAACACTTAGAAATAAAATTGAAGAAATGGGATGTTTCTTAATTCCTTCAAAGGTCAAAAAAGCAAACATAAAAACAGGTATAGCAATACAAATGGCCTTAAAATTTTTTTTGCAGAATCATAGATAATCCACAAGGGTCATGGAAATCTAACATGTTTCTTAATTCCTTCAAACATTAAAAAAAGCAAACATAAAACCAGGTATAGCAATACAAATGGCCTTAAATTTTTTTTGCAGAATCATAGATAATCCACAAGGGTCATGGAAATCTAACTCCTGGCCCTGCACAGGACAACCCAAGAATCACACCATGTGCCTGAGAGCATTGTCTAACCCTTCTTGAACTCTGCCAGGCTTGGTGCTGTGACCAGCTTCTGGGAGCCTGTTCCAGTGCCCAGCCACTGTCTGGGTGATAAAAATTCTCCTCATATCTAGGGTAAACCTTCCCTGACACGGCTTCATGCCACTCGCTTGGGTCCTGTCCTGACCACAGGGGAAGAAAGATCAAAACTGTTTATTGAGAATTATGCTAGAGTTTTAAAAATATGAATTTGTAAAAGAAATTAGGTCAAGTCACTAGCATGTTTTTTAATTCTGATATCCTTCCTCATTTGTAATATGTGCCATAAAATTGAGGGGAAGAAGTAAATGAAACAAAAAATATTTAACAGCTTTACTGGCAGTTTTTGTACTACCAAAACATACTATCCTGCACTTTTTAAATATATACTGGGAATTTACCAGTTCAAATAGTACCCAATGACCCTAGTTCAGTAAAGTACCTAAATATGTATTTAAGCACTTTCTGAATTTGTTGAATAATGCAAAATCTTAAAGCATATGCTTAAGTCCTGTGCTAAACAGGAGCATTACTGTTCACATAAATTGCAGTTGCAAGGCATGCAATTTTTCTACAAATTATTCTGAAATTATTCTAAAAGTTATCACAGAAATCTGAGCAATTCATAATATTAGAAAGTCAACAGGAAGACCAAAATCTGTCAACTGGTGTTTGGAGCAAGCTATTGATTCCCAAGTGGAGCAAGGTTAAATTGTTATAGCAACATGATCTGGCATGATTTTTCAAAAACTTACAAGCAAGGGAAATGCACCAGGGAATGCACCCAGGGAGCATTAGGCCATGCTTCTGAGAAGGCTGGATTTAAGGGTAGAACTCTGAGGAAATCACAAAGAAAAAAGTCATATGTCTTTCAGTCCCCAAGGATCTGCTTATGAATTTATAGCCAAGGATGTGAACCTCTAGGTTACTTGTGCTTCAGATCTGTAAGAAACTTTTCCTTATTAACTCTTCCACACCGCAGATAACAATCCTCTTCATAAGCTAGTACTCTCTTCTTTCTATCAAATGTACAGCAAACAAAAGAATGATTTCAAAAAAAGGAAGAAAATCAGTCTTTATTAATCATGAGGAGGAAGGAATAGAGTCAAAACATCTTCATTCCCCTTTGTTTTCCAATCTGATTTTGAAAGAAAATGAGATAAGCTCAGGGAAAAAAACACTAAAAGTTTTCCGAGTTGAATCTCATCGGCTCTGCACTGATCCAGGAGAATTTTCAAGAGCTGTGGCAGATGTGACAGAACTGTACAGTACAAAAGAAATGGAAAATATTTACTAACCCAAAGACTGTTGTCCACTAGTGGTCTCAACCAAGACACAATGTCTCCCCTCTCATGTTTCAGTGTGATAAAAACACATTTATGGAATAAACCACAAGAAAAGGTAGGGGTCATTACTTCTCTGTTTGTATTAGACCTGGCTTCTTCTTAATTTTAACATATGAACCCTGAAACAAATATCCATTTCCTTTGTACCATGGGAAGAGGAGGCCTTTTCAAGCACAAAAAGTAATTGAAAAAAGATATTTTCTGGTTTTAATAAGAACTAAGCCAACATGATATAAAAACCCTCTATGTTTTGCAACACCTGTCACAACTTCAAAGAACGTGAGAAGTGGCTATTGCAAAAAATAACAGGTGTCAGCCTAGAGATGTGAAGTCCAATATGTGGCACAAGCACAGCAATTCAGGCAATTGCTGTTAATAGAACACACAACCCGAACTTCCCTCAAAAAGTAAAACAAAAAAAGCCCCTTGTGACCCACAAGTCAGAGGGGATATTTTTAAAACTCTACATGTTCATATTATCTCATAAGTAATATATCATTGAAATATGCAAAGGGATTCAAAAATAGGTTGGAACAAAACTGAGGTTAAGAAACCAAGCATTCAGGGCCAGGAAAGAGAGAAACAAATACTAAATACTGTTTTAAAATACGGCCTTGTAAATGTTGATGATTGATTAAAACAATGCAAAATGGATCATCAACTAAATACTGATAGAGATTGCATGATCTGGGAAAGATCTGCTCTCAAAATATTAATTTTCCTGGTCATAAGGGCTGTAGATATGGAAAAGTCTTTAAACTGATAGATCTCTGATACAATCCTGAAAACTGCATAAAGTTCTCCAGTTAGTCCAAATGAGAACATAGCAAGTGACAGAAACATTGGAGGCATTACAGAACTGATACTAAAAACAAATTACAAGTTAACTGCAGTTCATATACAAGGTCCTGCCTTTCAACACACTGCAGACAAAAGAACCATAGCTGAAATCCCAGGATGGCTCATTTATGATAACTGATTTATGATTTTATAGTTTTTTGTGGTTTTAGTGCATTGCCACTAAAGCTCTGCTAAAATCAGGCATTCAAATTTTTGAGGGGTTTACAATATATTTTTTTTTCTTTCTTTCCAGCTACCCAAGAGGCACAGAGAGAGTAGCATCCTATTAGTAAGCGTGCTTCCTCTGTGATGCTAACTGTGAAATATGTAGCTGGCCCAGCACATTCAAAAGGAGTATGTGCATGAAGCGTAGAAACACACTGGGTTGTTTGAAACATAGCAACAGACTGGGTTAAAGGGTCCTGTCTCACTGCTACCTAATTTAGCTTATTGAGGGTTATTCATGGTCTGGGCCCCCTGAGAAGCTGTCATGGTGAGTCATGACAGCCCCATATCCGGTGTGGTTGCCATCATGCTATTGTACATGGGAACAGAACATCTCTTGCTTTAGAGATAGGCAGATGTGCTTGCATGTGGAGTTTTCAGGAGGGATTAAAGGATTTGGACATTTTCTGTCATTTCTTGTTAACATACCTGAGGAGTCTATCTAAAAGTAAAGCAAAGTCATTGAGATGCTTTGGAGATCCTGAGCCTGAATTTCAAAAAATAATTGTTCTTAATTATAAGATTGAAGAATGTGAATCTGTTCAGCAGATGAACAACTCTTTGCTTCCCATGATTAAGAAAACAACTGAAACAGTGTTTGGGACCAGTTAAAACCACAAAGAGTACATATAAAATTAAGGTAGTTTCTTCTTATTTTTAATGAGACACCTTTTTTCCTGCAGTGCTATTCCAGCATCTCTTTTCAGTTATCACCTTATTTGAGAGAAAATTCTAATGATCCTAGTTTGTTTTGAATATATCATCTCAGATTGTTGGAATCTTATTTTGGGAAAAATGAATGAGGGCATTCATTATTTTTTTCTGTCTTACAGGTGGTACAGCATTGACTGCCAGCTGGAGGAATGCAAGTAGAAAGTCTTCCCAAGGTATCCCAATCCTGCCAGATGTTTTGCTTTTTTTGTTCCATGCAGCTTAGAGCAATAACATTCCAGACAATGCTTTTTACTGAATTGACAGTGCAGGATGCTCTTCCAGAACTTAGGGCTGTGCTCAAATTACCCAATTAATTTTATTCTCAGATGCTGAGAACTTAAGGCTGTGCCAAATTAGCCAAATTAATTTAGTTCCAAATGTTTAACTGACAACAAAATAACCCCACCTCTGAAATCCATATCTGAGTCAATGTAGAGAGAATTTTATCAGTATTCTGCAGCATGCATTGCAATTCCAAAAGTAGCTTTTTATCTAGGTATTTTAAAAAATAATTTAGGAATTAATTTTATGTTCTATATGTATGTTCTATAAAAGCAGAAAGAGTACAGACAATGGCATACTTGTTAGGAAGCAGTGGTCAAAATCTCCCCAGTTCCTTCAAAACCCCCAGTCAATGTTTTCCTTTAAAGTTATGTTACATGAATCAAGCTCTTGAGAATTTAAGTTCTTTGCTTCTTTGCTGGCTTAGCCAGTTCAGTCAGGTCTTTCTCAGCAGCTGGGAAGGATTGCAAGTACATAGCTGCCAGTTCATTTAGGACAAAACTCTGCTCTTATTCATGATGGGCAGAAACTTACCCTGCCTGCATTAGTTTTAATAGGAATTCATGGGGAGAAAATGCTGCAGAAGGCTGGTGCTTAGTTGACAAATTGATACATTTATCAAATACCAAACAGGATTGGACTCTGTAAAACGCAACTCCAAAACAAAAGTTTCAGGTTTCATTGCAGTAGCCAAGAAGGTAACATTTCCTGATCTCTTGAGAGGAATTCTTGGCATCATTTGCAACTTTAGCTTTTTACCTAATAGTACCCTAGAAACTGTAAAATATTCCAATTTGAATGAACAGAAAAAAATAGTTATGACAAGGGGATAACTGAACACTAACTCTCCTCTCAGCAGAGAAATACCTCTTGTAATTCTATTTTCCTTCATTAAAGACTTCCTAACAGTATTTTGTTTCTCTTTCTCTCATGTGTATAAAGAGGAAGATAGACATAAAGAGAAATATTTTACAGAAGAATCATTTGACCCAGGCTCCTCCACAGACCTCGGTGAACCTCCCTGGCAATGAAACACAGAGAGGAAACAGGTGTGGGAATGAGCCACGCACACACTTCCCTCAACAGTGGCCACAAAATTCAGACACAACAGCTAAATCCACTCCCGCAGAAGCAATGTCTGTGACATAAAGTTAATTAGTTTTGTGAAAGAATGGCAACAGTGTGAGGAATCATTTTGAAAAATAGGAGTAGTGGAAGGTGAAGTGATATTTCTCTAAGAGATGTCTAGGGAAAGAAAATAAATAAAAGCCTTCAGAATCAAAGAATGCTGTCTGATAATTCTCAAACTACTCAAAAAGTAGTACCTCATTGAGGCATCTACTGCAGAACACCTGTGATGTTATATGTTTGTTAGTCTTCACAGAGGTGCTAAACTCTTAGTTGTGTACATCTGTAAGTTATAGAATGCTTTAAGGATCTTTGATCTGTTGTGTATTTCCACAGCACCTATCAAAATGGAGTCTTGCTTCAAGCCTGGGTCTACAAATAATGGCAAGAGCCAACCTATAGCTTTGCCTGTGGTCACTGACTCTTAGTTTTTCATTAGCACACCATGAAGGGAAAGGTTTCACTTCCATAAAATTCATAAAGATTGTAAGTGATTTTTCAAAAATATTTACTTACAGCTTTTTCTTCTCATGCAGACTGAAACAATGTGCAATATGTTTGCTTTCTAATTATTCTAAAAATTCGGTAAAATTTTTTTGCTTTAGACAGCAAGCAACTTTTTATCAGTGGTAGTGTTTCTGTTTTGCTTAGTGTGCTTCTTTAAGTGATACTGATGGTTAATATTCACTTTCACTGAAAATCATCCCCATCATCTATGGAGCATAACTCCTAGAAAATATGTGCTCTTTCTGCTTTGCTGAGACTGACCCAGGAGCACACTGCAAAATTTAAAGCTGGAAAGGAGATGGACCTTCTAGACAGATGCTGGTTTCCAAGCCATAAGAAATTAACAGATCAAACCTTGTAATATTCTCTGCATTGCAGAGTTCATTCCCTACATGATGATATTCATCACCCACCCTCTTCCTTCCTCCACAGACTCTCAGAAGATTCACGCTATATCCATTTCCAGCACCGCTCTCAGATTCCCCAGGCAAATGCCAATCAAAGCTTCCTTTGTTGGTGATATGTACATTCCTTCATGAGCTATAAAGGGTAAGTATGTCCCAACTTTCTTCAGGCTATCATAGGCACGTGCAGTATTATTGTCCCATAGTTTATCTTACCATACCCTAGAGAAATCTCATCATCCTGTTTTCTTTATATGGGCTACAGATGTCTCAGCCAAGCTTCCTCACCACTGAGTCACCGACCAGGATTGTTTACGTCTTCATAATGAGTCACCTTTACAATTTGGCTCATTGTCAATACTTGTGCTGACGGCTTCAGCCAGACTCTGCTTTGTCTCATTCTCCTTCATCTTGTCAGTTCTACCTGTTGGAGTAAGAACACAAAATGGCTCCCTCCTACCTTTCCTGTTCTTTTCTGTGTGCCACTTCATGTTCATTGATGTCACTTTCTATCTCTAGATTGACTGCTGCTCCAAAACTTTTGCTTTCATGTTGTTCCAAGTTCCTGTGCCACAGGAAGTCCAATTCAAAATTCGTTTTTTGCATCCAAGAATATCTGTTGATGTGCAAAATCTTTATGTGCCATATCTGTGGTCAAATGTCAAACTGCATTCAATATATGTCTTTCATCTTCTTAATTTACAAGTAGGGATATTTTGAATATTGCAAATATCTATGATGCTTTAGAAGTCATGCTACATTTTTCCATATGATATCTTTTCACTTACTGGATTGTGTAAATGACTAAGAATTCTGATGGCCCAAGAACTTTTCTTTTTTCACTCTCCGTTGCCTTAGAGGTTCATTTTATGAATGTTCTGTATTTTATTAATTCTTTCCTTTTCTAATCACTGTGTTTAGTATGTCCACTCAGCACCTAACTCCCCTTTAGATCAAAACTCCTTGCAATCAGGGGTTGGCTGGGCTCCCAGAGTTAGTCAGTCTCATTTTCTATTTCACCTTCAGGGTTTCATGTGCTACTTCAGAGCTATTATAGATACACTTCCAGAACAGCACAGAAACTTTAATATTTTCACTGTATCATTATTTTCTAAATCTACACTGCAAATATGTTTTTATATAAATTCTTTTCTGAAAAAATAAAGTATTTGTTTAGTTCCCTTTAGGAATCTTTCACAATTCCAGTTCAGAATTCACAAGTTGCATTTGCTTTACTACATAAAAAACCTTACAGCAACTGAATTGGGGTGAGAGGTAAAATACTGCCATGAATTAGAACAGGCTTAGAAACCAAAAACAAAGAGTCAGAATTAATAGTCAGTTTTCAGGGGGAAGTTTAAGAGGAAGGTGACCAGAACTGAAACCAGTTTGCCAGCTTGGGGGTGGGAAGATTGAGTTGGGTGGTGGTGTAGAATGTAAAGGTGTGAATAAAAACATTATTGTGTTTCATTATTGTTACCAATGTAAAAAAATCATACCTAAGGCTTTTGCAATTTAATCCATGGAAATGTCACTCCAAAAAGTCTTTTAGGGATTTGGCTAGTAACATCCAACATAAATCCTATTTTCATTCAAAACCACACCTTTTGTGGATAGAAACATGGCCTTATCTTGTTTTTAAATACCAAAGTGGTTGTGCAAAGGGTAGAATATCTTTGAAGAGGTCCAAATTCTGTGTATAGGAGTCACCTTCACCTTCACCTTTAGAGTATCTGTGTCTTGTATACAAAACACAGATATTCTAAAATATAAATTAATTCTTTAATTCTTTATTTATTGATCTTACTTACATTTTCTTTGATGCTAGCTTTAACCAGACCCACTTATCCACCCAGAAAAAGGGGTTTGTGTCCTTTAGTACCAGTTCAGATTAATGGTAAACCCTATTATCCTATTTATTTTTAAATCAATCTGGATAAACAAATCCCTCCATTTGTCATTATTGTTTCTCTTTCTGTAATTAATCTTCTGAGAAGTTACAAATTAAACAGCACTTACTCAGCCAAAATGGAAACTTTGTATAGTAGTTTCTTTCATAAAGCACAAATCAAATATAAATTCACATTTTTTGAATATGGAAATACTTGTAGTGATGAAAGTTATACTTAGCACATGTGGAATGTGTGCTTCACTTTTTTAAATAACAGTGATGCCAGCGAACTTCAAGATGATGAAGTTTAATGGGCCCTGGAACCTACTCAGATCCAGCTGCCTCAATCCAAATGCTAATGCTGAACTGTAAGCAGGAAAATTCAGTCTGAAAGACTCATTGCCCTGGTGGGAAATGCTGTTTGTGCCAGTGAGAGGAGCTGCTGGATGGTTTATGTGATTGAAGGATTAAGAACATTGGCCCACATGAGGTGCATCTTCCTTGCAGACAGGATTCCACTATGAAGCACTCCCTAATATTATGACCATTTTTAGATGTGGCCAAGAATAGTGCTGTTTGTATTACTTGGGATGCCTGAGGTATTAATAAAGAGAGTAAAGAGACACTGTGCTGGATTCCAGAGGTGAAGAATGATGTAATAAGAATTTTTGTTTTCAGATGCTAGACCTAATTTTGGTTCTTTTCCATGTGTGATTTTGGGTAAGAGACTTACAGCTGTAGCCAACTAGCTGTTTGTAGACTCTGACAGACATGACCATAAAACAGAGCACTCATTACGGTGTGACAGAGCCGATATCCCAAATTCTGGAGGTTTTCTATTAAGCTGTCATTCAGTGATGCATTCCTGCCTTAAAAGAACTCTCAACAACCAACAAACAGCAACAAAAATTGTATTCAGATTAAGGAAAACCCAATTTACCCTGGACTTGGCTACTCTGATAGCATCGGACAAGACAATCTCAGTTTTGCAGTTTAGTCAAGTGTTATGCTTTCCATCAAAATCTGTGATGATACGTGACCAAAATATGGAACATCTGTATATTGTTGAGAGCCTCAGCATAACTTTTAATTAGAAGATGTGTTTTGAATGTTTTCTCACTGCTAAATAAACCAGACCTTTTAAAAACACAAACCCCAAATTATTTATGGGCAAACCAATGAAATCCCCATTCCAAAACCACAACTACCCAGCCATGAATGCTGACCTCACCTCTGCTGCTACAACTAATAGGAAAACTGATGCACTACTTATGCTAGGCATAATTAAGAACATAAGAAGTATGGTAGTGGATTTTTCAATTATTTTGCTAGATATCTGCCAGGGAGAAAGAAGCTGATCCTGATTTTTTTGTTGGGTCTAGTAAACAGTGCAATGCCTAAACAAAGCAAATGTCGGCATGAAGCCCAATGCATAAAAATGGAGATAAGGTAAAAATGGAGAAAGTAGTGTGCAAAACTGAAACAAAGGGCCAGGAGGGAATTACCATTATGAACAGTTTCACAAGGGATTGTTTTTGTTAACTATTTTGATTTATGCACTGTGTCTAGAAAATGGGAATATACTGATGGCAATCCAAAGAGGCATACATAAAAATACAAGAGGACAAGAAAACCCACTGAAATAACTGAATATTTGTGAATTTAAATGACACACAAAGTAATGAAAATATCAAAACTTGCAATGAAGCCTAAGAACTAAAATTTTCATTTGGAAAAGATTCAGTAAAGTTGCTCTGGAATCACCAGAAAACTGCAGGAGTCTACTAGAACAATGTTTTTTAAGATGACACTAGAGGAAAAGCAGCAAATTCTTAGGGTCCAGTTGTGCAAGGTTTGGGAGGCCTCATCTGCAATACTACATGGAGCTTTTCTTCAAGGAAAATGAATTCTTCACTAGCACAAGTACGAAATAACTTACTAGGATAGCCAGAGGACTTAATAACCTACAACTGGAGCAACCTTATAAAACTCATTTGGGGCTGTCAAGTAAATATCAGGAAAACAGAATAGTTATATCAGCTAACAGACAGGACTGGCACAATAATAAGACAGCAAGCGCTGGTCAGAAATTAATTAAGTCTGGAAACTGAAAGATGGTGTCTAGCCATTGTAGCAATAACTTCTGAAGGATGAACTGCTCCAGAGTAAAGAGGCAAAATTCTTTAAAACAATTTACAATCTATGAAAATACAGAATATTTTATTAAAAAACTTGAACAGGCAACTCAAGACTTTGTTTGCATTCCTTTGTTTCTGTCTGATGAATTCATCTGGAAGAATGAATGCCCGGCTGGACACAGCTCTTGGTTCTAGAGGCACATCAATTTTTCTAAGACCTACATCATGAAAAAACAGCTTTTTATGACAGAGAATTCATCTGTAAATCAGGGGCAGGAATAAAAGAATATATAGGCTGACCATTTTCAATGGGATATGTATGCACACTTACACAGAAAAGGATGCCACTTTTGACATCTAACCTAGCTAAAATTCCATTATCTGACAGTTAAAATATGAGGACCAAAATTCCTCTCAGGCTGTTTGAAATAGTGCTTGACATGTCAGAAATTAAGGTGAACTCAATAATCACAGATTATGCTGAGTTGGAAGGGACCCATCAGGATCACTGAGTCTGACTCCTGGCTCTGCACAGGAGACCCCAAGAATCACTCCATGTGCCATTTCCTTGAGTCCTGTCACTGGTCACAAGAGATCAGTGTTTGCCCCTCCCCTTCCCCTCATAAGGATATTAAAGACCACAATGAGATTTCAATAAAGAGTCATACTGAAAAGCTGTTTAATTAAGGGCTCAACTTTTTGTTTTATATACACTTTATCTTCTTAAAAGAGTCTAAAGACTCCTACTAAGCTAACATTAGTTTTCTAGTTACACTGACAAACACATTTCACAGGTAATCAAAAGCCATATAAATTATCTTTATCTTAAAAGAGTCTAAAGACTCCTAGTAAGCTAACATTTTTCTAGTTACACTGACAAACACATTTCACAGGTAATCAAAAGCCATATAAATTAATTTGGCTTTAGTTAAGCAGACTTACAGAAAAGTGTTCTAGAGGCATTTTCTTCCAAGTTTACTTGATTCTGCATGGTGGGATGTATGCATGAAATCTCTTTGAAGAAAACAGACCGTAACAGCCATCATCTCTACTGAAAAATGTTGTTTAATACAAAAAGATGCAAAAAAAGTCAACCAGGATACAATGATGTTTAAAACAGATTGCATCAATGATACAAACCATAACAAAAGTCCATTTTCTTAACATTGTTAAAAGAGGGAAGAAACTCTTTCTCCTTCCATAGATTTTAACATTTTTCTGTATCTAATTAATTCATTAAATTTAAGCAATAGGCTCTGGCTGAAAGTTCCATATTTTCATTTGAACTCCTGAAGAAATTCATCACAGAAGACCCCTTAGATCTTACTTCACTAAATTCAAGCAAAGTCAGGATTCCTTCAAAACCCACAATTCCTTCATATGCAGTGAATCAAAAACGTAAACATTGGCTTATTTCTGATCTTCTGATCTAAGTTTTGTCCAACATGCTCAGATCATTCATTCAAAAAAAAAAATGCTTAGTAACTGTTCAAAAAGCGGATTAAATCCTTTAACACATTATTACTGCACTGCCTCAATAAGCCCTTAGTTTACCAAAAAGGATATTTACTGTAAATATGGTACTAGAACCAGCTGCATCACATTTATGCAAAAAGAAACCATACTGAATTGTTTAGAAAAAGAGGCATAATATAGTGGCGATTGCTTTCCCTTATACTTTTGAATTAAGAGTTTGAAATACTATGCTTGAAGTCCCATAAAGCTTGGTATGTCTTGGGAGCAGCACTCCTTGCTTAATTTGGGCCAGGTTCCTTTTTCCACTTTGAAGGAACAAAATGAGACTTTAATATTTCCAGGAGCCTCTAGGTAGTTGCAAACTGAGAGTTCTAAAATATTCACATGGGCAGAGCTCAGCCCATAGTATAAAGCATATTTCAGGAAGACTGCCTTGTAAACTGAGGTTGGACCATCTCTCCTGCTACTCCATCTACTCCTGCAGAAATAAAACCAAATAATTTCATTCCCTTCTCTCACTGCCTCCTATGCAAATTTTTATGGTTTTATATGTATTTATATGTAATTACGAGACCCTTCTTGATTTAATAGCATGCAAATGAATTGCAGTTGTGATCCTTTAGGGACACCCATGACTCAAAACAAGTCAAAATAGGTAAGTCTTTGGAAAACAGAGTAAAAGACAAGAGTGCAAAGAGTAAGTTTTATCATAACATTTCATAACTCTATAGTATTTAAGTTCAAGAGAGGCTTTGTTACAAAAGAAATAAAATCCAGCCCTCTGCCTCACTCAACCCAAAAAGTAATAGGATTTCAAATCCCAGCAATTTCAGACATTCGTGCCATGCAGAAGTATGTATCTCAGGGCTTTTGGCCAGGAAATTCTGCAAATTTGTCCTCAGATTAAAAGGTACATGCAACCCAATCATGCTACAGCTTTATTTTGAATGCTTACACTTGGCAATGTCTCTGGATGAAGACGTCCTGTATTTTTTGGCTTCTGGATAGTTTGTACTAGAAAAGCATTTTGGCACAATTGGCATCTACTGTTTGACCTCTTAAAAGAGCATGGAAATAAAATCCTTTTAATTTGCCTTAGGTATGCATGTCTTGAAAGGTTTAAGAATAATTTTTATAACATGAACTAAATATATAGCCTTAACTAACTTCCTATCCAGCCAGGATGTTCTTCCTAAATCAAAGATGAGGATTCAGAAAGAATGAAATGAAATTGCATCAGAAAAAATAGCTTACTGTTTGGCATTGCTATGCAGAGGTTAAAGACATGTCTACATGGCAGGCAAGATGTATGATTTAAAGCTTGTTTGAGGATGTGTGCACAAGCTGCAACTAATGATAAACATATAGCAAAGAGAGCAAAGTGTGGACTGAAAACTTCATCTGAAAATTTGTGCAAATTTAGGTGGTTAAGCTGCACTGAACTCCAAGCTGCCACAGCTGACACTTTATTTGTAGGATTTGAATTTCTATCTAGCCATAATGACAAAGAAATTCTGACAAGGCTTTGTTTAAAGTATTTAATGAATTCAAAGAGGGGGAGTGAAATGGGGAGTGGGAAATGAGAGTACTACTGGACCTTTTAATCTGAAACTCCATCAATAAAACTACTGCTTAATTTCTGGGATATTTATGCTTCCAGCAAAATCTCGACTTTCTCTGATTTCTTGTTGCAGTCACTGAGAGTTGTTAAAAAAGTGTTTCTGAACTAGAGTTTTCCATAAGACATTTCAGAAAAGAATTCATACGTGCTCTTCCTTAATTGACTGAATCCATAGCCTGAAAAACAACCTTGAAAACCTGGAATAATAGTGCCTGCCTGCTTCAACAGACCCACCCATGATTGTGTGCTTTAATTTTTCAACAAGATGTGGAGGTAGGGCCTGAGGAAACCCATAAAAATGTTTGGTTTGGCTTTCTGGCAGATTTCCCCAGCTCAAGTGCATGAAAAGCACTGAGGATGCAAGATCCTGCTAAGTTTCCATAGAGTGCCTGACTTGAACACCACAGAACATTCTGTACATCCTGAAGCCAAGGATCATATTGCTGTGCTCACTCTGGGGACAGCAACAAGCAGCAGCCACAGCAGGTCACCAACTGGAAACTGGAAACCTGCCATCTTCTAATTAGTTGCTCCCTCCTTCATGATAATCCTGTTAAAAATCCTGTAAAATTGCAGGTCACGTTTGCTGCACAGGTTCAGATAATGTCAAGCCAAATTTTTAATCATGTCATTAGCCAGAAACACCTTTTTAGATGGGATTAATATCACGTCCTCCTTAAAATTAGGAAGTATAATACATGGCCAGGTTCTGTTCTTTCCTATTGTTAATCGTTGTCCAGATGAACCCAAATTTTTCATAACTGAACCAATTAGTTTTAGCTAAAGTCAACACCTTTTAACAACAGTTGAATAAATTAAGTTGGTTTTGGTCTCAAATTCCAGTCTTTCAGATAGAAGAACCAAAATCTCATTCTTTTTACACCCTATACAGTGGTACTTTAAACCACTCTAGTTTTTAGTGATTCCAAATAAACTCCTGCGTAAGCAATCACAGAATGCATTTTAAAAGCAAATAATGGCACCTCATACAAAATGTACACAAGACCTTAAAGCAAAGGATATTAAAAGGATCAAAGTCTTTCCACCAATTCACAGATTGTTGCAGAACTCTGAAAGACACAGCAAATATGTGACTTAGTGGAACAGTAAAATCAATTACTGAATCAGGAGCTGAACACTGGTCTTCTGACTCCTAACCCAATAGCATGGAGGAAAATTATGTCATCTCAATCTAAAAGGAAGATTTCTCATATCTGGTCTCTTCCTTCCCAACCTTCCACACTTCCACCATCACATTATGTCACTACTTATTCAGGATGCTGGATTGAAATATCCTCCTTGCTCTGCCATTAAAAAAAAGGGAAAAAAATTAAAAAAAGAAAAGAAAAGAAAAAAGAAAAGAAAAGAAAAGAGAATAAGAAAAGAAAAGAAAAGAAAAGAAAGGAAAAGAAAAGAAAAGAAAGGAAAAGAAAAGAAAAGAAAGGAAAAGAAAAGAAAAGAAAGGAAAAGAAAAGAAAAGAAAGGAAAAGAAAAGAAAAGAAAGGAAAAGAAAAGAAAAGAAAAGAAAAGACCAGTAAACTACTGTGGGTGGGTTCATATTAATACAAATTAATAAGGTTCTTCTGTAGATATGCTACAGTATATTATGTAATATAATATAATCCAAGTAATCTGAGTCCTTGCTACAGCTATTAAATCATTGCCAAAAAAGTGGGGAAAAACTGCCAACTTTATGTGCAAATTATGAAGTGTGTAGATTCACAAGATTCTGCCTTATTGACAGAGGTAAACTCTTTTTGAAAGAGACTGATTTAGATGGCTGATTCCTTTAAATGCATTTATTTTACCTTGCAGGCGTCATCCATTTGGGCAGGAAATTAAATTTTCAGCCAGTGATCTTTTTCACAACACCTCTTAAAATTATATTTTGTTATGGAATGCAAGGAAACCTCTGTATGAATACACCCCAAGAAAAAGTTTACAATGCCTGACAATACCCCAAATATTTCAGAAGGTGCAGAGCATACAGGCCTTTGGCATTGAGTCAAAACTCCAGGTCCCAACTCACAGAACAGCACAGAGCTGTATGCAGAATTTGACAGGTCTGGGGCTTTACCTCAGGCAGACAGGCAAGCAGCCAACCTTTCAAGAACTACCTCAGGCTGCCGTAGATTTCCCAGCTCTCAGTCCGGACCTTTCGTCACCCAGTGGACCATCCCTCTTCTCCAGTGGTTTCTGTTCTAAGGGAATGTCTTGGGCAATTCCTCTCAACACTCTTCTTGCCCTTTTAGGCTTACTCCTTAGTTCCACTCCTCTCCAGAGGCTACAGCTCTCCCTCATTCCCTGACTCTGGGAAAAAAAAATGAGTTTGAGATTTCCCAGCCATACAACAGATTTCTTTTGCAAACTTACAACATTCAGACCTCTTCATCTAACTTACTAGAGTTTAACAATCATGACATGTAGCATCAGTGTTGCCAGGGATGAACAGGATTACTAAGTAGGGAGGAAAGGGAGCTTGTTACTTTTTCCTAATGTGTTCTCAGATGGAGCAAAATAGAAGCAGTTCTACACCTGGAAATGATCCCACACCAAGCTGCTCTCCTACCTCATTATCATCTCAACTCTGCACTCAGTTTAAAGGATATTTCTCACTGCACAGAATGTGAGTGTGACAGGATCTTCTAAATTTTCTAATGGAAGCATTCTCTGGAACAAATTGACTATTATTTTCCAATGAAAAATGACCAAATGGAATACACTCATGGAAAGTCATTCTAGTGAAGTGCTCCCCACACCCCACGCCTTTTGCCATAAAACAGTAGAGTTTTGGTAAATGCTGTCAGTTGTTTATTTAAAATGTTCTCCATAAGCCATTTGTAAACCCAAGACATGGCTCAGATTTCAAAAATTTTGAGAAGTTTTTGGTATCTATTTCCACATTTCTCATGTGGAAAGCTTTTATATTTGTGTATGTTCTTCCTCTTATTTCTTATTTTCAATCAAAAACAATGACATAAGAAATTGTTCAAGACTCAGCTCATAACACCTTAAACACATTTAACCTAAAGAACGGGAAAAGGAATAAAAACATTGACAAAGTGAGAAAGCAGTGATAGCATGTTTCACCAGTGAGTTCTAACAGAGCTTTTACTTGTTCCACTGAGAAAAATACATCCATCCTTTCTTAGTTTTAATACATTTGCCAAGAAGATTCTTTTCATATTAGAAATCCACCTTCATTTTTCTTTTATAGTGTACTGTAAAAACACCTATATTTAGTATCCTGAATTAGTCTGTGTGACCAGCAAGGAGCACTAGTCTCTTGAGAAGTGCTTGTTTGGTTTTTGGGGTTTTTTTTTTTGGCAGACTCCTAAAATTTGTCTTACTAACAAACATACATGACATCTGAACTAATGCTGCTTATGTCACCAGAAGTTGTCAGACAAATATAAGTCTCGTAATTTAAGCACGGCAGAACAATCCTGACAGTTGTAAACAACTGGCATCTCCTGTACCATATTGTTTAATTCTCTCACCCTGCAAGCACAGGGATACACACCCAATTTGGAAAGGGTCACTGTGCCCTGAATTTGTCTGGCAGTGCAAAAAAACCCAAACCATGCTGGGGCAGATGTAGCAATTCAACAGCACAGCTGATCAATTCCCACCACCCAGGAACATCGCCTTGACTTTGGAGTATGGATGTAGACAGTGAAGCCACATTGACCATTAATAATAAATGCAGGACATCACACTTCTACTTCTACAGAAAACACTAGCCATGTTTCACAGATGCACCCTGTTGCATTACTAGAGCTCTGTTTTCTCTTTATTTAGTATATTCAAGGACTCAATTGTTGGAAAAGAAATAATAAAAAAAAGGAAGTAGAATTGAAAGGCAAGTTAAAGATGTCACTTTTCAGTTTTCTTCAGGATTTGCCTGGAAATGTTTACCTTTAGGATCATCTTTGTAATTCTGTAGCACTTGAATGTCTTTGCTGCCTTTAGAGTTATATATTAAACATAAAAGTACAAATATAATATACAGATTTCTCTGGCATTCTTTTGCAATGAAGGTCATGAGTTTTCTTAACTATCTCTAAAATTTTTTTATTTGAGATTATCATAGGACTTGGGTAAAAATACTGTTTTTTCCTTTTCAACAAGATATAGAAAAAGTAATTTTTTTGGTTAACAAAAAAAAAAAGTAAGAAAGAATTTAAGCTTATGGTTACATCATTAGGAATCTATATTTCAGGGCTATGACCTTACAGCTGCAAAATATAGAACTAGTTTCATTTCACCAGTATTTGTCCAAACATTTTCTTTCATTTTGATCCAAATACTTTCACACCCCCTGAGTTAGACTTTGACTTTCTGGTTCTAACAAACTAAAAATTTCAATCAGGTCCTCAGCTACAGTAAATTGGTATAGCTCAACAATGGGGCAAATCACTGACTTCAATGGAGCTACACCGATTAACACCGGGTGAGGACTGAATCCTGATCAAATTGAAATTCAATTGGAATTGCTGTGCTTCACCTGGTGTTTATTCACACCTCACATCAAAACCATGCAAAGCTATGAATTTTGCATGATACTGATCCAAAGCCACACACCATATATGCTTAAAATTGAGTTCAGGTCACTCAGGAGTTGCACAATGCTAAGCAAATCTTTTGATAAATATGGTTTGCATTACTAGTTTGTAACGAAACTCCGCACCAGGTGACTTTTGTGTGGTCTGGCGTTTCATTGTGAACATTTTGCACTGCTCTAATGAAACATGATTTCCAAGACAACTAGGGGATAAAAAAAGTTTCTATTCAATGTTTTACCCACGAGTTCTGCAATATGCACACAAACCATGACCACAACATTAAAATCCTGATGACTAAAATTTGAAACCTAATTCCCCATTAAAGCACTTAAATAATGTTGGTGTGGTCTTCTAGGATGAACTGCAGCTCTCATTATTGGAAGAACTGCAAGTCAAATCACTCTGCCTTAGGTCTTTACATAGTCTGGGGTTTCATCAGAGTTTGTCAAGGTATTGAGACTAGCTTTTCAGAGTTTATTTTTCAAAAATACCTGAAAATGCAGGTGGCCATTTAGGGCTAGAACAGTGTAGAGCTGGACTCTTTAGAAAAGAATAGACAAGACCCAGCGTGTAGAGCTCTCCCAGTACCAGCCAAGAAGCAACAAGCTGACAGGAACCCTTTATCTCTCCCTGGAGATCTGGTGCCACTCACATCTCCGGGCACGCGAGATCATGAGCCTGGAACATAACTTTGCTTTATTTAGACAAACATTTTTGTATATGCTTACACAATTATCACATGTTCCTAAGGCTTCTGCCTTGTCTTTTCTATGCAAGAAATGTGTATTTCACATGTACATCAGGACAAATGCCTCCAAGAAGCTTTGAACTTACTGTATTTGTCCTGCACACATGACTTGTTTGATATGCACAAGCAAAATGCACATCTGGGATTTCTAGATTGCTCTGCACAATATTTTCAGGTAGAAAAAGAAGTTATAATGAGTAAAACTGTGACAAAGGACAGTCTTATGCTAATGAGGCTTACAATATTGCTTGCAACTCCTTTCACTGTGCTCAAAAGAAAAAAAAACAAAGACAAGACAAAGGTATTTCCATCCAGATGACTCCATAATGTGGTGAGCAGTAATAAATCCCTTCAAGTGAGGTGAATATAGTATGTGGATGCCTCCCCATTGTGATTCTCTCTAAGATATAGGTTCCTACTTGCCTGCCCGCCACACTGAGCCTTTTGGAATAGATCACAAAATCACAGGATATGCTGTGTTAGAAGGGACCCAGAAGGATCACAGAGTCAAAATCTTACTCGTGCACATAAAATCCCCAAGAATCACACCATGTGCATGAGAGAATTGTCCAAATGCTTCTTGAACTCTGTCAAGATCAAAGAGGAATGTATTGTTTGATACTTCTGATGAAGCTTTGGAGGAAGATGAGTGACCACCTCCTCAGGGATAGGCAGATGCAGTCATCTAGACACAAAATTATCGGCCAGAAAAAAATTAAAGTCCACAGTGAGAGGGCACCTGAACATTGGCAATTTGAGGGTCAGATGGCACCAAGGAAGAGACAATCTCTAGGTTTCACATGGCTCAGCTCCATGTAAGAAATTCCCTATCTTTCATTGAATGCGGTGTAAGATAATGGAGTAGGATTTCAGAAGAGCTAAGGTACCAATAACTTCAACATGGAAGATCCTTAGACTTCTGAAGTTTTGTTGATGTAGAACACCATGACCTTAACATGGCTGAGCCATGCAGAATCTCTTTGTACTTAAAGCTCACTAGCCACTTCAACTCAGCATTGCTTTCTAAAACACATAATCTGGCACAAAACTGAACTCCTCATAAGGCACAGCACCAAGGCCATCTTCTTAAACATCCATATTGTGAGGGGAAACATTATATTTTATTTATAGTTCAATGTTTATAGCACTCCCAAAGTACAGGAAGCTTAAGGGAAACCCTTTCCTAATCTGTAAAATGTTGAATTTATATATTAAATCTTTTAGAAAAGTGACAAGCTATGAAAATTCTGCACATTCCTGTCTCTTAATTTAAAGATGTATCAACATGAGGTTCATCAGATGAGAGCAGAGGGCCAAACAGCTGCATTACTCTCCAGCTACCAATAAAGATAAAATGCTGGGAAAGGGCAAACCAAGGGAATGAGTCTGTGGACTTCTGCTCTCCAATGCCTTTCAAGCAAGCCAATAAGTCTCCTTTACTTGGATTTTCAGATATACCCTTTTGTATCTTTGAGAATATTTTGCTTAGCACCCAATTCCAATCATATCCTGCCATTCAGTAAGTTTAAGTGTAAGCATTCACATCCTGGCTAATCTACTGATTGGCTCCATGTTATTACTATTACTACATATTAATACTATGAAAATCTCCAGTAGTGATCTGACCATTAAACCAAGCTGTAAATTAGACAGATTGGATTAGCCTTTTCCTCTGGAGAAGTAAAGGAATGATTCTTTGTTCAGCATAAGGACTTCATGCTGGCATGCTTCCTTAGGCATAAGGACAAGAATGTATTAAGATCAACAATAGTACAGATGCTTGAACAAAGCATTATATATATCACTCATTTCTCCTGGAAGCATCTTGTGCTCTTTGGATTGTAGCCGTGCTGGTACTTGACTCTATTTGTTTCACAGAAGAAAGTGATGCAGGAACTAGAAGACAACATGATTAAAATAGCTAAGCTTTCCCCATTGGAATTTCAAAATGTGAGAGAGTGGAGAACACTTCCCCCATCCCTTGGGAAAATTAGTCTTATTATTGCCAGCACAAAACCCAACATCTTGTCTAGCATTAAATATTTCTCTGGGACAAAATTACTTGAAGAAAATATTTCATTTTCCAAAGGCTTTCTATTTTGAGTTTTCAGTGGGGCCATTTACAGAGCAGGAGAGGCTTTTTTTTTTGGTCAGAGTACAGTGTTTAATTTTACTTAGGCTACCACCCCTTCCCAGTCTCATAAAAAGGTTTACATACAATAGATCACAGAGATCATAAACTAAAGACAAAGACCTACACAATACTGTTGAGATAATCCTTTGTGCTCTGCACATACCGGTGCTGTATAATATTTGAGGAAAAGCACAATAAACTATTTCAGACATCTGTTTTTAAGGTTGCAGAACACTACAATGTAAAAAGCAGATGCTGCAAAGCATTCACATTTCCACCAACTTTAAATGATCCTGGGTATTCAGGGGAGATCACCAAACTGAGTTAGTGCTCTCCCAGCTGACAACAGTAGCGCAATGTTAAATGAGACAGATTCTCATGCTGCCAGTATGTTGTACTGTCATGATGTCTTTGCTCCATATGTGATGAAAAAGGTGGTAAGTGGAGTTTGACAACCATGCATTTGCCTTATCGTATTTGCTGTTAATTCTATTTTTAGGTACTACATGAGACTTCAAGTCCTGTTTCAAAAAGCACAGGATCTGCTTAGTAGGATTTACACTGCTATCTCTACTCATCAGAGAGTGTAAATTCTAAATAAAACTGCTTACTATAGATATAGTTTGGTGATTTCTTCCAACATATCATCTTGCAACTTTATCAAAAACCAATTCAGCAATCATGGCATAATGAAGCTGAGACAAAGCAGCTTTCAGGTAGTTGCTCAGCATTGCTCCTTCTGCCATGTTTTCTTTTCCTTAAATGAAAGGAAACAAAGGTTCCTGTTCTCCAAACCTCCTGCCAACCACACAGCATCCTCCATTGCAAGCCTGCATTGCACAATGGCCATCAGCAACACAGGTGGGCTTTGGTGAAAGCAAATGCTTCACTAAAGCACATTGTATCTTTCAGGCTAGTAAAACAAATGCATAAGATTACCTGCACAACTTGTGACAGTCACTCAAATTCTTTATCATCTTGAGTAAGATGGCCTACTCAAGCCTTCTCAAAGCCTGCATCTACAGATTCTGAAGAATGCATTGAGGTGAGGATAATTTGTGTATCTTTAATCTAAAGTGTAAATAATAATTTTCCTTTAATGAGAAGGAGAACTGTAAGGCCTTTCAGATCCATGACACTTGTGCACAGTCTAAAAACACTCTTTCATCTGCTACCACTTTCTACCATCTTTTCTGTACTCCATAGTTTGTTTGTTCACTATGACAAAGACTGTTGCAATGTACTCCAGGACTTTACAAAGGCACTCCACCATCTACAAAGCAAAGACATTCTTCAGCTCCTTGGTAGTACACAACTCAACAGTGGGCTTCATAGTGGGCTTCCAGCCAGGACTCTCCACGGGGATCTTACTGCACTTCAGATTCTAGCATGAAAACATTTGGGGGAGTTTTTGTTAGCTTTTGTGTTTATTGGTGTTTTTCTTTTTTTTCTAAAGGCTTCTAAAGTATATTGTTCAAAGAAGTTCTGTCCTCTGTTTACTTACTGCAAAATGAAGCAGTAATCTCCAAATACCTAATCAGATGAAAAACATATTGTGTCTTTTCCTTTTAGTTGTCAAAGAGAACCTGTCACTGTCTCTGCTTGTGCTATAAGTTGTCAGTCAATAGCTGTCAGCAAGCTTAATCTTAGGGAGCTAAGGCTCTTCCCTACAGATTGTGTTCTTGAAGCTGAGTATAACAGCAATTAACTACAGCTAGGTAATAATGCCCAAAACCTTGGATCAATTCCCTCTTACTCTGGAGCAGGTAAGTGGGAAACTAATACCTGAATGAGCTCACCACATGGAAATACCCTGGGTAGTTTGGTAGTGACTACGAATGTGCTTAAAGAGCCTGTTCTCAGGGCTCATATTCTCAACATTTGAATTACTTGGGACTTTATAAAAGATTTCAGTAGGAATTTTCTCTGAGAACATTCTTAATTAATCCATGTACTGATGACAGTGCACCACTATGGGGACAGGTCTGGCCTTGTTCACCACCCTTCTTCCAATGCACATATTCCTGGTGAATGACAGCTTGCAGGCAATATAAAAGTATTCTGAACAAACTTACTACTGATAGGACCTGTTTTGATGAAAAAATCACAAAAACGTCCAGATGTCATCATAACATGGGGCTACCTCAAAAAGCATCCAATGCCTTTATGACCAATTATGGTCAAAGAAGCTTTTGTTTTGATAGAAGCAGGTTTGACGATAGCTGTCCCCAGAAGGAGGATGTAATGTTTCCTATATGACATACCTTCTGTATTGTTTCTTGTTTTCCTGTGTTCTTTCTTTTCCAGGTTCTATTTGCCTCTCAAATATTTTCTTGGGTGATATCCCATTTTTGTTTTATTGCTTTTTGTCCTTAGAATAGCAGACCATTTATACTATATGTTGAAAAAATGTTGCTTTTATGGATGTTCTGTCTCCTATGCTAAGAAGCAGAAAAATTAATTTACCAATCTGACAGGATTGATATTAATTGTAAAGGAGTTTCTTAAATATCCAATTTACAAGAAAAAACAATCTACTAAATAAGCCTTAGATATTTGGCATTGAGGTTTCCCTTGCTTAGCATGAGTTCATCTAGGGCTAATGATCCATGATTCATCATGAATATTCATACATATGAGACAAGGATTAAGAATACATGTTTTCATTGTTCTACATCCTAGGTATTTTATATTCATACAGTTTATATCTGTGCAGAGTTAGGACAGGTGAGAGGCGTACTCACCTACTTATTCTGGAGAAGGAAAGCCCAACTATTCCCAGTAGGCCAGGTGAAGTTACCTCTGCAGCACCCAGAGGAGGTGCTGCATGTTAGTGAGAGTGGCATGAGAAAAGAGCAAAGCCTCTGCCCAGCAGCCAAAATGTGTCTAGCTATCAAAGCATCTCCTCACAGTTGTGCCTCTACAGGGTGTATTCCAGGTACACAAACACTTCATAAGGCAATGGAAGAAAATCCACATGCTGCAGGATGCCTTTCAAAGTTCATGTATATCTTTTCCTTAGAAAATAGCTTATTTTTTCTCTACATGACAAGCATCTCAAAACCTCTTAAAACTGCACAAGTATCAGAGCAGATAAAACTTTATCTGAGCAGAGAAAAGAGAAGGGGTGCACAGCTCCATGGATTCAACTACACCATGAGACAACAGTCTCCACCATCCTGCCAGAGCTTATGGATGGATCTTTAAAACACCTCCATCCATGTTATTAGATGTCTGATTGCACTCACTACAGTGTGGTCTGTGCTGAGCATGAATCATCATCTATACACAGCTGAAATTACAGATGCTGATGATTTATAGGCAAATATGAATATCTCAGTAAAGAGAATGGTGTGTAAACCAGTGAAGGTGAGTATATACCTCTGACAGTAAATATTCTGCATGACGTTGACTCACATGGATAGCAAATGGTAGCAGTTCATTTCTGTCTGAGAACATAAATTAGTTAAACAAAGCTGCAATAAGGTTTTTCAGAGCTCAGACACTATATTTTACCTCAGGATCCTGCTCTGACTTTCTCATTGGCATGGCCAGTCTTGCCCTACCATGCTTGCCCTTTTGAATGACTGGCAACTTCTTCCAGATGTTCCCACTACAGCTGTCACAGCCCAGAAACCTGGGCATGTTTGTACCCATATGGCATCCTTTTTTATTGTTTTATTGAACAAATCTATTGAAAGAACATATTTGTAGGAATCAAGTTTCATTTCTGAGTAATTACATATATTAAAATATTCTAAGTGACATCTAATGAATAATTCAAGCAGCTGTAATATTTGAATGTGTAATCTGCCATAGTGTTACATGATCTTATTACCACTTGATTCCTGAAAGGAAGTGCCTTACAAGCAGTGGTACATAAAGTTGTCTCTAAACACAGACACCATCCATCGTAAATGTTTAATGTCCAATCATGAATTACAGCACCTGTTTTAAGTGATCAGCTACTAAAGGATATATAAAAAAACCCAAGAGGACGGAAATAGGGGTTTCTTTCAAAGAAGATTATTTCCTGCTGTTGAATTTCTCCATCTCAATAAAGTACCAATTTCAGTCTTTGTTCTTTCAGCATCTACTGTATATATAGCTGAAAACTGAAACAAAGATCTTAGCAAGAATTTCAGTTACAGTACCAAGTATTTCAACCTCATTTTGCATGCTCTGTGATTCAAAGTGTTAACTATCTCTTTACATGTGATATACTACAAAACAGGGCCCACAAACCTTTGTTCCCTTTCTCAACTTTTTTTCATCACTCTTGTCTACTATTACAATTGTTTTTAGTGTTCCTGATAATTTGTAAAATGTCATATTTATTGCACACACCCATATGCACCTGCAAAAAATATACTCCATGGATCCCTTATGAAAAATTCCCTCTAACAGACTAATACTTTAAGAGTTAAGTGACAGATAATGAATAATGAAGAGTCAGCAATAACTGGTAAAAATCAGTGCCTTACTGAAAATAAATAAAATGCATTATTAAATATAATAGGATATAACAGATAAGGGGGGGAGGCGGAAGTGGGGCAGTTTTGGAAATATTCACATGAATTAAAATGGGGAAAAATTTACTGCAGATCTGTTTCTCAGGGAGTTTGGTCCAAGTCTCACTGACAAAAGCAAAGAGGCAGACTTCAGAAATATGAGGCAAGGAGAAAGACATAAAAAAATGGAGTGAGGGGAAGGACTTCATGCCACTTTTTCCTTTTGGCCTTTATACTCTACACACATTTTCCTTACCCTTACTCATACACGTTCGTCTGGGGGAAATGTTGGGATTGGGAAGTGATCCATGAGAATGAAGCAGCTTGAAAAGCATTATATTAGTCTGTGGAATAAGTAATACTTCAACCAAGTGAAGTAATGGAAACCACTTCACCCAAGTCATTTAAAATTGGACTGAATAAGGCACTGGAGATTATGTTGAAGGGAACAATTCTGCATTGGCAGGAATATGGACAAGATGACTTAATAGATCCAGTGTCCATGTGCCAAATCCTGAGATCCGGATCCAGTTTTTATTACTCTATCTTTACTCAAGTTGAACTTCCATTCACATTATTGGGAGCTCATTCTGACACAAGGAAAAAATAACCAAGAGCTTCAGGATTTATGTGTAAAACTGTGAATAAAACTTAACTTGTTGCCTAATAATTATGAAGTATGAGGGTAAAAATAATGGATCTATACAGAGCACTCCTTGAATTATTCTTAACAGTCTGAACAGAAAAATTACAGTTTATCTAGTTTAATTGGTTAAGCCACACAAGAATCAGTGAAAACCCTACTGCTCACTTGAAATATGTCTCTGTGTGTATGTTATGCTGTGCCTGAAACGGGGGAAAATATCTGTGATTACAATACTACAATGAAAACTAAAGTTTAATTATGCTTTGCTGTTTAAGCATGAGAACAGTATTAGAAGATTACATTAAAAAACACATAATGCAAATATTTGCAACAGCATTTTTTCCTTTTCTTCATTAAATATAATTGTGGTATTTCAATGCAAACGGTTGAAGGTTTAGGGTAAATGAATTCTATTTTCCTTAGTTGAGAAGTGTGTGTAAATGAATCAAGGGTCTTCAGAGATTCTACTTAACACTGTTTTGTTTTAGTTTTACAGAAAAATAGCATTAATTAAACCAAAATTAGTCTATAAATGCTATTAACACATTTAAAATGAGAAATTTGAGTGTTCTCTCGGGACAGAGACATGTATTATGTACATAACGGTCGGTTTAGATGCAGTTAAATAGTTCCAATTTTCACTTCATTCCCATTCACACCTGTCGCCTGCTTAGATTATTCCTGGCAGAAAATGAATTCCTGGTGAATGAGTTCTCCCTGGCACACTATAGAATGATCACAGACAGAAAAATCAAAGGCCATATTGAGTGTATTGGGGGACAAAAAAAAAAATCAGAAATATAGCTGAAACAGAAAATTCTACATTTTGTAGCCTACAGAGATACACATTATTTATATTAAACATTCCAATATTGAGGAGAGAATTGAGAACTTTATGACAGTGGAATTTCTTCCTTCCCAATAAAAAGGTAATGTTAATAGCTGGTTGGGATCTTATTAAAATGTTTACAGCATACTGAAAATTTTCAAACAAGCTTTCTAATATTCATAGTTTTAAGAATTCTTGTTTATGCCTATACTGAGCTCTACTCTGTATGAAGGGATGAGATTTTTCTTATATCTTTCTGGGCTAAGGCTACTGCCCAACACTGTAGGGCTATAAAAAGTCATGTGTGTTCTCAGAATGGGAAGAAAAGAAATCTTATCTGACTGTTTCTTTATTTTCTGTTTTTATTTTTTTTTCTGATGGTTTGCTTTGGGGGTCCTTCCCTAGATCTACATAGAAGCTGTAAAAAAACTGGCACATTAGCTTTAAAAATACTATGAAATCAAAGTGAAACTCATTACTTAGCACATACAGATGTGGGGGAAAGAGCTGTGGTTGACATGGGCATGGGGAACCAGGATGGAAGACACACAGACATAGCTATTTTTATACTGTTTGATCGCAAAGACCAAAGCATGTATCAAGTCTCCTGCCAGGGTCTTCAAGCACAACACAAAAAGAAGTAATTGCTGACTATGGAGCTTGTGGTCTATACAAAGAGCAGAACTGCTGCACTCCTCCCCAGCTTCAACTATACCCTGTAGATGCACCTGATTTCTTGGACCATCATTATTTTTAAACCAAATAAAATGTCTCTCTGCTTCCTTAGGTATGGAAGGCATTGCTTTCACAGTATGCTTCATCTGGAACTGTATTTAAGTAAACTCAAGAGAACTCCATATAGGCAACGCAAAATCATGTATGATTTTTTGTTGTTGTTGTTTCAATAGACAAGGCTTGAGTAATGTCAGGGTTTATGGCTTTTATTTTATTTGGAGGGACTACTTTTTAACGGAAGCAGGAAGCAGTCTTTGGATACAGTAAGTCACAATGTATAAATAGCTCTACTGAGAGCATAACAAAGACTCTTTTGTGCTCTTTTACCAGCACAGCCAATCACATATGCAACTTAGTAACATAAAAATACCTCATCCTTCCTTATGACACCTATATCTTACAAAAATTTATTAAGATATCCATTTAGAACTTCTATCAAAAGCACATTAATTTTTGTGCATTTCTTATGAGAAGTCATATGAAAGCTGAAATTCTTTTCTTTAATAATTGTAGAGAAATACAAGAAATTTGCTGTTGTTTGATTACAAAGTAGAACATACAGTTAATTCATCTTAAATTGGAACACATTTGTGGAAATATGCTTTTCCATATGGTTTCGTATTTATTTCTGCAAGGTGAATACAGTGATGCCATTTTTTTCAAATCAGAATCCATGATTTTTTTATTAAATCAAAACCAGTGGAGTTTCTTCTTAGAAACCTCATTTTAAGCCATTTTAAGGAGGTTTGAAGTTTATTGGATTTTAAATATATCCTTCTCTCCATCATGAGTCTTTTAAAGGATAGTTTAATCTGTCTAATTTACATTCAGGAATTTCATTTTACATGCCAGGCTCTGGGACTGTCAAATCCTTTGGCTTTTCATTCTTATCAAACATAATAAAGCAATCATATATAACCAGTAGGATGTATTTTTTTGATTTTTATCCAAATATCATTTTCAAATCCAATTTAGGTCATATAGGATGCCAATTTTGTACAGTTGAGGAGTTAGATGGATTTTCCAAAGGAAGATTATCAGTAGTAAGTATAAACATATGTCAGTTCATTAACTCTTTAAATAAAATATCCAGCACATCAAACTTCATTCTGTCCTACATTTTCATATAGTACAGTAGGTCCTACTTTAGGCTCTGTAAAGTCCTGATAGAAAAAATCCCAAGCTAGTAGAAATAATTGGCTTTCCTAGTAGGGTTTGTACTTGGGCAAACTCTAATACATCCAAACATTTTACTGAGTGGGCTTGATCACATTTTGAGATTTGGGACATTTTGAGAATAGGCTCCATGGGATAAGGATCTCATGGAACCTAATCCAGCCTTCACTGCTTAGAATGGCTTCCAGTAAAATATTCTCTAGCTGCTCAATAGCTTAAAGTGTTATTATGTCCTACTTACAAACAAGAACAGAAGGTAAATTTGCCTATTGTCAGTCAATCATTCCTCTTCCCCTTCTCCCCTGCAAATATAACAATGCATTTTTATCTATCTAAGAAGCTTTGCCCCTTTTGGTCAAAATCAATGCATGTTCTACACAAATTATCAATTTGTATTTCTTAATCATGAGATTTTTTTTTTCCCCACTGTTATGATAGAGTTTAGAGAATATTTTTTCTTCCTGTACTTTGAAAATGAAATGTTCTTTTATTTCCAAATTTAGGAGCAACCAAATCTAAACCCATGCTAATCCTGAAAGTCAAATAAATTCTAATGATTCCTTAGAAGTAGTACTAATATTACCAATTACTTTCTTCCTCTGCTTAGTGTTATGCAAATTGATACTAACCAATAAAAGGGGGTTTGATTGCAAATTAATTAGATGGTACCAAAAACCAGTAATATACCCAACTTCAATTAAGTGCTAAGCATTTTATTCCTTGTACACAGAGAATATTTTAAGATTAGTAATGTATTCACATATTTCTTAGGCTTAGTGAAAAAAAATGAGTCTGTGTTTAGAAGAGCTTTGTACTCTTCTCGGGTTAGATGAGGATTCTACCAAATCCAGTATACAATTCTCATTAATATAAGCCAGGTGAAATTTTACTGTTACCTAGACATAAATAAAAGCTGTTATATAGAATTTCTTATCTCATACAAGAATCTGTTTGGACAAACAAAAAGAGAAAAATCCCTCCTTTTCTCAGTCTTCAAACAAAAGGAAAAAGAAGACTAACATTGCATGTTTCTGCATCATTAAATCAATCTTTGCTAATTTTTCAACCCCTCTTTTCTGCAGCCAGCCAGCCATATAATACCCATTTGTTCTTGAGCCCCGTCCACCCCATGTCCTATATTGACAATAAAAATAATTTAGAAGCCTACACCACTTATTTTAAATGCAGGGATAGTGTAATCTGTCAGACAACAGTATTTCTCAGTGCCTTTCCACAAAAATGGAGCACAATATTCAGTCTTAAATACATTCAAATTCAAACATTCAAAATCTTTTAAGCAACCACATCTGTGGACTTAAACAAAAATGTGAATAATAAATCAGACTGGTAAGCCTGCCTCACTAGCATGGCCCTAAGTCAGAGAGACCTCAGAGTAGCCTTTTCCCTAGGACAAAGAAGAAAAGGGAGCAGGATTCACATCATCTTCCCGCATCGATCCATAAGCAATTAATCTGCTCTGCCTTGAACAGTCAACATACTAACCTTCATGTCAGCTCATTTGTAGCAGCTGGTTGTTATGGCTCTCCACTAAAACCTTTGCCCACCTCCTACTGCTATAAGCCAATTCCTGCCTCCAGTGACAGAGAGAAAAGGAAAGTAAGCACCCAGGTGATACCCACATGCTGTTGTCTGGGCTTGAATAGATGTGGGGAAAACCTTTGCGTTAGTCCATCTCTAGGTCTCTCCCAGTGTAAAGGTGTTAGGACAGCATAGTTTCAAACTCCCTTCAGACCTGCAGACCAATATTCATCAAAGTCAAAGATATCATCACAGTAAGTAAAAGTATGATCTGGACTCACATTGAGTGGTATAGAGTCATCAACAAACATACAGGGCTGGAAAGATAGCTCTTCCCAAATATATAACCTGGGATTTTTATATTGCACCTCCTGGGCATAGTAGTGTTTCACAAGATTTACAGAACTGAATCCATCAGAAAAAGACAACACACAGGTTTAATAGCAACCAGTCATAAGTCAGGTCAAAGAGACATGGAGGCTTGATTGTGATTTCAGGGTAGGCCATGTCCACAGTTCCTGACTGCACTTTCATCAGCTATAATTTAGAAAGTCTTTATCACCTCCACCAGAACAGAAAATAAATATTAAAAAATTCACTTCAGTATCTCATCGTATCCACACTTCAACAATCAAGTAAATAAGATTCATTTTACATTCACACTTGAATTATTGTTATACGGCCAACAAAAACAAAATATGTAAACTTACTGAAGAGCAGTTTTAATTTGATAGCATTTCTGAAGTGTCTGGGGATATCTGCTGTCTATGAATGCTGCATAAATTCTGCCATTGTTTTCTACAGTACTGCAAAAGGAGAACTTCCAAGTGTTGTTCACAGCAGGAAATGCCTTCAGCCTATTTCTACCCACAACTAATAATTCTTAAGTTAATATCTGGTGGGCCCCTCCAAGCATTTCAAAATTGTATGCTTTCTGCGGTGCTCCGCTAAGGACTGTATGACCTACAAAACTTGGTAGCGTGAGTTGTGACATCTCATAATGACATGTTCTCATGTCAATTTTGTTTACTGTATCAGTGGTGCAAGTTGTGATTAGAAAAGAACTGGCAAACAACTATTAAAAGAAATGTTCTTCTTTTTATAACTTCTTTCTCTTTCTTTGCAATTAAAAAAAAAATCTTACTCTTATCACTGCTATCCTATTCCTCCTCCATTGTTTTTCAAATCCCTCAGTTATAGTGTTGATGGTATTCAACAAGATTTAGAATACAAGAATATTTCATTTATCACTACATTAAACTTGCTTCCCTTTGATAAGAAATTTTATACTACATTATTATACAAGACCAGTCTTAAAATACCCCTGTATTTACAAACTTTTTATATGCCATAATACTAAAAGAGTTTCATATGCAACATTGAACTGTAAGTCCAGTCATTAGGTTAACAATAAACAAGCTACTAAGGAATATTTACAAAGAAATATGAGAAACAAGGCACAAGTAGTAAGTTTATATATTTAAATGGATATATCAATCCAGACATAAGATAATGAACCATGTGCTAATCATCTCATTTTCATCTTGTCCACCAAGTTTTTGCACCTTTCAAGCTGTCTAATTCTGTTGCTCAAAAGCAGAACTTGACATTCTGCCTATGGATGACTGTCCTGGTTCTAAATTTCTAGCCACACTTCAGATAAGACTTAATAATACACATCTCACCAAATAAGTTGATTTGATATTATGAGAAGTGTGTTAGAAAGCTAAATTAGATAATTTTTAAAGAATTTGGGTTTTTTTTAAGGAAATGGGCATGCTGGAAGATGGTTCTATTTATGAAAGTGCATTTTTCTCTATGAACTTTTTAAAGTTCAAAAGAATAGGAACCCAAAAACCACAGAGTAAAAGATGAAGCATTAAATTCTCATTGTGGTGTACACTAGAGTCATTTGGATGATTAGACAAAAAATGAATTTTCAAGCTACTGTCCTGTTCTTTACATTTTAGCATTAGCTTTGGGATAATGCATTTCAGAAGCAGACAATACCCACTCAGTTAGAAAGAGATTACCTTAAGTCTTCTTTATGAAAAAACAGGGAGAAGCAGGAACCTTAAGCTCACAGCTATGTCTGTTTTAACTGTGCTGACCCCATTTGTGTTCCACTGCGTTGGCGCCGAGAGCTTTGCTCTGGTTTGAAAGATCAAGGATTGGAGGAGCTATTCCTTACAGACTGTGTTCTTATTTCTGGGTATTTGGTCATAGTACTCTAAATGTTCATCAAATAGACCTGGGTTTCCAGGTCTATTTCCATTCTTTTGAAAAGAAAGAGTTGTCCTCTTTCAATCCATAAGGCTAAAAAAATCAAGTCAAAGTACAAAAGTTACAATTCCCAGTGTGTCTACTCTATCCTTATTTGTTCCATTTTTGAGTGACTGAGCATTTGATTCAGCTCAGGCAGCCACCACTCCCATTTCCTGAGCCTCAGCCAGGTCTCTCAGGCCCATTCACAATTCCAGCACTAACTTTCCATAATTATTTTATTTCCTTAATCTTCCCAATGGCTGGTTCAGCCCCAGGTGGGCCTCATTCCTCTCCAAGTTCAATAAGACAGTCTCTTACTCCCTCTGCTCTCCTGTCTCCTCCAATTTAGATTTTTGTTGGCAGCCTTACAGTATCTCCTGTCCTCTCTCTTATGCACACACAAACACACATATGCACGCACACACAATAGATGGGAAATGCCATTTGGAGAAAAACAATGGCAAGCTGCAATTTTCCACACCTCAAAAAGAAGCAAAAACTGGGGGGAAAATATAAAAAAGGACTATGACAGAGAAAAGAGGACCAAAAAACTTTAAATAAAGGGGTAAAGGGGAGGGGGGAAAAAAGAGTTTGAATATAACAGTAGAAAAACAGTGGAAAAATATTACTTATATATATAGGGGTAAGGGGGAAAATAGTGAGTTATTGTAGTGATTAGAAGATAGGAGAAGATATAAAAAATAGAAAAAACTTAAGCCCCAAATAACCTAAAGCTCAATGTGGCTTTTCACATTCACCTCTCTGTCCAAAATGTCTATCTCTAGAAGTGTTGAAAAAGATGCAAAAACTCCAGCCAGTTTCATTTTATTGTCTCAGTCTTAGCTTACCACACAGTATTTCTGAAGCTGAAAATGTTAAATGCTTGAGCCCTCCCTCAGCTTTTTCCACATGTTAACCTGGAGTGCAGTACAAGTTATTATGCAAGTGTAATGCTGCATGCTACACCCAGGTGTAGCATCTGACTGCAGTCTTCAGAGACTAAGTCTGTTGGCTGCAGCTTAATAAACCATTTAAATACATGGCTGATTTAAAGCAATGGCTGAGTCTAACCTGAGGAAGCCGGGTGTGCCTCCCAGCCCCTACAGCCATGTGTGTGTGTCTGTGTGTGTCTGTGTGTCTGTGTGTGCCCCAGCTGCACCCTGCCTTCTTGCTCACTCCCTTGCAGCATTCGCCCCCACACTCCAGTTTCCGGGCTAGGCAGGTCCCCCCCGGATGATCAAGGACTTGGTTATGGAGCACACCCCACCACTTCCACAGAGCCTCTGGGAGTCATCGAGTGTTATGTTTGCAGCAGCCTGAAGCACAGCTTTGACTCAGGGTAATTATCTTGTGAGCTGAGCCTTGTACGAATATTGTCCACTAATAGTTTTGCTATGAAAGAGCATATCTTTTCTCACTCTCAAAAGCAGAAATAAGTTCAGTTCATTTTTTAAAGAAATTGCTTTAACAGCTTGTGCCATATTTGGGAAAAGGAATATAAGCACACACTGGGGCCAATCTGGTAACAAAGGACACACATTGGTTTGGTAAAAGCAACCAGAGCACTCACATGGCCACGTCGCCATGCACTGCACTGAAAGTGTGCTCATAGGTGTCAGTAGTTCATGAGTGGCCATCTGTATTTTGTCAACAATAGCAATTCACTTTTTAATGAATGTTTAAAGTCTCAATTCCCACAGGAGTAGCAGCTACAGAGAGCATCAGCTATTGCTGAAAGAACAGGGATTCTAGGAATAAACAGAATATTGTGGAATGGCAAATAGGAACCAGTGACCTCATTATTCTGGAAAATGTCTCTTTTTGAACCACAAGGAACTCTGACAATTGAAAAGGTTTAGTCATGAACAGTGGAGTTTTGCAGAGATAGAGTGAAAGCAAAATTGAGCCTCCTGTGTACTTATGGCAGTTCTTTATTATGTGCCATATATTATCATGTTGTGTTGTGTTTTTCTTTATCGTTGTTGCATCTTTATTAGAGGTGGGCCAGAAATAAAACCCAGATGCAAACATACCTGCACTTCCAAGGCACTTGGCTTAAGTTAAGAGCGCAGCAGCTGAAAGCTATCCTCAGCGTGTATTCTTCTAGAACATTTATATTCCTATTCTCTTAAAATAAAAAACAAGGAAAACATCTAAAATAGCAAATAAAATGTTGCTGCCATAAAATAATTATGTATAATCTTGTTTGCTACATATTAAAATAATCTGACCATACAGGTATGGGTAATGATTCTGACTTTAAAGAGGAGAGCAATTTTGCTCTCTAGTAGGCAGAATACAAAGAATGCAGGACACATTCTTGTCCTTAAATCTAGGGATTTCCTTTGTTTAGGCTTATTAGGTGAATTACAGACTGGTGTCTTACAGTCAGACAGCGAGGTCTGCACTGGATTATTGAGTTGTAGGACACAAAATCTTATAAAGAAAGAGATGTCATTATTCCAACGACAATCGAGGAGAAAAATGTCCACTGCTGACAGGCCCACTTACTCACAAGTCCATTGGTGTCAACATGCATAGTAGTAGAGACAGACTAGGTTAGGAAAGAGTTTAGTACATCTGGTTAAAAGGAAAGTGTGAGAGCTAAAGGGGAGCAAAATACTGTATGTCAATATTTGCCCTACTGAGGAACAGCAGACACGTATTGGAACTGAAGGATACCATATATAAAGAAGTAAGTAACCACATGCAGTACATCAGCCGTGCCTCAGCTGTAAAACATTATTTGAAGTTATAATAGTTGCACAGCTGTGGGAAGGTGAGGGTCATCCATTTTACATACATATTCAAATTAAGAATGCAGGGCTGCTGGCACAGAGCATCAGCAATGATACGGCCTCAAAGGTAGGAATGTACAGAAAGACAGACAAAAATCTCTTTTTGTTTTCTCTTTTGGAGGTGGATGTGAACCTTTTCACTCCTCTCTTCATTGTGCCTCATGGTTAAGCCTGAAGGTGGAAAATTATGATTATCCTGAACAATAGAAGTACAGATATACAGAAAATTCAAGAATTCAAATTAAAAAGAAAAAAAGAAAGAAAAAACAATACATACAAAAGGCCTGATTTTCACCTAAATTAAGTGGTGTCTAAATGCCTTAACTGCTTTCTTTCTCAGTATTCAACTGTGTTTCTTGAATCCCACATCTGGTCATGGATGCCCTGACTAGACTTTCCTTATGTTCCATCTGGATCAAGAAACTAGATGTTTTCCACATATACATATGCCTGCACAGCAATGCACAGGTCATATGTACCTCAACTAGCTCTTAATGAAAACGTCTGGGTACCAGAAGCTCCTAATTTATTGCTTCTCACTATTTATCTTCTTTTGATTTGTCTTCACAATCTTCCGCTATGACAAAGAAAAACAGAATTGCTGAGGTTGGAAGGGGCAAGAACATCAGAACATCATCTACTATGAACCCCTGCTCAAAGCAAGCTCAGCTAGAGCAGGTTGCTCAGAATCATGTTCAGCTGCAATTTTGAATATCTCCAGGTACAGAGACTCCACAAGCTTTCCAAGCATCCTGTCCTAGTGTTGGAGTACTCTGACCACAGTGAAAGGGTTTTTTTCTTATGTTTAAATGTAATTTCTTCTGTTTGAATGCTAACTTTCCACGCATCCTGTCCTAGTGTTTGACTACTCTGACCACAGTGAAAGGGTTTTTTCTTATGTTTAAATGTAATTTCTTCTGTTTGAATGCTATGATTTTCTCCTGTGCTGCTGGGGCTCAGGCTGTGCCAGCTCATGGTCTGCTTTAGGCAAAGCTCCCACCTCTGGCTCTGCCCTTCTCTTCATACAACTGGAGTTCAGGCTCTTGCAGCTACAATGTCTTGGACGAGATCTCATAAAACTTCTTTCCTTGTCTCTGCTGCAATGCAGTCTGCAGCCCTCCTGCAGCTCTTTTACTTGGTGACACAGATCCTCAGTTAGTGCACACTTCCTGCAGCTAAGGACACCAGCTTCTCCAGCCCCAGCACCATGTCATGCCAGGCAAGCAGATAAACACCACACAGCTGCTGACTCACCCAGCCCCACAGCAGGATGGGGAGTGAATTCGGAGAAAATGTAAAAATCGTGGGTTGAGATAAAAACAGTAATTGGACAGGGAAGGAAGGAAGGAAGGAAGGAAGGAAGGAAGGAAGGAAGGAAGGAAGGAAGGAAGGAAGGAAGGAAGGAAGGAAATTAAAAATCAATAACAGTAATAAGAATAATTAAAAGAATAACTAGAATACACAAACAAGTGATGTACTTGTTTACCATCTGCCAACCAATGTCCAGCCAGTTTCTAAGCAGTCGTCCCCAGCCTGTTTTCTCCATAGTTTATGTACTGTGCATGCCCATATAGTATGGAATGTCCCTTTGGTTAGCTGGGTTCACCTGTCTTAACTGTGTTCCCCCTCAATTTACTGTGTCCCCCAGCCTAGTCACTGGTGGGCTTGGGTGGGGTGAGCACCTGAGAAGTCCTTGACTTCGTGTAAACACTGCTTAGCAACAACGGAAACTTTGGTGTGTCATCAACATTATTCTCATACTAACCCCAAAGCACATCACTGTACCAGCCACTAGGAAGAAAATTAGCTTTATCCCAGCTGAAACCATGATGCCTCAGTGAGGCATCTCTGCACCCATGAACCTGCAAAGCTCCATCCACCCTTGGGAATTCAGGTGAAGTTAAGGACAAAGGAAGATGCTTTAGTGGTTCTGCCCTATGAGAGGTCAGCACCACTGATGAGTAAGTACACCACCCTCCATAGCTGATGGTCCCTTTCTGTGCTCCCTTCTGCTCAAACTGACACAGACTGCTGCATCTTCTGGTTGCGCCTGTTAGCTGCACTCTGTTATACATCTGTGTCACACAGGTATGCTTGAATCTCCTGTGGGATATAACGCAGCTGGTTCTCTTAGTACAAGACTGGCAAGACAAGTATTCCTAAAAATACATGAGGTCTTCAACAGTGCCAACAGAAGCACTTGGGAAATAATTCTTCTCACTGAGACTTGACATTATTTGATGCATGTTGGTTCTAATGCAGTTCTAATCATGCATAAGAAGCAGACATTGTTATCCTCTATTTTTACTCTTTTGAATCTGCTCATACCATTGGAAATAGTTTAGAGACATCATTTTATCTTCAGGAATTGGGTACTACCTATTCATGTACTCTGGGCAGTTCATTGTCTTCCTTCTGATTTTAGGTGCTTCCTTGGTCAGCTAGTCAACTATTCCAGATGCTGGTTTGAAGCAGTAATGGGAATCTAGACACCTAACATAGGGGACAAGTTAGTTCTGCAAATCCGAAGAAAAGTAGTTAAAGGTAGTTATAATTATAACCTACTGGAATTTAGAGACAAAAAGATTGATGGTCTTATATGCTGTAGCAACGACATAAATTCAGGCCCTCAAATCTCCAAAGACTAGGAATTTACATGCACAATACATCTGCTCAATGCATGAATGAATGCAAAATTGGTTGTGATGTCAAACTATTATGTTGGATGCACAACTGTTCCCCACTCTCCACAAACATAATTCTATTTCCTATTCTAGCAAAGATAATGAATCAGTAACTGTAGCTGCTGAGAAGGATTTAAGACCTTTGAGAAAAAAATTCTATTTTTAGTTATGGAAAAGTGAGAAAACTAAATTAAACACCACCATCATGTAATAACCTGCAGTCAACAAGGAAGGAAGATAAACTGTTGACATCAGAAATTGTGTCTTCCTTCTGTGAGACTTTCGAAAATAGATCTACCTGAAATAAATTATGTAAATAAATATGTAATAAATTACATTAATTGAGTTGCAGTCTTCCTTCTGTATTGGAAATTGTGAGACTTTCGAAAATAGATCTACCCGAAATAAATTACGTAAATAAATATGTAATAAATTACATTAATTGAGTTGCTTTACTTCCATCTGGTAAAAGATGTCAAAGTATGTACATGTAGAATTTAACATGCAAATGAACATTCTTTCCCATTAAGGCTAACAATATGGAATAGAATGTATGTATCTGTTCAAATCCTCTTTACTTTCCAAAACTGCCTACTGAGAATGAACCATGATCTCTGCAAGACTCCAAATAATGCCCAGATACACTTGAGGAGACCAGTAATTGTCTCAGGATAAAAATTTGCAGGGGCCTTTTCCAGCTGTTTGGCAGTACACACAACACATTCAGGCATTCATAACATACTACAGAATACCATTTTTTAGTATAGACGTCCTTAAAAACTGCGCAATCGAATATAATTTTTGCATTTTAAAATATTTTTTTTTTAATGCGAATTCATTAATAATCACCCTGTAACACACACATCATCCAGACTGTTCTGATCCTTAAAAACTGCACAATCAAAAATAATTTTTGCACTTTAAAATATTTTTTTTTAATATGAATTCATTAATAATCACCCTGTAACACACACATCATCCAGACTGTTCTGCCTCTGGCAGGACACTGTGGCCCTCACAGGGACACAGAAGAAGCATAAGTTAGAACACAGGAAATTTTGACTATGTGTAGGAAAAAAAAATGTTAAGAGTGGTTGGCCAGAGAGTCAGTAAAGAGTCCTTCCTTGGGGATACACCAAAGGTGATTGCACCAGGCCTTGAGCAGCCTGCTTTAACTGAAAGGAGATTGGACTACTCAATCTCCAGAGGTTCCTTCCAACCTGCACAATGGCTGCTTATGGCTGCTTAGATGGAGTCTAATGAGCAGAAAAAGAAGAGCTGGGGAGAGAACTTAAAGCTGGTCCAATTAACTCACAAAATAAAAGTGAGTCTTGAAATGGATTCATATCTCATTGGTAACTAGCATGTATTAAAGGATATTTGTATATCTTACTGGATTGCTTAGGTAGTATTTTTTCTTTGTTCAGCTGCAGGAATTTGACTCCTGTAACCTCTATTTCTAGTAACCTCTAAATTTCTCAGTAAATCTAAAGAGATGGGAGGTTTTCAAGGCTGTCACCAATAACCTATCACTGATGTATATAAAGTTTCTGGATTCAGCAAGTTAAGTGAAAGATATATTTATGTACAGACATACCTGGAAACAGCAGAAAAGAATATCCAAGGACACAGGGAAGTCTAACCCTAGTCAAAATCAAATGGACCTAGAATCCCTAATCTAATGCAAGGCTGAGTGACTGCCTTAAGACCATTAAAACAAATAAGACAGAGTGTTAGAGGAAGCAGTCACAAGAGTGTAACTTCCAAAGAAATGTGAAACATCAACCTGAGTGCTGAAAGCAAGTAAGTTACAATTACTATCTGTCTCTACTGTTTTTAAGGAATGGAATTGTGTGCACATCCTTTAAAAATGAGCAGAACTGTACCCAGTTCTGTTGTACCTGACTTGTACTACACCTGTAATTAAAACAAACATGCAGAGCACAAACAGTGAAAACCAGAATGAGAGCAATAAGATGTGGAATACAATTGCCAAACACATGTGTTTTTGCAGTTTTTCTAAACCCTGAAGATACCTAGTGAGCTCACTATCTGTCACTCCAGAAAAACACAGCTTCAGCTTATGTGTGAAGAGAGAATCTGGCATCCCAGGTAGCATGTTTTGTCTCAAATAGTGCCCACCATCTATATTTAGGCAAGTGAATTGAAGACAAGTTTTTCAGACTGAACATAAAACTTGTGTAATTGTGTCTCACTTGTCACTGCAGAAGTTAGAGCTGGCTGTTCTGCCATCCATTGTTATATTTCCCTTCTTACCCCCTTCACCCCTCATGCTATGGTGAGATGAAGTAAGGGCTTTTCAAAGAGAAAAGTAAAAGAAAGCCTTGTTTCAGACTGAAGGAAATAACCAGGTAATTCAGGCCACTCAGACAATCCAAAGATTTTTATTTCCAAGCCAAACGCTTTTGGCTTTAGAGGTGATCTCAGACCCTGCTATCTTTTCTTTGGATATTAAATAATAGTATTCTTTGTTTAAAAAAAATATCTATTGAAGCACTGAAAGGAAAGGACTATCCATGTCTTCTGTGACTAAAGCATACAACTTTTCTAAAACCACAGGGAAAATCTTGCTTCAGATAACATTTAAGTCTTTATTTACAAAAAAATTCCCTCAGTAGCCTGAGGGCTAGACCATGCACATTTGATATGATACAGACAGGAGACTGTACTGGAATTGTTTCAGACAAATTTCATTGAAGGAAAAAGGTGTGAAATAGCTTCTGTATGAAGAAGGTTGAGCAGATCAGGACAGTTCTGGTTGGAGAAGCAGTAATATGGGCCTAATAAAACACTGAATGGCAACAAGAAGGTGAATAGAAATTAACAGCTCATGGAGTCTTCCAAGACTACAGATTATCAAATAAAGCAACAATTTGCAAGCCCAAAGTAGAGATCCTTCAATCAAGACACTTCATACAAGGTTTTCACAAGCACGAGGATTCACACAAGCACTATGAATCATTTTTACATGATGTTGCAGATGCTATGATTTTATATGGTGTGTAAAGAGGCTAGAAATATTAATGGGGAGAAAAAAATCAAGGACCATTAATTACAGAGATATCACATGACTGACTCAAATTTGCACAGGTACAGAAAATTTCAGTATATGTTTGGCAGACACACACCACTGACTATTGTGAGACAGGCTGCAAGGCTGGAGAGACATTTGGGCTGCCTGATCTGGCTATCCCTATATTCTTAAATCCTTCATCTGAATGAAGAAAAGCTGTGTTTTGCAATGAAGCTGCTTCCAGAGAGTACAAAGCTAATATATAGCTTTGTGTTTGAGCAGAAACACCACCCTGCAGCTCCAAAACTCCTTCTGAAACTTGCTCATCTATTTCCAGCATTATCTGATGAAAAGAACAATAAGAAAAGAACACTTTGTTTAAAAAACTTCCAACCAGCTCCTCTGTTAACCAAACCAAAACTCCACACTTTTCTGAGGCTTCCCTTCCAGAACCACAAAAGACATTGGCATGTTCCATAGACTCAGGCACCAGTAAAATCCAATATGTATTTAAAGAAGACGGATTGCCTGTCCTTACTGCAATGATTCTAAGGCCCAGTGCTCCACAGGGGAGAGATACAAGACAGCCAGGAAAGACATTGTGAAAACAGACAGTGAGCATATAAATCACCAGTGCAGCTCAGACATGGAAGCTGGAAAGATGACTCCTATTTGGAAGATAAACTACACTGATCATGCTAAAGCAGAGCAAGAAAATCTTTTGATATAGGCAAAATGCAGAATTCTGTGGGGACAGGAAAGGAATCAACCTTCTTCCCCCAGTGAAAACATTGGCTTTATTGAGGCAGAAACTGGAAAGGATTATTTTTTCCTCGTGCTGAAATACCTCCAGACCATAGCTGGGAGGAGGATTGGGGCACTCGCCTACAATGATTCAATCTAATACGGAAAAAAATATATGTTCTTATGATATTTTCTAACACCAAAGTATTTGTCTGCTTTAATAAGCCCAAAGAACCTAGGTGTCTGGTGATTTCTTGTCATAAATCAGGACCTCATTAGAAGAAAAAAGTATTAAAAGAAGGCAAAGATTTTGGCAGGAGTCTTGAGAAAACAATTGAAAAGCATTTTTGAAGTTTCAGTCATTTTGGTGCAATACTGCAAAGGCCACAGCTCCTAGCAGTAGTGGTTCCAAAGTCAACTTAGTCTGTCAACTAAGTACCTTAAAGCTCCTGAATTTACTGAATTTTAGAGCACCGATTCTACTTTCTGCCTGTGACTGGATATTGCCTGCTTAGAACAGCGTGCAAAGCTGTGGTTGTGGGAGGGAGCTGAAGAAAGTCATGCTACCTGACCAACAGGAAATTCAAAGTGCATCAATTCTGAGTCCAAAGAGCTGTTGAAAAGTAAGATAAGGTTCAGAAGGGGATTACTGTGTCCTAAATGTGATATTTTTATTGAGAGGGCAATGCTTAAATTACATTTTTATGAGCCAGAGTGGCATACCATCACTTTTTCATTTTACTGGGAAGCTTGCTGGGACTTCTCTGGTTCACAGCTGCAGAACGGATTAATTTTATCCTCTTCTGAATGAGACCTTGCATCCCAGTGTAACTTCTAACTTGGAAGCAGAATGCGAGGATACTACAAGAGCAAAATTATTATATCATGAGACAGAGCAAAGGAGAAACAGGAATAAAAATTAATAAAACACTAAGACTTGATTCAGCAAAACACTCATGCACAAGTTAGCCTTAAGCATCCCTGGTTAGCGAAGCACTAAAGCATGTTCTTGGGCTTAATAGAAGTTAATGGGATTTACACAAGTCCTGAAGGTAATCATATGTTTCACTGCTTCATTAAATCAGAATACAAGTATGAAAAGGCAAGGGTTATCCTCAGGGAATTCCACTGAAATACAGGGTGATACAAAACTATAAATCATGTTAAGGTATTTGTTATTAAAATTCAAACACAAAAATATGTTAAAGAAAGTGCAGGTTGCATAAGAGCTGAGCCTCAGAATAGCACTTTGTTTAACAAGATATCTGAGACATGGGACCTGTTTCAGTGTAAAATCAGAAGTAACTACAGTAAAGCCAAGGCTGATGCAGCTGAGATCAATATTAAACCCCAGAGAAGGGAAATTTTCTAAAAGTTTAGGGGGAGGGGAAGAAAAATGGAGAACAGGTCCCCAGAGAATGTGATAAATGGTGATGGGTTAGGCAATATAGTTCTGCTTCCAAAAGCCAGGCTTAATCCTCACTCAGGAGTAGACATTGTGCCACATATTTAATCTATCCCTTAGAGAGAGTCAAAAGGATCAAAAGCATCACACAGATACTTAAAGGGAAAGGTCATATTCCCATTGAGGACTAATGACTATATCCGCTCCTGCGAGCACAGGGATTTCTGGTGAGGGAACTAAAACTGCAGTGTTTCCAGTGTTAACTCTGGCTGTAGGGTGTCTGCTGCCACAACAGCTTCTTGAACCCTTCCCCTTTACTCCAAACCCTCATGCTGTGAACTTGCAGCTCCCAGTGTTTCTCCTACAGCTTTTCCATATCTTTCAGCAAAGGGATTTCTTTAACAAAACTAAGCTCTGTGATCAGATCACCCGAAGCCACTGCAACGTCTCAAAACTACCAAAGCCTTTGTGGTTACAGAGGAATTGTAGAGAGCAGCTATAATTTAAGAGCAGGGATTTTTTTTTTCCCCTGTAGTGGTTCAATGTGTGTTGTGTGCACACATGTGCTTCAGCACAGATGGAGATTCAAATGAATATCAGACCCTTTGGTGTGAGTTCAAATTTCCTGAAGGTGTTGGAATGTCTGTAAAACATCAGATGCCCTTTTGGTTGGTTTTTTTTTATAAATACATTTCAATTCTCTGCTGATTTGACATTTCGCTTTATTTAGGAAAATCAGCAAAAAAATGACAACATATTGAAAAAAGTTATTATGGACAAAAAAGAACACAGAAAGAGAAGGAGGCTTGGATGTCCCTGACATCCAACCTGCCTTTCTTATACAAAGCCACCTACGATTCTTCTACAACCACAAACAAGCCAGGTTTTCTTTGTGCTCTGTCCAGAAAGGAAGTTCAAAATATGTACATCTACTCCAAAGCTATCAATCTTTTTTATAAGATTATTGGGGAGAGTAGAGAACCATTGTCATATTTCTTAAAATTAATTTTCCCCAAAGCTTCAGGAATCTTTTAAGTGGGGTTTAATATACTCTTTCTTTTTTTGTCTCCTAACACATTTACCTCCTAAACAATAGTTACTTTATGACTGTTTTACTTTTTTACTGCTTATATCCATTTCTCTGTTTCTTCTGGGGAAAAAAAAAAGGCAAAAACTTTAGACCCCTGCATTGCTGGCTTTATTTTGAGCTTGCTACTATCAACCCAGACCCATATGGCTGGAGAGGCAGTGTTTCCACAAAGGCTGAAGGATATATTGCATGAAAGTTTCTAAATGGTCAGTAAGACCAAGAAAACAACAATCACTAAACCTTTCAACTCTCAAAAATGGTTTCAATTGCATATTGAAAGTAACATAAGGCAAAACAGCAACAAAAATCAGAGTCAGGCCCCTAAACAAATGTCATCACTGCTTAGACTTCAGTGAGGGTGTTAATTATTATCACAAAGTGAGGAAACCACAGAATTGTTGGACCAAACACACGTTTCATGTGGAGAAAGTAGTACAAACAAACCAAAAACATACATCATTTTTCATGGAGTACAGAGAAGATGCATCTGTTTATTCAACAAGCCTTAGGGATCCTCCTCCTGTACAAACTATCTAACCTAGTACAGTACAACTTGCATCCCAAGGCTGTTACACTCTTCCATATGCTTGTAATTTATTAACTATCTCAGCTATGAGACTACAACTGGAATAATTCTGAGTGTCATTAAAAGGGAACTTCTTGTATCAAATCTACATATACTGTACTATGGTACCACGACCAGAGAACCAACCTTCTCCCATACATTAACATTTGCAGTTCTTTAAGATGAGATTTAAATTAACTTAATAAATGCAATTATTCTAGGGTCTAGGACATGGAATATATAAAAGGTGTGTATTCATCATGCTATATATGGATAAACCATGCACATGGTGAAAAAATGTACCTCTCACTGCAATGCAGCATAGGAAGCAGTGATGCATGTAGTTCAAAAGTTATCCCAGAGAATGACAAACAGCAGGTGCTTCACACTAAGGTGGCAGAAAGGCCAGAGCAAGTAATTTTTGGATATTCTGTCTAGAAGGTGTCCTTCCCCCCTTTACTATCAAGATGACTTGTTACCTAGAGCTGAATAAAAAATAACACATCCCAGTATGTATACAATACAGGAACATCATCTAGCCATGCCATAAAGATTTTGTTATTTATGAACCAATCTAGGAATAAATTTACTTAGAATGTTGAGAAAAAAAAATAGAGACTAGGCAGTTAACTGACCTGTACTCTCAGCATAAAGAAGGACAGATCCTTTCCTGGTATTCACAATGAGGAATTTTTAGAACATCTCCTTCTTATAGACATATGTCATATATGATAGATAAGCTAAGCTGACACGATTATGCCTCTATTGCCCTCCATTGCCACATTTACCTGAATCATAGCCACACTGGATGACCTTATTTTTAGGCTGATAACCATCAACTTTGTATAGGTTTGCACAACGGCTGAACACTGGTTTCAGCAGGTGAAATCTAGGTTGAGAGAAGGCAGGAGAAAATCTACAAGTCATGTACAAAGGTAATAGAACAAATTTCACCAATCAAAACTTCAACCTTATTGAACCCCTAGAAATTCCTAACAACAGAATCATAGAACTGGTGTATTAAATACAGTTAAATTGCTTTAGGTGAGCTTTTAACTTAGGTCATTCACCATCAGAAATTTGAGCTAACTTACTTAGTTTGACATAAGCTGGGTTTAACATGGTCTACTTTTTCAAATGACCCATAACAATTATATTCCTATATTTTCTAACTGATGTGCAAATTAATTTTTTTAAATGTCTTTTAGAAATCTGCAAGCAAAGACAGTCCTGCACAAACCACACCTTTACTTGAATTTACTGCCATCATTTTAAAAAGTTTATTTAAAAGAATATAACCCAAATATGTGATTTTCTATGTTCATTCTGCCAGAGAAAATACTAATTTTCCAGAATGGCATATTTCATTTGCTACCAAAGAGGACTGACTGTAACATAAAGCGGGTGGCTCCTTTAGAAGAAAGAGAAACAATTTGACATGGTAGGTCTGGTATCCTTCTGCAATATCAAATGAGGCCCTACATTTTCAAAATGATGCATGGGAACTTAACCACGTGGTGCCCATTAAAGTCCATGCCAGCTCTCATGGTTTATGAGGTCACCAGAAGTCCTTGATGGAATTACACCCCTGTCCTGCACGGCGTATTCTCTTGTATCACAGATTCTGAATCAAAGCCTATAAGGTTGACAAAAATGTCTGCAGTCAGTTTGCTCAGGTTTGGATCACGTATTTCCACTGGAAAGAGAGAAACAAGAGAGAAATAAATTACTGAACAATTGTTAGTGTAACAGCATGGCATGGATCTTACGTTGAGACGGATTCCTGTATGGTAAGGGGGAAATAATGTCTTCCTGTAGTTGTGCTCAAGGCATCTGAATGAAAAGAGAAACACTGGGGAATATTCCTCTGAAAAACAAAAGGACATCCTGTGAGAGTGTGATTACAAAGTAATTCTTTGAGCATTCCTAACAGCTATCAGACAACATATGAGACACAGTATACTTGAAGAATAAATACTCTGGGCTCTTTGTGCATCATGTGCATTTTTATAATTTGCTGTTCTGGTGCACATACGTCAGTTTTGTATTTATTGGACCGAGCCTTTTAAAAATCTATCATAATAAGTTGCTATTATGACTATTCAATGTCCAAAAGTGAAACCTGGCACTCAATTTGCACAAAGACTTTGCACATTGTTGTGTTTTAAAACACTCAGTAGTTAATAAAAGACTGTGGTCTATTGGTATATTGGTTTTCATATTCTCTCCACTGGAATATGATCTTGCTTTAGCAATAAACTGATATGTTGATTGAATACTTTCCAATTCTCTAGGTTTCTAGGAGTGTTCCTGGGGTTGTATCATGTAGCAGCACAGTGACTGAGTTAGAAGAATCCTTCTTGGAAAATGAAAAGCCATGGTATCACTGGAGTCTCCTGAATCTCTTATGTAAGGTAGAATAATTTTATTCAAAAAGTAGATGTTTGGCATGTCAAGCCACATGATAATATTCATTATTAAATCATGGACCAGGAATTTGCACACTTGTCAAACACAGTCTGGATTCCATCAGATTACAAAGTGTCCTACTGTCCTAAGGTCGTCAACAATTTAGGGAGCAATTTGTACGCATTAACACATGCATACATTGCAAACAAAGGTCTGGAAAGAAGAAGACATGCTTCTTGAAGGAGATTTGCACAGACCAAAGAAATAATATCTCTGAGACAAGCAGTAAATTAGGAAGCCTAACACCAGTGCCATAAGGATTATCACCAGGTGTTTCCAGGGATGCATGGTGTCTGTGGTTTACTTAGGCTTCTGTTACCCAGGGCTATGAATGGGGTAATCTGGCTAGCCAAAAACTGAAACAGTGCAGCACTTATTTCACAGCAACCGACAAGATCAGATCAGACAGGGAGAGAAAAAAAGCTGACACTTCATACAGCACCTCTCCAAACTAGGGAATACAGATGATACAAATACAGCTCTACTGTTTCTGGATTCAGGTGACTTCACACTTACTGCCCTGTCTGTCTGCGAGCTGCAGAGGTCACCCACTGGATAAGTGTGAATTAACCATAAAGGGAATGTAGCGCTGTATCAAATGAATTTCTGTAGCAGCTGGGGAGGCTGTGGCAAAATTTCAGAGGTTTTGAAGGGCTGATCCCAGTGGTACAACGGCTTTTGATTTTCCAAGAATGGCCAATCCCAGTGGTACCATGGCTTTTCATTTTCCAAGAAAGATTCTTTTAATGCACTCTGGAGTATACTTTCTTCTGTCTTTTGTTTTAGTTTCTGTTGTTACTATTCTTTGAAAAGAAAGAAAAGTCAGGCAAGTTCAGAGTGGGGCAAATTTTTCATTCCAGAGGATTGGATCAGCCAGTAAAGGACAAAGTTTACAGCAGGAATCCTGTGAAAGAAGCATTGTGTACTTATGTTCACATGCAAACCTTGTGATATAGCCTGTAATATTTTACCTTTTGAAGCCAGGCTGCCTTTCTTGCCTTTGCTCAAATGGCAGTATACACACAGCTGGCCTGGGCTATTCTCCCCTCCCTTCATCTCTTCACCCCTCTGTATATCAAGCACCAGCCAAATTTTACTGATAAAGCCAACAATAAGCAGAAGGAAAAATATGCATTCTTCGTACTGTACATCTGAGCAGGCTAATAAAAAGTCACAGGCAACAACTTTAAAAGGGGGAAAGGAAAGGGCTGGTGCTGTGGGTGGAATTGGAAAAGAAAGGAGGCTGGAGTGGTGGGCTGTGGAGGGGGGACATGTCAGTCCTTGAGCTGGGGACATTGCCAGTCCCCTACACAGTGTGAGCTGCACCACCTCAAAAGTGCGCTGTTATTTCTGCAAAAATTTTACTTCCATCTGAGGGCATTTTGGGTGAGCTGAGATCAAAGGCATTTGAATTAGTTTCATATACAGCTTAACTCAGGTAGATATTTTACATGGATAAACACTTTGCCAGCAGCAAAGTAATATTAATTAAAAATTTGCAATCTCTCACCTTACACCTATATTTCAATGCCCTATTTCTGAAGAAGTATCCACAATCCTGATACGAAGGTTGCAGAATTACATAACCTAGGCTTTTAATTAGCTTTTGGTAATATATTAAAATATGTATTATAGAATTGACTGGGTTAGAAGGGACCTTAAAGATCATCTAGTCCCAAGCCTCCTGCCATGGACAGGGATACATTTCATTAAACCAGGAATCTCAGAGCTCCATCCAAACTGGCCTTGAACACCTTCAGGGATGGGACATTTTCAACTTCTCCAACCCATTCCAGTGCCTCACCACCCGCACTTCTTTCCTAGTATCTAATCTAAACCAACTCTCTTTCAGTTTAAAGGTTTCCTTGTCCAGTCACTACACACTCTTGGAAAAAGCCCCTCTCCATCTTTCGTATAGTCTCTCTGCAAGTACTGGAAGGCTGAAGTTAGATTTCCCCAAAACCTCCTCTTCTCCAGGCTGAGCAATCCCAATTCTCTCGGCCTTTCCTCACAGGAGAGGTGCCTCTAATCAACTTGGTGGCCTTGCTTTGGAGGTCAATGTCCATCTTGTGCTAGGGAACCCAGAGCTGGATTCAGTACTTCAGAGGAGACCCTACCTTGAGTATAGATGTTGACAGATTGAGAATTCCTAATTAATAATTCTATGCTGCTGGAACTGTCATTTAAGCTAAAGCTGCGAGCTCCTCTGCCCTTGCCCTCCACAGGGGCCGTGACAGCGACACCCGGGCTCTGACCACGGCGCGCTCTCCTGCACCGAGCTCCTCTCTTCCTCCCCGTCACCCACAACCGGCTGGGGCGGTACAGCCTCCTGCAGCCCCTCGGCAAGTGCACAGCCCGGAGCCGGGAAGCAGCACTCCGGCATTCCCGAGGCGGCCGGGCCCATTCCCGGCCGCTGGGGCCCGGCCGGGCACGGCGCAGCCGCCAGGGGGCGCCCGAGCGCGGGCCGCCCGCGTGCCGCGCCGGGATCGCGGGCCGGGGCAAATCTGGGAAGCGTTGGGAATGTCGGCGGGGAGAGGGCTGGGGGCCATCGACATGGGAGCGACCGCGGGGTGAAGCCCTGTGATCGGCCGGCACGTTTCTGGCTAGGCAGAGACTCAGGGAAAGCCTGCGACGCTGATTGAAACAGCCCCTGCTCTGCAAAGCCCTTAGGTCGCAAACAGACAGGAATTCTAAAGGAATATGGCTTTGTAATTCACAAGTGAAGGAAAAGTAGCATGCAAAAGCACCTTTTTCCTGCTGCCATCCTAAATCCATGTTTCCTTTCAAAATGTTATAACCTTTTATAATTTGGTGTGTTTAATTGAATTACTTTTTTCTCCTTCCAATAACTGTGACGTAATGATGCATGAAAACAGATTGATGTAAACTTTGAGATCAGGACTATAAAATGGGAAAACCTGAATTAATTGTTCAGATAAAAAGGAGAAGGAGAAGGAGGAGTTGAATGAGGAGGAGAAGAAGGAGAAGAAGAAGAAGAAGAAGAAGAAGAAGAAGAAGAAGAAGAAGAAGAAGAAGAAGAAGAAGAAGAAGAAGAAGAAGAAGAAGAAGAAAACACCGTAATTCAGAAAGTTATTAATTAATTAGAAGAAAAGTAACTCATGCTTTCCTGTTAAGTTATAATATGAATGGTAGCATTTTGAACTCTTGGCCTAAAATAGTTATATGGAGCTTTGATCCATGGGATGTTAACAGACGGGAAGCAGAGGAGTGAATTGGGGTGAATTTAATAGTATCCAGGGATAGAATAATTAACTCTTGTGGTGCCTAGCAGCAGAGGGTCTGAAGGAAAAGGCTTTAAAAAAAATTTAAAAAAAAAAACCAACCCAGAAAGGGAAAAGGGCCATTTCTGTTTATTTGAGAGAATAATATGGCATCCTTCCCTAATATGATTAATGAAATGAAGCCTGAGTTTGTCTTCTTTGTCATCAACCAAAGAAGGGCCGCTGTTTGCAAATAGGATTAAGCACTGTAGACCAGCAGTTACTGTCACTGCTTTTTTCTTGGGTTCTTATTCTCTTCTTATATTAGCAAGCTTTTCACAATACATGTGTGAGTACATGGATTAATGGCCCTTCTCATGAGTCATAAGAGCTACAGATGCTCTCCTTTCTTTTCATCCTTGGTTATTAGCTAAATATCAAGTCCTATTTGGTTAACACAGAGACTGAACAGAGGATGTAGTGCTATTATGTTCCCTGATTTAGTTCTAAGTGTCCACTCAGTTAATCCATATCATTAATATGTATCAGTTCCCAACAGACCATGTTTTCATGTTGTAAAAACCTAAACTTGGGCTATGTATAAATGCAAGCTGTCCAGTGGTATTAAGACTCCTCTAAGAAGGACTCTAAAAGTAGTTTATAGATGGGGCTTGGAAATGGTGTGCTGACCATAGTACAGATAGGCTCAGGTGCTGATTCAGACCTGTGCTCAGACACAGGGTGTCTGTTCCCATGTATACCTTCCTGTTTAATTGCTATGTTAATACCTGTTCCCACAAAAGGCATCGAAGTGCCTGTAAAAATGTGCAGGACATATTCCATAGCTAACAGCCTATAAACTGAGAGGTAGAATAAAATGATTCAAGAAATACTGGAGAGATGCTCTTTACATCAAAAGAAACAGCACTTCATTTTTCAAAGGCTAAAACATCAGCGCAGGTGACAATGTCTTTCAATGTGTAGAGTAGATATTAACTCACTTCACTAGAACTATGCAAAACCTCAGAAAGATGTACTTCACATGATTATGTATTATATAGCAAAGGGAAAGGAAGGAAGGAAGAAAGAAATCTCCCCAGCCTTTCTGCAAATGCATACAATAGAACTCATTGAAAAGCCTCTCAGTATATTGCAGTACTGAACAGTAAATCAATGTAATCTGAATTTCTGCAGTAGCAGGAAACTTTCCAAATGATCGCTATAAATGGAGCACATGTTTTACGTATAGGTTACTATTTTTGGCAGTCCATCAAACCCCTTTGATGTGTAGACAGTGGGGTTTCATCCAGCTAGCAGGACAAGAATAAAAGGTCCATATTCTTCCTTGTGCCAAGATCCACTCAGAGCAGGAGATGGGGAGCTGCTTATGGTCACACAGCTCTACAGCTGCTCCTGTGTCAGCCTGAGCAGAACTTAGATAAGCTCATGTTTTAGTCCCTGAGATGTACCCATTAAGAATCAAGAGCACTCTATTCTGCTTCTGTGAGTCTCTCAGTCACTGTGTGTGCCAGCACAGGGAGAAGAATTGGCACAGGAGCTGTTTATACCACCTTGCACTGGCTGCATGGTTCCTTACATAGGGAACATCCCCCGGGGGCCAGTTAAGGCTCTGGAACACCTGCACAATACAAAGTGACGGAAACCAGCACAGAGAGTCTGGCCCGTGAGTCCTCAAAATGGAAAAAGGCAGATGAAAAAAAACACACCAAGGCAAGGGAAACCAGGCATCACATGAGGATTAGAAAGAAAAGACCAGAATGAAAATTTGTAAAATGGAGTAAATCACTTCCTGACTGCAGCAGAGCTGAACTTCAAAAAAGATCCACTAAGCCCACAGCACTGCTGCTCAGGACAGACAGTGTCTGAGTGTCCTTCCTTTCCTCGGGTTTCTCATCAAAGATGATGTCAAGATTTATGAATCCCTTTCTGAATGGTTCTGTGAGTTTAAACCAGCCTCAGTCCAATACAGCTTCCATATAAAGCAGCAAGCAGTAAAATGTTTTGCCGTATGTGGATAATGCACTATGGGACACAAGTGTCCAATAGCCATGATTTCGTGGCTCTCCAAGTTGATTCCAATTACAGAGAAGCCAGTGATGACAAAAAGAATTAAAAATGTCTATTTTGCCCACTACATTCTTTTTTTTTAACTATTTTTTTAAACTCATTACACTCATGGCATATATATATATATAGTACATTTTCATTAGCCCGTCATCAAAGCATACAAATACTAAAACCTCTCTGCTGTTCTGAGTGACATATTTCAGGAATAACTACTCAGAAATAACTGCTGTAGATGTGTCTGGCTGCTGAACATGAAAGTATGGGTGCTGCTGACTGCCTGGCAGCTGGCCCAGCATTTAACCCTGCTGTTTTAAAATGTCGTAAAATAAGCACAATTTAATCTTTTGAAACCTTTTGGTCAGTGACTGTGATTTCCGCAAAAAATGACTTCAAAGGAAAGACAGGCACCTTTGTTGATGCCTTTTTAAGCAGTCATGAGTTCCAAATTATTTTAAAAAAGGGAAGCAAAAACCTCAAAGTGTGTAACACCTCCTCAGAATTAGATGCTGAAGTGATATGTAAACTGGGTTGTAAAAATCGATCCTCTACTAGTGATGTGGCTCAGAATGATATAATTAAAAGATAATGTCAATGGAAAAAGTATATCATCATAGACTAATGGGCTCCTCCTGACACATAAATACCACAGCAAAACCTCTATTTTAATGAAAAAATACCATTTAGAAGCCAAGATATTTGATTTTCAGAGCAGGATGTGTTGAAAATGTTCTATTTCTGTGGCTGTATTTCTCTTTTGCCAAATATCTGACACAGAATTAACACTTCAACCTTGCAGTCTTCATGTAATACACAAGATTCCTCCATACCTCAAAAGCAGCATGATTTACCTGTGCAAAAAGTAGCTGTCTTCTGCAAATAGGTTTCCTTTTTCATAGTGAGTTGCAATCTTAATGCAGACTGAAGGTTTTATTTCCAAACTTAGATGTGAAAAAAAAATTAACCATTTTTAATCATTTGACATTTATTCCATACACCCTGATTTAAGGAATGTGGGCATTTCTGGGCATGAGACTGTTTTTCACTGCAGTAAAAGTGCAGTTAATATTACTCTTTAAACACATAGAAGAGGGGAAAAAAAGAGTATGAAGATACCTTGAGTAATCAAACATATTTCCAGTCTACACCATATTACCCTTTTTATCTTCACAAAAAGACAAAAAAGGTACTCTTCAGTTCTTCCCAGGTTTGGTGGGAAAAAATGCCTTTTGACATTCCAGTATTAAAGCAGAGTGATATAAAGAGCATTTGATCTACCATTGTATGCCAGGATGCTTTGAAAATGCCTACCAGATGTGGCCCTCAAAAGTCTTAGGCGTCTTCTGCTTAGTTCCTGGCTTTAGACCAGTCCAAGGAAAGAACTGGCTGATGAGCTGCTCAGACCAAGCTGATCTGGACAAGATCTGGATGACTGTTGTCACCTTCAAAACTTTAAAATCAAAAAGGGAAGTGCCTTGCAAGACTAGGCGCCTCCAGGATTAGGCAGCAGCCAAGCACGGGTTTCTGGAGAATGCTTTTGGATGCTGTTCCACCTACATCCTGCCTTAGGTGCCTAAGTCCTTTACTAGAGCTAGCCAGAAAGGCTAGATTCCCATTGAAGTCTGGAGAAGGATTTACATTAACTTAAGTGGATTGGTTCAGGCCTTAAAATGAGAACCATGTGTACATCCTTATGAAGAATCTGGTCCTTTCTGTTTATTCATTGTGACTTCTTGCAGTATTGAACCATTCCTATGCACTAATCCATAAACAATATGTGAGAAGATGTTCTGGAGGATGAGAGTTGTGACTTTCATGCCCACAGTCCTTGCTGCTCTCAGTGGTTCTGGCTGTACAGCAGCTGCCCTGGCTAATGGGCCATTCAAGGCACATACACCATTCAGGTCATATATAAGCTCTAATTGTATTACTCGTTTGGCTCGTCAATACTTTTCCATGGAGCTGAAGGAAAGGAGAGCATATGGAATAGAGAAGCAGGAAAATTAATGAATGAAAGAATATAACTTTCAGGGTTCTGGCAATGTTTTCACATCCATATTTTGCTCTGCTCCCCTGAGGTCACAAAAAGCAAATGGCATGTTCATTTCCTTCCATCTGTGCTATTCTGAACAGCAAACGGGAACTTATATCGAACTTTCTTAATAAGCAGGGTGGGAGGAGAGCTGGGTAATAATTAGCTACTGGCTAGAAATGCCTTGTAGATAATTTGACTTTCAGAATGATCTTCATTGTAGACACATTTTTCTTCTTTCTTTTCCCATTTCGCAATGCCGCAGCACTTTAAATTAAAAATTAAAAAAAGCCCAAATTCTTCCCAAATCCTACCCATCGCACATGAAGCAGCAGGAGCAGAGCCATGCAGAGCCGGGCCAGCGCTGTCCCGTTTTCCTTTAAAATGCACGCGATTCCTTGTAAACAGTGGGCCGAGGTGGCTGGCCAGGAAGCGCCGCTGGTGTTGGATGTGTGGCCATGGCCCCCCTTTCCCCGGAGAGGCTCAGCTCCAGCTGCAGCTGCTCCCCCCTGCCGCTGGCTCCGCAGGAGGGGGCAGCTGGCAGGGCCTCCCCGCCGCCCCAGCAGATCGCTCCCCCCGCCCTGGGCCGCAGAAACCAAATTTAGTGACCTGGCGATGCAGCAAATAAATAAATGAATGGAGCTGGAGAGCTTTCTGGAGAGGCCTGCGGGCCGTGCTTCCCAGAGCGAAGGAGAGGAAAAGCGCTTCTGTAGGCGTCTGGCTGGCTGGGTTCCTGTCAGAATAATGATTTCAATGTTGCTGTGATTTCACCAAGTGGCACGCTGGGGCACCTAGGGTCTTGGTAGGCAATTTTTTACAGTTGCGAATGTAAATAAGGCATTTATTTAAATTAACCCTCTATTATACAGAGAAAACATAAGCTGGGAGGAAGCATTGCTGCTTGAGTAATTGACGGCAGTGCACTTAAAAAGCAGGGTGGAGGAGGACAGGTCTTGCACATCACATGGAAAGCACTGGGCAATATTTGCCTTTAAAAATGGGTTCAAAGACAATAGTTCTGCCATCAACCTGATTAGCAAGGCATCTCTACACCTTGGCTTCCAGTCTGTAAAATGGCCATAAGGATACATAAGACCCAGAAAAGACACTTGAGGGATATGAAATCACGGAACACACACTAGGAAGCAACCAGATTTCTGCTCCAAAACAATATTCTGAGGGGAAAAAAGACCATGGAAAAAACCCAACTTGCAATCATGGGATATTTCTTTAACTAAACGTCTCCTTCTAAGCAGCATTGTGCTCAATTACATCCTAAAAGATTTCTTGTGTGAGACTGTTTACATGTTTTGTGTTTCAGCTGGTTTGGTTTCCAAAAGGGCAAAGTAATTTCAAGCCAGAGAAACAGGACACAATTTTACAAAGAGGATAAGAATAGACAGTTTTGATCAATGAAAAATTCTTCCAGATTTTAAATGTCCAAAAATGGATCCAAACTGGGAAAGTTTCATTTTCAACCAACTCGCATTTTTATAAAGATCTATTTCATTAAAAGTTTTTCGCCTAACCTGGTCCAGTAATACAGGTTTGTAACTGGGGATTGCCAAACCTCTGCTGGGCTCCTTTTGAGCTTGATGAGTTTCTGCCAGTTCATTGATGCCTAGAAAACACCACTTCACTGCTATGGCAAAGCCTGAGTTTAAAATAAGGGCTGTTCCATTCCTGCCTTTGGTTAAGACCCTTCTTTTTCTTATTTTTCTTTTTTTTTTTTTAATTTTAAAAATATTTCCCTCTTATTTTCATGGTAAAAGGTATTTTCAATATTTTACAAGAAAATACTGAATGTCCTTATTAGCTTTAGGTCATAAATGCCACAAAACAGATTTAAAAACTGGAATAAACCCAAGATAAATGCTTACTATTGGTGAATATAAGGGCATAGAAAACAGGGCAGTAAAGTCACTATACAATATCAGTAAAACCATTAAAAAAATCTGGAAAAGCATCAAGATGGCTGGCCTCTTTGTAGTTTCAGCACAGAAAAAAAAATTGAGCCTTATTTCTAAATATTTTCCCTAGTGGGAAATAACAGCTTGAAAATAATCCCAGATGTATTCATTTGTGCAACATTTTTCTGCTTGCAACATATAGGCATGGAAAAATTATTGAAGGTTTCAATTCTGGACTTGTATTTTAAAAATGTCAAGGTTTTGAAAAACAGCATAATTTTTCCTTAAAAGCTATTCATTTACCTGGAATGTTGGCCAGCAGGCGTACATTATGGACTTGGTTTAGCTAACTTTGAAAAATTGCCCAAAGGCAAAAGAGAAGTAGGCAATTTTTGTGGCTCAGATTATATACCAACACAAAATACAGCTGAATTGATTTTTGAACTGGCTTATAAAAGAATTTTGCAAGTATGTGATCTTGAAAGTGATCAAAAGCTATCTGAGGTTTTTAAAAAGCTGAACAATTGTCATTTTCATGTTGTCTTTTTTACAATCACAATCTGTATCCTGAAGTGCAAATAATCAGAAAGCTCTTATTAAAAGGCTGCTGAAAACAATAAAAAGATAAGTAATCCAAGTTTATAAGTAATAATTTCCAAAGATGAGCAGATTAAGACATATTTCTGTTTGCTCTACAAAACAAGTTGTTCAATAAAATATTTCCATTTTGGGTAGATATTAAAAAAAGCCAAGGCATCACTTCACTCAAAACCTGAGGAAGTTGTCTTGTTAAAGGGATCAAAAGTTTTCTTCTGTTCAATCTAGACTATTGATTAAAAAGCTATTTGTCTGGATAGTATTTACAGCCCAGAATTTTCTGTGACTAATTTCTGTGACATATAGTAAGTGATGTTACCACGTAGAGGTGACTACAAATAATTTAGATATGTTAGACTAATTGGGAGGAGTTTGGGGGGGTGTTCCCCTCAATGTGTATAAAATCGCTTTCTTTATGGAAGGGAGACTCTTTAATAAAAAGAAAGAAAAGTCAGTGAAAATTCAGGAGTTTGAATTATTCCTCAAGAGCCAAAGGTACAGATATGGAAAAAGGCAGAGTGGTCAAACCAGTGCACAGTGCAACCCTTTAGGGCTGAGGACAGTGCCTGTGCTCTGGCAGGAGGAGCCCAACTCCTGCTGGACCAGCCAGCCCCAAGAGCAAGCAGACTGATGCTGCAGACAGGCTGATGTTGCAGACAGACTGATGCTGCAGACAGACTGATGCTCCACACTCAGCACGAGCTGAGCAAGTGAGCAAGGCTGGTCAGCGTGGACACAGTGCCCCATGAGCAGAGCTCCACTGGCTTGGACAGAGTATCAGTGATCAGAACATCAGTGCACAGTGTTGATGTCCTGCAGAAATGGGCCAGTCTGCCTGGAGCCTGCCAGAGGAGCTCCAGGGCAGCACATGTACAGCTGTAAAGGAGCATGGTGATCCAAGGGCCACGCAGTCTGTTCTGCTCCCACGGGAATCATTGCCAGAACTTTGCTGTTTTTCTATCTGGGGAGAGTTGAGTCCTTAGAGGGTACCACAGAGGTTACACTTCAGGAAACTTATGGCCACCATAAGTTAATTAGGGGGATGGAGTATGTCTCCTGTAAGGAAAGGCTGGGAAAAGTAGGTTTTGTTCAGCATGGAAAGGAGACAGTTTTGGGGTGACCAAATTTCCTTCCGATATCTAAAGGGAGCCTACAGGAAAGCTGGAATGAGACTATTTACAAGAGCATGTAGTGACAGAAGAGGGAATGGCTTCAAACTGAAAGAGAGTAGGTTTAGATTGGATTCTTCAAAGAAATTATTTACTTTGAGGGTGGTCAGGCACTGGAGCAGGTTGCCCAGAGAAGTTGTAGATGCCCCAAACACTGAAGTGTTCAAGGCCAGGTTGGATGGGACTGTGAGGCACCTGGTCCAGTGAAAGGTGTCCCTGCCCATAGCAAGGAGGTTGGAACTAGATGATCTCACCTTCCAACCCAAACTATGACTCCATGATTCTTTAATTCTGTGTAATTAGGGGTTGCTGCATGACTGGCAATATTCAGCTTACGGTTATTCCTTGAAAGGTGGTCCTTTTCCTTTTGGAATGCAGACTGCTGCTAGTTATGCAGTCTCCTACAAATGCAGAGCTTTAGAAGAAGCTTCAGACACGAGTTAGAATGAGTCAGAGTGCTCCTGGGCTTTCGGTACAACACATCAGCTTTGCCCTGCTGGAGGGAATGTCCACTCTGAGGTCACAGGTGATACTGGAAATGGTCTGTGTGCTGGGGAAATGACCAGCATTGTGTCACAAATGATGTTTTCTCACTTCTTCACTAGATCCAGCACCTCTTCAATGACAGCAAAATTTATTTCTTTAATACTTCACCTTGCCCTCTGTGATCTACTAACAACAAACAGTGGCTCAGTCTTGCCCAAGAGCTTTGAGAATTATTTGAACTAGCCAGTCAGATGAAGGTGGGAAGAGCGAGTTCAGGGTCAGAGCTTCTACAGCTGTAACACTTTCTCAAAAAGAAAATGCAAAGAAGACATGCTGATGTTTCTGTACTTCTGGGCTCTCCACCAGCCTGTAGTGAGAAAAGAGGAAAACCCAGAAAAGGTGTAGTCAACAAGGTCTTAATGTACAGCTGGCAAAGCTGGAAGAGAGGTTCTACTTGATGCCCAGGAGACCCATAAAAAAGCTGGGTGCCCCCAGCATCCAGCTGCAGGTAATTAGTGTATCTTAAAATTACAATATCATAAAAGATCAATATCTCATTGCAAATTCAAGAAAGAGAATTTTTGCAGACATCTTCATTGTCCCCCTGCAGAGAAATTGATGGTGTCTTCACAAATCAAGGAAATCAGATATGAGGCCTCTGGTTACATTCTAAGGATAACTTGGATTATTTACACATATAAATAACTACTGAAACAGAGAGAATCAAACAGTGTGCAAGTATTTCCCTTGTTTAAGAGTCTCAGCTCATCAGTAAAATTTGGATTACAAGCAACAATTCCACCTGAAGAAAAGATTTTAGTACAAGATCAAAGCAAATAGCAACGTCACCTGCCAACAACACAGATCCCTTTGCCTACAACTCTAATAACAGACATTTTAAAAATTAGTGTATAATTTCAAGAGTGAATATTTATTTTCATGCTTCAATTTTAAAAAACGGAAAATAAGTCTGGAAGATTGAAATGGCACCATCTGGTGACACCTGCCAGCAGCATGAATGGGGCATGAAGCTACTTTTTTTAATTTGAAGTTTTGTTGAACAGCCTTGTGTGTGAGTTTAAAATCCTTTAACAGAAAACTCTTGATCAGCCACTGCTTTTTTTATACTGTTGTTTCATCTTGCTGTAAAGACAACTGTAGACAGGCATGTAGATTCAGATACTTCCTTCAGAAATTACCCGAGTAAATCAAGTTATATATAAGACTCACCTCACTCTAATTTATAGTTCAGCTCAGACCATTGAACTTGTAAGTAAAATTTATGGGGGAAGAGCAATAAATTAAATTGCGTAGAAACATAATTTTTGTCCTGCAGTTACTTGTACAGTTCGATTTAACGCATAAAAAATGGAGTATAATACTAACTTGTTAATAAAACGTGCACAGCGCTGACATGTAAAAACAGTTTTATAATTGGTTGGTCCACTCTGTTAGCCTTGTTGACAACACTAAATTTTCATACCCCTACATTAGTAAGATTGAGCTAACATTATAAATGCAGAAAGCTCATAAATGCATACAACAGAAATTCATTTGGCCTTTGATTTTTTTTTTTGGGTGTCTTTAAAGTGAAAACTGTAAAATTACCACATAATAAAAGCCAGTACACTGAACACTAATTGCCCATTTATAAAATGCTCTTTTCCTCCAATCACATAGGTGTGAGGCATAAACTTCTTGGGTTTTACAGAGCTGCGATTTATACTTTCAGTTTTGTTTCTCTCTGTTGCATTTCATCTTAAGCTTATAAAAGACGAGCTGCATTTTATTAATCTGCATCAGCATTCATTGGACATTAAATCTATGTAGATCCCTACAGGGTTTTAATTGTGGCTGAATTGCCAGCAGTAATTGGGCCTGCGACTAACCATGGAGAGCAGGCCACCCTCGCTGCCGGGCACAAGCGCGAGCTCCCACACCGGCCGCGATAGCCCACTTTGTCAGCCGCCCGAAGGGAAGTTGTCAAGTCTGGGACCCTGCTGCTTTATTCCTATAACTATGTTTTAGAAACACCTCACAAGTGGAATTGTGGTTGCCTCATCCAGAAAATGTGGAAAGGATTAATGTGGCATGTAAAACAAATCACTCCTGAGCTCAGCTGAGAAAGTGGGTATTAAAAGCACTCCAGTCAAAAGAGCTTTAGTGAAAGGGTCATGGTGATATACAGTCAGCACATGTTGGGCTGGTAAAGCTGCAGGGTGTTTGGAAATGGTAATGGTCCATGGGTGTAAATTCTTTCAAGACCTCTTAAAGGCACATGTGTTTCTTGAGCATGTTCTCCAAACAAGGACCTGTTATAGGTTAGCTTCACTGGAACTTTTAAACTTTATTGATTGGTTTGTGGTATTCCAGGTTTGCTTACTGGTTTTTGGGGCTTTTTCAAATGTTGTTGATAAACACAGAAAACTATCATGACAATCTAAAACTTACAAATCTATAAACTATGTTGTATACAGATTTATTGTAACATATTGCAGAATATGTTCTTTCTTCTCTTTATGCCAGTAATCACTGGATTCACAAGAGTTAAGGGTCCATCAATATTTCTTTTATGAAAGCAGGTTGGTTAAAATGTCTGTAGTTGAGGTTAAAAAGGTCAGACCCTTAAGTTTGACATAACATTTAGTGGGCCTTTATAAATGTTTGTAACTTTGTAACATTATATTTCCTAAAGTTATTAAAAAGATGGCTCATGGCAGCCTTTCTAGTAAAGCTGGGAAGACTGAGAGTGCTTAGCAAAAGTTTTATTTTACAAGTTGCACTATTCCTTGTTTTATTTTTTTCATTAGGAATTTCACTGTGATTTAGCATAAAGAATAAAAATGTGATAACATATATGTACCATATAGCCTTTTTTTACCCAAACAATTGCCACTGGTGGCAATGTCCAGAAAGTGTTTTTAAGGAACAACTCACCCTGATTTCCATCAGAAACATGAGGGTTCAATAATTTTGTGCATTAGGCCTTCTGTGCAGGGATCACTTCACTTGCATTTGAAATGCAGCCATTTTTGAGAAGCATGTGTCAGGTGTTGAGCAGAACACAGCCACATCTTTATACAGAATGAATGGCTGAGAAATGGAACTAAAAAATAATGTATCTACTTGTTACAGTACTTGCTGTGATATAATTAAAAACACTAATAATCACTTCCAACATGCACCCTTCAGCTGAGAATGTATCTCTGCAGCAAGTGGCCTGCATTCAATTCCTGGGAAGCTTATTACAGTCATGGTTCAAAAGCCACTATTTTAGGATTTGGCCAACAGAATGCTGTTTTGGTCAAGTACACTAGAGAATAAGATTTTTCAGTCTTATTTTTGAATGTATTTGATTTTTACACAAAATTGTTTAAAAATTTACTGTTAATTATTTTATGTGGTCATTTAACCTATGTTCGCTAAAACAGACTTGAAAGCAAAAGCACAGATTGCAGTTGCATGATGTGGTAGGTGAAAACATTTGTTCTGAATAACAATATTTAATTGAAATCATATTTAAAAACACCAAAGAGTTGTTTTCTCACAAGCCCATAGAGCTCTTATGAACAGGGGCCATGGTTAAATGACCAAAACCCTACTTAGTCAAGTTAAAACAAATAAATAAAACAACATGTGACTTTGGCAAGGTTTGGGTTCTATGTAGGTTCTGGTTCAGTGCCTCTGTTGTTGGCTCCAGCTACAGCCATGACTACAAATATTGTTTCACAGGCTTCAGCAATGACACCATTTGTTACTTTTGCCTAGGACAGCCCTGGTGAAAGTCAAGATCAGTCATTCTCCTGCAACGTTTCCATCATGCAATGGAGTTCCAGCCATAAAGCATGGGAATACAGAGTAGATATGATGTCACTGTCTGGCATCTTTGTGGAAATCAGAAAGCTTTGGCAATGCTGACCTTTGAAATTAAGTTTCCTGTCCTCTTCCCCTTCAGGAAGGTGAAATGTGATGTGCCTGTAAGAGATCTTGAAAGAGATGTCCTGTAGCAACTTGGATAAACAGCTGAGGTAACTGACCAAGACAATGTTTTGTGAAGAGACACACAATCTAAAAAGGGAAAAAAAAAAAAAAAAAAAAAAAAAAACCAAAAAAAAACCACAACCAGAAAAGGTCCATAGCAGATGTGGGGTGGTTTAATGGTATTGTTCCACGTCGCAATAACGTGCAGGAAACTGGGCAACACTGTAATCTATAAACCAAATTATTGGTGTTCTGCCCAAACATTTTCAAAGCCAAACACCTGCAAGAAACAGCCAAATATTCTGAACAGAAGACTAATCCTTCTGGGGTTTTTTTACCCTGCAAAGGAACAACAAAAAAAAATAAATCTATGTTTATGAAATTGTTTTCTTTAGACTTGCTAAGCTACAGGGCATTTTTTTTCCTAGAGTTTCCAAGTGCTGTTTTGGTAAACCAAGTAAATGTTTCTTGTACGTAGGAAAAAACTGTTTACCTTTTGTTTCAACTCCCATTTTTTAACAGTCTTGGTAGTCTTCACACTACAACCTCAAATCAACTATTTTGCTAAAATACTGTGGGTTTTTTTTTAAGTTGAAATCTTAAAAATGCCTCAAAACTTTTGTAAGTTAAACTCCTAATAGCATCACCTCTCATGTTTAGGTTTTTTTCAGGTTTTTTGAGAAGAGTCTTCTCTTTCTCACATCTAAAATGGTAGATTCAGATTTTAAGACATTTGTCAATACATTCATCATGAAATTTGCAAAACCATTTATAATTGGAGTATACATTATCAGGAAAAATAATAATATTGAAGGGGTTTTTTTTTGTTTTTTATTCTTTTTCTGTCAGTGAAGCTATAATAGCTTGATTTTAATTAATTGAATCATAATTCATTGAAAATCTCAATTTTCCTTTCTGTTAGTAGACAACCCAGAAAATATGCAATAAAATAATATAAACAGTAAGGAGACTCAATAGAATGTCACTCATTTGCATCCTAAAGATGACCTCTTTCTCACCCAGAGACAAATTTTAACTGTTCTTTGTCAGTAACCTATGGCCCTTTGGATAGTTGGAATTTGTCAGACTTTTCACTGCCTAAAAGTGTTAATTTGGACAAAAAAGGAACCCCAAACCATTTGTGCAGCTCATTACTCAGCTATTTCAGCTATGGCCCACCATCCTCAGGCCCCCAAAGTGGTTTACTGTAGAGTGAGGCATAAAGCACCAAGGTCTCTCAAAAATTATTCATCCTTTTACTTTTCTGCAGAATTGCAGAAAAGTTTAGTAAGGACTTGGGCCTTGCTGTGCTACTAAATGTATTCACATTAATGAAACAAATGCTATTTGCTTTGAAGGTCTTCTAGCAATAACAGTCAGTGGACTTATGCCCTCTTAAACAGGAAAATCAAGTAAGGAGAAAAAAAAAATAAAACAAATGTGGGGTTTATTTTTCTCTCAAGTTAGAAAAAAGAGTTTGGCTTATTTTGTTCTGTACCTACTGAGCTATATCCAGCTTGTTCAACAAAGCTTTGACATGGAAACACCAAGAGTCAAGGCTGAATTTTTTGCAGACCTGTGAGCAAAAAATTAGTGGTACTTAGAGAAAAATGAATGAACAAAATACAAAAGAAAGCAGGCAAAAATAACTGGATTGAGAAGGAGAAAATTAGTAAAAAATATTCTGACTAAATCATTTACATTTCAAAAAAGTCTCTTAGGAAAATAATCTACTCTGTATATCATTTATCCAAGAAAATAACAAAATGCCATGTCAAAATGCACGGCCTGAAACATTTGAAACCTATTCTAGAAAAATATCTAAATATTTTGTGCATTTAATTTTTTATTTTTAATTTTAACATATTTGCTTGTATATTTTTTTTCTTCTTAGTTTTTTTTTTTTTATTCATAGAACTTGCATTTTTTTTTCTTCTTAGGTTTTTTTTTATTCACAGAGGGAAAGAATGGCAAACTCAAAGAAGCCTTCATCTGGATTTTAAAAATATACTGTAATCCTAAAACTACATAATTCATAGAGGGAAAGAATGGCAAACTCAAGGAAGCCTTCATCTGGATTTTAAAAATATACTGTAATCCTAAAATAACATACTTTTTTCCCCTCACAAAGCTAAACAAAACTTTTGTCATCTTTTCCAAGAAGCAAAAAAAACCCAAAACTAAATTCATAGCATGACACAAGCAGCAAAATATATAAGTCATCTTGCATTTTCAGTTGCTCACATGGGACTGCCCTTGTGTCAGCCATTTCAAACAGGGCATGGACACCACCTGGCAACCCTGTCCAAAGCAAAAGAGAAGGTAAGAAGGAGGCAAATGTCCACTTTCTTGTTGCTGTTATTGCTCATGAGCTGCTGCCAGTGCTGACTTTTCAAACAGTTTTTCTGTGTGGTCTTTTCCGCACTTTCCATGAATTTGCCACATTTTGCCCACAAAATCTTTCTACATTTCTGGGGGGAAAAAAAAGCTACACAAGGGGTATGAGCACACATCACTTTAGAAACCTAGTCTGATAATGTACACTTTAGTCTGATAATGTACACCCACGTGTGTGTGCACATGTGTTGAAATATTTATCAGAGCCTTCCTATGTTACTCCTGCTTTCAAAATTCACAAGTGTAATACCAACCCCAGGCATAATATCAAAATGTAGGATTTGAACTTGAATTACCTGTATATTCTGCTATTTGGTACATATACATTGGTAATAATGCAGTCTCAAAATGTCATTGTCTGCCTTCTGTTAGTTATAGATTTTTTATCATAAGAAACAAAAGAATAAGACTTGAAACAGACTAACCAGCTCTGTCTTCTAAACAAAAGAGAGCAGATACAGCAGGCAAGTGCTTCCACTCACAATTTGAGCAGCAATTTTCAGGCAAACAAGAGGAAGCACTTTTCATTACAATGTACAATTAAATCATGGAACTCCTTACTAGAGGATGCTGCAGAAGCCAAAAGTATAACCGGGTTCAAAAGGAGATTAGACTAATTCATGAAGGATATGTCTATCAATGGCTACTAAGCACCGTGATCCGGATGCCCTCTGGAGAAGGAAGTCCCTAACCTGCTGCCTACTGGAAGCTGGGAGGGACTCCATGGAAGAACTTTGGCATAGTTTCTATATTCATACATGCATAAATTATTTTAATTGAACACCTTAAAAAACTGTTTAGTTCTCAGACTTGCAGTTCTTATTCCTACTTGACTACTCAAATGTTTACAATGTTCTTTCTGGGGCCCTTTTTTAGAAACTTCAACATTACATTAGTCCTTTAGAGACAAAACAGTAACTTCTGTGTTAACATGTTTACCTGATGTTATTCCTGCAACTTGTAGAAATCTCTCTACCTTTGTAAAGCCGCAACATCAGTTCCCAGAAACCTGGTAAGTTTAACTGAAATAAAATGTGATACGTGCACACCTGTACAGCAGATGACTATGTTAAAAGTGATTAAATAGCCCTTTTTTTTGTTTGTTTTAATTTGAACCTTACTCCCTTAGAAGAGTAGCAAGAAATAGTTAGAGCCAGGACCCCTCTGAGCAAACCACTTTACTGAGGCTGAAGATGCAGCCCTCGACTTTACAAACTGAGGACAGATAATTGTCAAACCCCAAAGAACACATCATTGCAAATCTCCTGCAGTAACACATCTCTTCCTGTGACCTTCCATTTGAAATGTTTCTATCATTTACATTGCAATTGTGTTCTAATGTAAGATACATTTGGAGTGTAAATATCAAGATTAAATCTACCTTGAAAACTCAGGCTGAATCAGGTTTATAGCCTAGAGGCAAGTTGTGAATCCCATAAAGCATTGTTTGAGGGACCTGGTTAGTGTTTTGTACACCTGCTTAATGTTTTTTTTTTCATAGTCACAAATGTCAAACTGCTCACTAACGCATTGAGGTTTGAATGACAGCCATGCACTTGAGCGCCAGTTATGTTTTTTCACTACCAAATTGGACTATAAATGATGAAAAAGAGGTCAGAAAGGAAGTTTGGAAGCATACAAATTTGAAAGGGGAAACTGCTAATAGTCATAAACCGTGTGCAATCAAAGGACCAGCAAGTCATTGTGAATTACCTGCTCCATGAATTACTGATCTAACTGCATTATGATATGGAATTTTCTAACTCCTTTCATCTGTGGTGCAACAGCTCCTAACAGCTCCCAGATCAAAAGCACGACTGCCAGTGAAACCATGGAAAAAAAGCCCACAACACTGACTTCCATTATGAGCACTTATTTGTTAAACTTTTCTTAATATACAGGTTTCATTATTTATTGATTCACTGATTGCATGTACTGTAAGTGTGCCACCTACCAAATTTGAGGAAATAGCACAGAAATAATCAGCGGTGTGACACCTCGATGGAAGTCGAAACTTGTAAGCATGTGCACATAAAAACTCATAGCTTGTATGTTTCTCCACAGGTGGTAACACACAGAACATACATTGGGACATTCTTGTTTGTTTGTTTCTTTGTTTAATCCAAATCACCCAAAATACTTCAGAAACAATTAGTTCCATGTTAGTCATTTTACTGACTGTATAAAGATGATGAGACAATTAGCTTGTACATGCCAATAGAAGCTACATATGTAGACACATGTGAGCAGTGCTGAGACATCTGATTTCTACAGGTGCCTGCCATGGCCCAAACCAGAATTCTAAGCTCAAGTTATGACCATTAAGACAAAGCTCAAGTCAGCAGGCATATTAACCAAAATGTATGGAAAGTTCTTCTACCTGGGCTTCAAAATTACTATGGTGTCTATTAAAATATACCAAAGACATTTCTAAATAAATACTTTTTCTTTTCCCCCTAAATCTGGTTTCAAGGCTGGATGAGAAAAAAAATGAGTTTAGTTATGCTTGCCTGAGCAAGTTTGACAATAAATGTATAATAAATAAATAACAAATATGTGTGAAAATATGTATGTATATATATATATGTATATATATATATATATATGTACACACATGAGCAAATTTGACAATAAATATATAATAAATAACCAAGATGTGTGAAAATATGTGTGTATATATATATATGTACACACACACACAAACACATTTTGACATATATCTCTTTTGTTTGGAGGATTTCTACTGAGAATGTCAGTAGACTTTTCTTCTGTGTATGTCCAGAAATAAAATGTGCAGACCTTCACCATCATGAAAGTCTGCACAGTGAAAGTCTGCACCTTTTTTTGGTGCTTATCACAGGGAATAAATGCTTCAAGCACTAACAGCTGCATCATTACTTCAGTGTGAATATTCTGAATTCTTTCCACCTATGATCATATTTGTAAGTGTGTGATGTGCAAGCAAACAGCAAGCAAATACTGTCAGCATCACCTTGCTGGTAGATCAGCCTAGAAAACAGACTTCCTCTTCTGTGGAAGAAGTGATTGTGAGGGCACCAGTGCCCCCCACTTTGTGTTTCCCTCCCCCAGCCACCCCAGTGCTGAGGCAGAGGCCTGGTCAGGGTGTCAGGAAGCTGAAGGAGCAGCTGCCTGGGGAGCAGGGAGCCAGGGAAGCCTAGGCTGGCATGCAACCAGGAGCACAGGCTTCCTGGATAGCCTGCCTGCTGCTTTCCATTGAAACTTTCAATGGAATCAACATGTTCCTGTGAAATGTTTCAATCCTGTAAAATCAGCATTTTCCAACAGAGAAGTGTTCCACCAGAAAATTTTCAACCAGCTCGCATAATCGGGGCATCTTTAGCATCTCACACAGGGGTGCTGCTTAAGGACATAAAATTTCCATCTCAGAGACCATGAGCCAAAAGCTCTCCTTGCCTATCACACCACAGCCATGGTCATCCCCAGAGCTGTCTGCCACAGCTCCCAGAGTGTCTCCACTGTGACAGCATGTTCTTGTTCCACTGGTAGAGCTTGACTGAAACTGCAGGCACCATGATTCCATCTGGCCAAATATGGGGCCACAGCACACACCATTGGTGACATGCTTGGGAAAAGTAGGAATTTTTTAAAGGTTTGAAGAAAGTTTAATAGCTTTAATCTTTCATAGGAACCAAAATGTTCTCAGCTCCAATCAAGGACAGAGGTTTTCTTATGCATATGCATATACATACATATATCTATATATATATATATATGATCATAAAGACTTTTTTCAGTGAGCATAATGAACCCAAATACATTTCTTTACCACAAGAAAGAGTCAAGAGAAGGATTATAACTTTTGGTAGCTGATGTTGGAACCCAAAAAGACAATTTTGAGTTTATTGTCAGGAAGCGTTAAATAATCAAACTACATGAGGGTAATCAGATCAATTCAGATTTTTGAATTCCATTTTATGACTCAATTTAGGGACTGGATTTCAAAATACTGATGTCCTTCAATTTCTGTTTGGTGCAGCTATAATATTTAGCAGCAAAAGTCATCTTGAAGCAAGTCGTGCAAGTCAAGATCTTCTAGGGTGCAATTTCTGAGTCTGAAATCAGCCTAATAAATCTCATTAAGAATGTGCCTATTTCACTGCATTAGCCATGGAAGGAGGCTGGGGGGACAAGCTTAAGGTAAACATCTACTGTGTAGATGATTTAAGCAAGGTGAGATGAAATCAACACAACTTTTTTTTTTAGGGTAACTTTTCATGAAATAAATTGCCAGCCAAACTTAAGGCTGTAGGTGACTAACGTTTACATTGATCTTAAATGTTTCAAGAGAAAGTTTAATAAGCATCATACTGACTTCTGTGCTTCTGTCCTTCTCATGATAGAGAAGTTTTTTAACAGACCAGACCCAGAGGCTCAGTAAATATTTTACTGAGTGACCTCAAATTCAAGGTGTAAGTATTAGGAGTCTCACTCATTTCAACCCTTACAGTAGCAAGGCAAATGAAGAAAAGAGAAAATGAAAAAGCATGAAAGGAAAAAGAGAGATATGCACACACATGCACACACACCAAAAAAAAAAAAAAAAAAAAAGAGTAAACAAACGAGAAGCCAAAAGACCAGAACAAAAAGAGAAACAGAAACAATCTACAGAATTACAAAAATCCTTTTTTGTGTCATAGAAAAACATGCATAAACCACAGTAGATAATCTTCCCATCATTACAAGAGGCAGCCCTGAAACAAAACTCCAGATTTAGAAAGCGGGGTGGCTGGGGAGCTGAACGTGGAGCTGTGCCCTGTGTCTGGCACAGCCCCCAGACACAAACACTCCCCCACGCAGCAGCACTGAGTGCCTGGCCCACCTCCAACCCAGCCCCAGCTTTTCCAAGCACTCCTCATCCTGCAGACACCCAGCCACTTGTATGTTGCAAGCCATAGATCACATCCAATATATAAAGTCACTTTCCATCCTGCATGTTTTAGGGGTTTAATTTATTTTAAGTTTCATTAAATTATACATGGTCTTCTAAATTTCCCAGAGGATGGCTCGTAGCTGACCCCAGCCCCAGCAGAAAGTAGGGGGATTTTTCATACTTGAAGACAGAAAACATGGCAGCACTGCTCTCCCTTGGGTACTTTTTGGTGAAAGAGGAACACGACATGCAGCTGTGGCTGAATACTGGTGGCCAGTGCTGTCCCTGCCACACAACAAGAGGTGTTCCTCGTCCGAGAGGGATACATTTTGGGAAATATACCAATGCCAGCCATAGAACATGTGAATATACAGAAGAGTAAATGCATAAATACCTATATGAATATTCACACATACATATAGGTGTATATATTTCATTTAAAGCAAGGTTCTTGGGGAAGATACCAGGACATGTGAGTGGGTTTCTGTGTAGATGGGAAAGAGGGCAAGCACAGCAGTGCACATGTGCTCCTCATGTGCTCCCAGAATGCCTTGTATTTCTGCTATTTTGGCTGGGTTACCTCAGTCCCTGAGTCTGCACTAATGCCTGTCACCCTTTTGGGTACATTTTGTTATAAATCTAAGCAAGAAAATATTTGTGTCAAAGCTGTCTACACGTGCAACCAGTTGAGAAGCTGAAATGCCTTCAAGTCATGTACCAACTGTTTCCATTTTCTCTCAAATGGTGTTTCTGTTATTTTCTAATCTCTGCCTGGGTTTTTTTATTGTCTTTATTCTTCTCTAAAGCTTAACTGCCTTTCTCTTCTTTGCCCAACTTCTAGGCAGTGAGAAGAATGTGTAGGAGCCATCTCCAAATTTTAATACAAAGACAGCTAAAATTCCCAACTGTATCAAAACAGTCCCTTGCAGAGCTGTTCATCATTTCTTTTGTCTACATAAACCCCATCAGAGAAGCCATAATGCAGCCCTAAGAAACTACCAGAAATCCTGTAATAAGCACTTTCTTTCTAATGTGGCAAGGGCTTTGAAATTTAAGTTATAAATGTGACAGAAGGATTGAATTCAAGTTTACCCTGTGGTTACAGATGTGGTATAGTTGGGTATGAAGTGCTCTCCCAGTGCACTCAGTCAGTAATTGCCTGGGCCAGGGCTTCTCCCACAGAGGTAAGAGCCACGGGCTGACAGGAGACCACGGACAGGCTGGAGAGATGGTAGAAACTGCAGCTGAAGAAATGATCACATCTTCTGCATGTAATTAAAACAATTAGAAGATGTTTAGCAGGTAGTACCAATGAATCATGGACATGCTTAAGTGTCCAAGTAGAATCACATTCTTCACAGTTTGGGAAGTCTCACCTAATACAGCTAAAGTTGTCACTGCAACACATATTACAATCTTACTGGATAGTGACTGATCATCTTGTTTGAAATATTTGATTCCCCACATAAGAATTACCCTACACAGATAAGCCAAAACTTTTGGGGTTTGCCAGGGGGTTTTTGGGGAGTTGTTGTTTTTTGGGGGTTTTTTGAGCTTGTTTGTTTTTGTTTTGTGGTTGTGGGTTTTGGGTTTTTGTAGTAAATAATCCAGGAGTCAATATGCAACAACTTTTAAATCTAGGAAATCTCCAGCAGAGATATTGGAAGGAGAGGTTTCTGGCAAGTATCTTACTTCACAACAGCAGGACAATTTGGACTATGGTGGAATTCAAGAAAATAAATATGAAATTGGCAGGACTCAAAATAAATCCACCTGTCTTAAGATGACTTCAGCTGTAAACACTTTGGGAAACTCAGACAGTTACCACCCACAGTGAGGATGACTGAAGGAACCAAGATGAACTCATCAAAACAGACCTGACCTTGAATTCTCTCTAGCACTAGCTCTAACACTCCACTTGCTTACTCTGCCTTAATCCATGTACCAGGTTTTCTGAAGTCAGTAGCCCAAAAGAGCATGTGACCATGTCCTCCTTAGTTTAACTCTATTTACTCAGATAATAATAACAAATAGTAACAACAACAACAGTAACAATAATAATCTTTATTAACAAGGTCAATAGCATTCAGTTACCTGAATGTTCATCTAAGACCTTTTTCTGCAAGTTCAGGGAGTTTATAAAGAACACATGAACACTGAAGGCAGAATTATCATCTTCCTTTACTTCCATAAATTTGAAACAGCTCCATATAACCCCAAGGAATTAAATGAATTTTTCAGTTTCTAAAATGGGACATGACTTTGGCCAATACCATGTACAGTAACAGACTCTTTAACAAACTGACATTAAGGACACAAAGGAAAAAACCAACAAAACAAAACAACAACAGAAAAAAAAAGTGGTCCTTAAGTGAATATCAGTGGTTAGAGGAAGGGTCTTCTATGAGCCTGTGAGAAGCAATATGCATTCCTAAACCCTTGTCTATTGCTAACCGATGGATGGGCAAAATTTTATTTAGCCACATCAGCAGCAAACTCACATAAGAAACAGCAGGAGCAATAAAACTCATATGGATAGCTTTCATACATATGAAAGTTTCTTGTACCACGTGTCACATATTCAGTTTGTAGGAATAAATATATTAACTATGTTTTTCTAACTGAAAATATTTTCCACATGTGAACAGACTTAAAAGCACGTTTAAAAAGAAGATGCAATAATCAGATTTTAAACTTTGGCTTTAAATTCAAAGCAGAACTTGAAGTAAGCCTTTGGGGATGTTCTTCTATTTGAAGGAATGCACAATTCTTGTTACCTACTTCAGGCGATGAATGGCAACACTCAGTCACAAAAATGCAACAGAACTACTTGGGAGTGTGAGGAGACTACATAAAATACATTTGAACACCAAGATCATAACAGTCAGCAAGATTTGGGAAAGACTGAAGCAAAAGTGGATTTGAAATCTTAAATAATAACCTCAGATCTTTGCTTATTAACCATTACTTTTTTCCAAATAAATGAATCATGTCAATTCCTCTTCCCCAGCTACCAGAAGAAATGGGATATTTATTACTGAAAATAACTTCTCTCAGAAATACAGGGTCAGCTATTTCATCAAAGACGTGGCCAACTAGGCAATGTGCAGAATGAATGTTGTTGATTGGATTCCTTTGTTAAGGACTGCCAGAAAACAGTATTCAGTAGTAGCTAAACTGTGATCAGATGGCAAAAGAAAATAGCAGTTGCTCATCAGTGCTGTGCCCTCAATTTTTATTTGAGCGTGTACATTGGGCCTGTGTGGGCATGGGAGCCAGAAAAACAGCATGGGGAAGAAATGGGAAGAAAGGAGCCCTGGTGATGAGCTGCACAACATTTCAGAGCAGTCTCTGGAAAATCAGTGGAGACCCATTTATGAATCTCCTAATATTTTCCTTTTGTGAGGTTATTTTGCGTGTTGCTGGCTTTACTGTGGTGCAGGAGTTTTCAGGAAAAAACAGTTTCTGCTCATAGATAGGTAGGGTAAAAAATGCACAGCATGCTTTGAAAAACAACAGATGTTAGAAAAGTCATTGCTACTGTTAGAGTAGTAGTTCCCATTTGTGAGTAACACTTTGTTCTTCTTTGATGTGGTCTGTGTATATCTCCTGTTGCAGGACCCTAGCTAGCAATAAAATACCAACAGAAGTAGAACCAGGAACTATTATAGGATGATACAGGTACAAACTGAAAGGAGGTAAATGAAGTGTTGTCCATCACTAGAGTGTTTGGACTGGCAGCACAGTAAGGTCAAGAGGTCATATCTGATCTAGGAAAATGGGATAGAAGAAACAAGAAACACCCCAAGGACTTTACTATTGAGCCACAGTGCCAACATGCAATGATTTCCCTCTCTCTTCTCTTTGCATCAACACATTTATGAGCTACTGAGCCTCTTTGGCTCAAAGGAACAGTGATACACCACCTTGCACCAGTAGTGCTAGGAAAATGAGCACCCTCCCCTCTCCCTGCATAGAAGTTCACACAACATTCTCCTTTCATTATAACATTAAGGAGTTCCTGAAGTAGAGTTTTTACTCTCATATTTCATAGCTCTTGCTGCACTTTTCTTTACTGAATTAACTACTTTGGTTTTTAACCTGTGTAAAGTTTTGGCATTCTGTGACAATGAATCCCACAGACTGATTGTAAAATTAAGCATTACTTCTTTCACTGATCCTGCACAGTCATAATGTTGTGTCATTTATTCTGCCTTTTTTGGCTGGCAGTCATTAAAAGTGTGTGCCTCTGAGTGATTTGTCCTCTAAGATAGTTCCAGTTATATGTTGACAGTTTTTAGCATGATGCTAGGAAATATTATAGGTCTTGTGATTTCTCTTTCTTCTATCCTTTTCTAGAATGTTCTAAACTGAGTGAGAGAACTATCAGACTTTTTATAATATAATAGGATACAGAATATTATTGTATGTTGTATTGTTTGTAAAATCAGCATTAAAAGAATTAAAATTGTTCATCTTAGCTGTGTTATAATTAAACAAAACTATTGTTACGGTGGTTGTGATTGATTAGGTTGGTTTTTTTTGGGGGGGGCGTGGGCATTTTTGATTACTATTAAATGTCGGTAAAAGGCCACAGCAAAATTTCCAAATAATGTTTTCTTAATATAATTATTTATCTTGACTTTTGAGACACTTCTTTTCAAAACCTTCTCTAACTGCATTGCCATTAAGCGCACGAAACAGACAACCTGAACGAGTGCATAACTGGGGTATAGTGAAAACTAAAATAAAGCAAATGCCCTTTGGGAATATGCTCGTATCACAAATACCAGCTGGCGCTGGTTGATGCAGCTTTTGGCAGTCTCTGTAGCAATGTCAAAGACACGGTGTTTCAGAAACAACTGATGAGTCAGCGGCGAAAGGTTGAGAGCTTTAGTTCACAGAAGCCCATTTATTATATAATGAAATATTTCCGTCACATCCCATATTTGACATCCCATAAGAATACCAGTTATTACAGGCTGAGCTAATAATACCACCTATTATTGAAACTGCATTAACTTACTCCAGGATCTGACCCTCTTGCCACCTGCCCTTAGACTTGTGAATCTTTAACCATTTGGGGCTGTAATTTTCCATGGTTTTTTTCTGCTGTCCTATGACCCACTTCTGGAGTTTTTTTCAAGCTAACAAATACTGCGTTTCTTTCCAAGAAAAGCTCTTGGGAAGAAAAATGTTGTTTTGTTCCTGTGAAATAAGGCCTGATGAACATGTTGAGAAGCTTTCTAACATTCATGCTTTGGAACAGGAATGTGAAATTTGGGCTATAGGGAAGTTCTGAGGAGATTATTTTGTAACTCTCATTATGGTCTTTTACAATTGATCCATCAATTGTTGTGAACTTCCAGAACTAGTTCCTGACATCTGCAATTTTTTCTTGAGTTTTACACAGAAAATGTTTGAAAGAACTCACACCATGAAAAAAAACTCCTTCCACCACAAAAAAATATATTAAATAACTAAAGATGGTAAGACATTCAGCCAGAAATTATTTAATAACAAAAGGAAAGAGTATTGTTGACTTTTCACTATCTCTGTGATAAATATGTAAACATGTTTGGTCACACATCACATACAGTCTGCTTCACAGGAATGTTTCCTAACCTTATGTGTTATACCCTGTGGAAGATGGGCATGGTCTCTGTTGCTCTTACCTCTCAAATCTACTGCATTTTCACTAGCTGGGTATTTTCAGCCTTTTATCTAAAGTGGCAATTAAAGCTTCATTTGCGGCTGTGCTTCTGAAGCTGAAGCTTTCATTGTATCATTTCTGAATGTTGGAATTTATTTGATCGGTGGAATAGTAAAACTGCTTTTGAGAACATGAAAAGTGCATTAAATATTACAAACATAAGAAGTAACTACGTCCCCTGGACAAAAACTATTGCAGCAAACATAAAGGAACAGGAAGAAAAGCAATAGCAGTTTGTCCTTTTCTGGAAAGCCTGGCTTGCTTGCTGACTGCATGGAATGAGTTGCAGGGGAAAACGAAACTAGAGAATATGTAAAGCTGGGAGATGAGATCATCCCCCCAAAACAATCCTTCAAATTCATAGACACTTCTGGATTCATGAGGTGAGAATAGCCAGCACTGAGGACTGTAAAACTCATTTGTAGCATTTGAATTTGCTAACATGCACTTGCAAACTGTCTCCTCCTAGAAGGGGGAGCAGGAGATGTCCTGGAAAGCAAGGGTGAAGAAATGTAATTTTTTTTAAAATTTCTTTCTAAAATGAGAGTGACAATAGCCTGCATCCAGACAGCCTCTGCTAACAGTCTGCACCAATCCAATCAAGTGTTACAGCTACCTTTTAAGTTTTCATCAGCATATCGTTTTACAACAGCCTGATCCTGCAAATGGCTGTTCCCAGGTGCATAATTATTTACCCGCGGAGTCCACTGAAAACAATGGGTGTCAGTGCACAAGTAACTACCTGGAGGACTGAGAGCCCTGAAATTGTTTCTGCATATGATAGGCAAGTTGCATATTTGCAAGGGGATTTTCCTATGTGTATCTGGGGCTTTTTTGTTTCCAAAACTAAAATGGAGATAGGCCCACGTCAAAATACCCAGACAAAACCTTTTGAACTTTAACAGTGGATAGAGTCCAAACCTACAGCAATCTCAAAATTTTGCATGTATAGTGGCTCTTTATAGTGGGCTGGATCCAAACCTCACATTGAAAAATATCCCCAAGGCAGCAGAACTTGGATCTGTGCTTTCCGGTTTGAACCCAAACTGAAAGTGTTGCAAGAAATGGCTCATTAGTTTACTCTGTAACATTTGCCTCCAGAAATCTGTCATTGAACAAAGGCACATCAACATCTGAAAAAAAAAATTATTAGTTATTTTTGGATAACCTGAAGGCCCTTTAAGTGTTGTAGCTCAATATTTTTTTGGAAATCAAGGTCTATTGCAGAGCTGTCTTAGATCTCTCTATCAGTGCAGACAAGGCTGACTTTTAACACAATGAGAACATCAACATCCCTCTTGGGGTGGCCAAATTGATAAAGATAGCAAAACAGATCCTCCCTTGAGGTGAAAATGAGGGCATGATGAAAAGACTCAGATTTTCGGTGACTATCACTACAAGCAGTAGCTCTTTTCTCTCTCCTTCAACCCTTCTCCTTTTTTTAGTGTTATGGTATACATGTACCCCATCTGTCATGATAGGAAGGGTCCTTCCTCTTCCTCCTGTGTAGTTCTTGCCTTGTGAGCTAGCAGCTGTGCCTGCAAGAGCTGGGAAGTAGCTGTAACTTCCAATCTTTGTCATTTCAAGTACAGGCAAAACCAGACCACAGATTACATCAGACAGGCTGACAAGTGTGTCCTCCTCCCCCCACCTTCTTCCTAAAGCCACGGAATGGAAAGTAAAGTATTCAGCTAGGTCCTAGCTCCTTGTGGAAAAACAAAGAAAGTGAGAAATCAAGTATTTGGCTCATTTGTGGTCTTGTGAAAGCAATTACAGATATTTATGTGATCCATTTTGTGCCTTTGCTTGGTTCAAAAACTGGTTAATGTCACAGCCAGACAACATCTTAGAGGAGTAACATATCCCTACAATATTCACGTCTTTAGCTCTGTTTATGGACAAATGTAGTGCTTCTCTGCCTTGATGATCACACAGAGAGACCAAAACATGAAAAGAAGGAAGGTTTTGATAACTCAGATTTTTGCATTCTCAGTCCTACTTCCTCTCTGAAGTACTGCAGTGATCATGGTCTCTGAAGCACTGCACTGATCATGGTCTCTGAAGCATTGAAGTGTGTAGTATGCCAGCATGGATTTGGTCACATACTGATCACAGAGGGTCGATATTCTGACTGGAGACATGAGTTGTGTGAAGAGGTTGTTTGTTTTCTTTTTTTTGTTTGTTTGTTTTGAGTTATTCTATTTGAAGGGAAACTTAAATAGATTTTCATAAAACACAAATTGCTTTTAAGCTTTGGCTTAATGCCTATAAGTGTTTAGAACTTGTGTAAGGAAGTCATCTGTCTTAACCAGTGTAAGGTCAAGCTAATTTTCCATGTTAATTAGACATATTGGATCTGATAGGTCAATGACAGTGCTTCATTTTAATCAACAAAAAGAGGGCTCTTAATCTACACAATGCACGTATAGCCTCTCCCAAACTAAGTGTAATGAGTCTGGAAATTATAAAATCACAGGCACTCATTCCAAGGCCCTGGAGATGCTGGATGCTGTTTTCCTCCATGGGCCCTCACTTGTGGTAATAGAAGGTTGGAATTCTACAGAGTAATTATCACTAAATTGTAATTGCAGTAATGGATGTGTTAAGTCACTCTAGCAAGACCAGTCTTCTGAATATAATCACCTAAAAAGGATGTATAGTTATTTTTGCTTTGACCCAGTGGAAATGTTGAAAATATTCCCGTGATTTTTGAAACAGCTACATGCAATTTTTGGGACTTTCCAGAACAGTTCTGATTAACCCAGTAATTACCAGAAGTTTTTTTATCCTGTGCATCTGGAATATTGCTCTGTGCACTGTAGTCTCTCCTTTTTTTTTTATCTGGCAGACTTTTGCTGCCAGATAAAGGGGACTTTTTGGAATATATTTGTGGAAGTAAATTCCCAGTGTTATGACAGCTGTTCTGGAATGTGTTGTGACAAAAATAGCCACACAAAATAATTTTTAAGTACATTTTCCAGTTATTGGGGTATAACAGCTGGAGTGATTTCTTTGGAGCCTGTACATTTAATGTACTAACAGATATCTATTATATTTGGTGTATCCATATTTATACACTTTAGCCCTTTTTCGTGCATATTCTACCACAGTGGAGATTTCAGCTCTAAGGATCCAAGATCAAACAGCCTTCTGAGGACTTCACTGTGGCAGGTCCAGCACTGAGTTCAGCAGCTCAGCAGGTCCCAGCAGGTCAGCTTGGTGCCCCTGGTGTCCCCCCAGGCCAGTGCACCTCTGGGGCAGCCAGCTGTGCCTGCCTGAGCTCGGCTGTCACCAGCCTGTCCCTTACAGCCTCCTCTCCTTTTGCCCACAGTGGCACTCTGTGGAGGTCAGGGCTTACCCAGCTGCAGTGCTTGGACACCATGCTGTGTCCCTGGCACACTCCACACTGAAAACAAGGGCTTTACACTCAGGAGTCCTTAGGGATGGGGCATAAACACTGCTCTCAAAGGCTTCCATCACAGCTTATCCTTCTCCCAACTTTCCAAAGGCAGCTGGTGTGTTAGTCAAGCAAGCATCACAGGGGAAGGGTTTTCAACCATTTTTAAATGAGACACCATCTATTAAAAGGAGGTGGAAACAATGGAGGTCATATTAAGCCCCTCCAGATGCAGACAGGCATTCTTTTGGTCCTTCACACCTATAGGTCTGATTCCCTGATGCCTTTAACTTCAGTTGCTTACTGACATTACTGCTAAATTCTGTTACTGCTATTTTATACTAGTGTGAGCATTAAGGAGCCAGAAAAACCGAATATTGTTACTAAGGGCAGAAAACCCTTCAACAGATGGGAAAATGATCCCACTTGGCAAGAGGCAATGTTTGGTACTTAAAAAAAAGGAAAAAAGCTTTTGGATTTCAGCCACCAAATCCAGTCCCAAATCTTGAGCTGTGCAGAGTAATTCCCAGAGCTCAAAAATGTACTGTACTGCTATGGATCATCCATTAAACTGTCTATTGAATGAGGTATAATGCTAAGCAGGCTGAGGAGAGCCTATCATTCAGATTCATGCAACTCCAAATCACAAAACCTTCAGAAAGTATTTTTGTAGGTAGGGCAACTTGGTGCAAAATAAGTTTGTTTGCTCTGAGAGCCAAGATTTTACAGCATTAGAAGCCCAGAAGAATATGTCTATTTCTAGGGGCTGAATCATGGCACAAGTATGCAACGAAATGGAAACAGAGTAAACACTAATAAGCAAAGAAAACTATATTGTTTTCTACCTCTATAATAAAAACTTAGCAACAATATATACAAATCATTAAGAAAATTCCATATTTTCTTTCTTTAATGGTAATTTTTAAAAAGGTGTTTTAGCCCAGTCAGTGGGTCTCTAAGAAGCCCATTCTGACTGTAACTCCTTTACAATAGTGAGAAATGCATAATTTTTGAGCTGTTGTCTGGATAAAGTTTTAAGCAGCCACTGAATGTGTTCCTAATGTTGTCATCTCAGTATGAAATACCATACACACAGCATCATAGAAAAAGCATCCTAAAATATTGTGGAGAATGTGGGTTTACTTAAAAATTAACGAAAAATACCACGTACCTCGATTCTTGAGCATCTAGTGACTGGGGAAGTTTTAATTTCAACCAACTTAACATATGAAAAGATATTTTTCCCCCAAAAGACTCACTATCATTGGAATAAAATAGCATTGTTAATCTGGCTTCCCTGTATTTTTCCCCCAAAAGACTTGAACTCACTATCATTGGAATAAAATAGCATTGTTAATCTGGCTTCCCTTCCTGTTTATAGGTGAGACACGTATATGAATACAAATACATATCTTCAGTTTATAGGTGCCATTGGCAAAAAAATAATAAACATTTGTGACATGAAACAATTAATGATGTGTTTCTCTACTATTTGCATTGCTCATGCTTTCAAAATAAAAATGTGTTAGCTATTAGGTGACTTAATTTAAATTTAAGTCATTGTTATCAATTTGCATCAAAATACTCAGAAGTATTGTTTTACTTACTCATAAATGTTGACAGTCTGTAGGCAGGGAACAGAGAGGGAGGGATAGGAGAAAGGAAGGAGAATACATAGAACTTTTTTATGAAGTATTTTCAGTGGTTTTATAGCGAAAATTCAATTCTATTCTTTTTGGTTCACAGCCATAATCTGTAACCCCATAACAACACAGCCATCCTGCATGGTTCTGTTGAACTCAGTTTTTCAGCCCCTCAATGTCCCATGACACCTAAAGCAGAAGGGACACTAGAGCATGTGTCTTAAAGAATTGGTTCACTTCTCTGTATTTATTATAATATTATTTCATAATTATGTCTTGAAGTGAGAAACATGTGGGACCCAAAGATTGTATCCATATTAATACAAAAGTAATTTTTTTTGCTAGTATTTCAGAGAGATAGCCAGGTATTGGGAGTATACAGTAGCTTCCTCAGTCTCTTTGTACCTCATGAGTCTTATTCCATTTTAGTACAGGCTGAGATGTCTGGATACTGGGTGTTTGTAAAACACTGAAAATGAATGGTAAGCAAATGGGAGTTCTGGTCTCAGATTCCTCCCTTTAAAAGCTAAGTTGTTCTTTCTGGATGATGCTGAGAAGCATGGAGACAAAAATTAGAAGAACTTTGTATCTTTGCCCTAGTTGAAGGAAATAGTAACAGGACAACCTGAACCAAACATGGACATAAGCAGCCTCAGCCCCCAGTGGAGATCCACATCAAGGTCATCTGTCAAATAAGCAACAGTGAAGTACGTGTTCAGACTATTTCTTGTGACATATGCCCTTTTCTGGCACTGAAAGTAAGTAGTCTTCATTGGACTGGGACAATTTGTTTTAAATTGCAGCTAAAATAGATACATTGAATTTAAAGTGATAGGTCAAAAACAGAAAAAAAAAGGTCTTACAAACATGATTTGTAGGTTCAGTGCGCTGAAGGGCGAATATAGAGTCTTTCTCAACCAGCATGTGGAATCACTTAGCTAAAACCCAGTGGTTTGCTTGAAATTGTAAAGACTATCCCTCAGCTTTCTGAAATACATTTAGGCAGAGAAAACTTGCATAGAGAACACAGTGGTCCCTAAATGTGTAATATTTACACCTCTTCCTTCACTAATGTTTTGATGCAAACTCCAGTGCAACTAAAGGATTCCACTATTGCAGGGGGGGGTCCAAACCAGAGAGCAAAGGTAACAAGCACTCTGTTCAGAAGCAAAGGGTTTTGCACAAAAGAACTGACCCAATCCCACACCTGAGAAGTGTAGACCAGTAATTTAGGGACCATCTGCCCTTTGCCATTCGCCATATATGACAATCTCAAGAATCCTCTATTAGGACTATGCATTTCTGGGTCACATTGCTATTAGGCACATAACTTTCTCAGTCATGCACAAGAAAATGAGAAAAAAAAATCAAGTTTTTTGGTGTGGGTTTTTTTCTTTTTATCTGTAAAATTAGAATGATACAAGCATTAATATTGACATTTCATAGCTGCTCCTAAATATCACATTATGAGAAACAGATCTCCAGGACTCTAACCAAGAAAGACTGTTTTTACTTCCTCTAGGAAAAGGTCTGGCTAATGCAATATTTTATTACGTCTGTTGAGACATTATTTTTATAGTACTCTCTTTTAAGGATCTTCCTCACAAAGAATTCAGAATTTCAAATTATTTAAACATCACTAAAGTAATCCTTGAATTTTTAGGTCACTGGATTCAGATTGTGCTGTATAAAACTTTTTAGCAGCTCTCCAAAATAAATACCCTTGGTCAGTGAGAGTTATTCAACACTGAGGGGGAAAATCTGATTACTAAAATTAGGTGTCTGCTGCCAGCTTAAACCTGAGATTTCAAAGACTTACACAGTGCAACAAAAAAACAAAAAAAAGAAAAAGAAAGGTGAAATGGCATTAGATATTTATAGGTGTATGTATATCAGATACGCCTTCTTTTAGGTTCCTGAATTGCTTCCTACATACCAAAGACCTCATCCCACTGAAGATCCAAAAAGGAGATGATTATTCATGATCCATGTGTAACTGCTTTTGTGTAGGAGACTCAGGACTGATGTCTTTCTGTGAAGGACTTGGTCTCCCAGAAGGCTCAGGGTTCACCACTGTGAAATCACTTCTTTGCTGCCATAAAGACACCGTAGGAGTAATAGCTCATGGCCTTCAGCACTTCCCAACAGCAATGGCTACTGCAGATGGCTTGAGCTAGCCCAAGTGACCTTGGCCCTGCTGGTCTCAGAACTCCAAGTAAAGCTGTGCAGGACTGTGTGGACAGGGGCCTTCAGTAACATGCTGGCTGCAAACAGCTGGGGATAGTAACATCTTAAACTAACACAGCTGTCTGCAAATTGAACATCTGTCCACAGGCTAAGTATTCAGCTGCATAATAAATAGAACAAACTAGATTCACTTTGGATGACTTGAAAATATGATTCTTACTAGTAGATATCCTTTTAAATATTACAAATCCCTAAGTATTTCTTGCATTACAAATATGGCAATGATCATTTTCCTACTTTGTGTCACAATTCTCTGTCAACTTGAAGAGAAACAAAAAAAGCTGCAGAAGCTGTACAAATCCACTTGTACCAGATGTTTCATGCTAGGGATTAACACCTTTACTTTCAGAACATATATTAATATACATACATATATTAATATATGCCTGTATCTTCAAACAAGTCCTCTTAAAATGGAGTAGACCACTGTGTTGGGCTACAAATATGGAATAAGCAGTAAATAAATTGAATGGACTACTTGCTAAGACATATTACTGAGTCTGTACTAATCCCAGGATCACAGAACCAATTGGGTTGAAAAAGACCTTCAAGATCATTTAGTCCAACCAATGGTTGTGACTGAACACAACCATGTCAACTAGACCACAGCACTAAGTCCACTTTCCTTAAATGTCTCCAGGACAATGACTCTGGGCAGTGCATTCCAAACTCTAATTGGAATGGATAAAATTGTTCCTGATGTCCAAACTAAACCTCCCCTGATTTGACCTCCTCACTATCCGTAGGTACAGAGGGAGAATCACTTCCCTAGCTCTGGTGGCCACTCTATCCCTGATCCAAGCCAGGATGCCATTGCTCTTCCTGGCCACCACTGCTGGCTCATGTTCAGGCACTGTTAGCCAGCAGCCCCAGGTCCTTTTCCATGGAATAGCTTTCCAGCCACTCTGTCCCCAGCCTGTAGCACTGTCTGGGGCTGTTGTGATCAAAGTGCAGGACCTGGCACTGGCCTTGTTAAACCTCATGCCATTGGCCTTGGCCCATGAATCCAGCCTGTTCAGATCCCTCTGCAGAGCTTCCTACCCTCCAGCAGATCAACACTCCCATACAACACTGACCCAGCTCCGACCTGACTTGGGCAAAAGACTGTGGCAACCTTAAATTGTACCAAGAGTTTGTAACATTACAGTAGTGGAACAAATTCTAAAATACACTGAGAAAAATTATCTATAAAATCAGGAGCGTCTTTTGAATAATTCCACTGCGCCATGACTGTGTTTATGACATACAAATATTCTGCTCCTGCCACACTGTATGACCTGTATTTGAGATTAACACCAGGAACAAGGCAGATTTCATCACACACTCCCAGAATAGTATTTACAAAGAAAGCATTTTTGCAGATGTTCATTAGAATGGTAATAAAGAGACAAAATTATTAAATATCCCATTATCAATCATGAATCATCAATTATTCTTATTCGTTGCTACACATACAAATCCCAGTGAAGAATGAAAATTGTGCAACAACAAATTCTCAATATACAATAACCATATAAAATGCAATTATATTTACTCTGTATAATAATCAGTGATTTAGTCGAATTACAGAAATAGCATTCTTTGCTGAACATTTTAAGGACATCTTTGATCTGACAAATACATACACCCACATAGTTAGATAGACAGATAGATAGATATGTCTACTTGAGTTAAATTCCTCCTTGTATTACTGAAACTAAATTAATTAATAACATTTGTGGGCTTTTGTCCCTTTCTGAGTACTTGTGAAATATTCTTAAGAAGGATTTCATAATGCATAGTCTAATTATTACTTATTTACAGTAACAGCACTTGTCAAAAGGATTTCTGTCTTCAGAGCAATCTGTACACATCAGGCCTCACTACATCATTGTGAAATAGCTGTTTAGAGCAGACTTGGACAAAAACTCCATCCTTGAAGACAGAGATGCCTGCATTTGTGCTGCTCTGTCGGAACAGTCACTTCCCACAGTGAAGGTGCATCCTTGTCTCACCACTGTGACCCGTGCCAAGAAGAGCTGCTTCACTTGTCTCCTGAGGTGGCAGCAGGGCCACAGCTGGAAAGCTTCTGTCCTTCACTCTTACACACCAAATTCAGGCTGGCTAAAGTACTCTTGTCTACCCTGATTAAATGATGCCTTCACTAGAAGACTGTAGCTGCATCCGTGTGTGTGAGCTGCAGGACAGTCTTTCTTAGGAGACTCTGTTAAGCTCTGATGCAGAACAAGTTCCATGCATTTTGTCACTATGTCTCCTCACTGTCTTTGTCCCACTGACTTGAGATGGGACAGAACTTCCTCTTATGTCTTCATCTCCCTTTGTCCTACCACCAAGCTGGCAGGGGTTTTTGTTTTTCTGGAAAAGATGTTCTCCAAGACTGCCCTTCAGGATAGGATCTATGGAAAATAGCTTAACTCAGTCAAAAGAAGTTGCTGTCAGGGCTCTTCTGTCATCTTATCCTTTTAATGCTGCCCTTCCAACTAGAGTGGTATGATTTCAGGACTTCACTTGCTGCAATTTACTTGCAGAAATATTGAGCTTTCTCAAAAATGTATTTAGTCATATCCTTCAGCATTACAATTGTTGGATTTTGATGCAAATTTCTCGCTGAGGATGCAGGAGATAGAAACCACCACAGAGTTTGCTTGTGCAGTTCTGTAAGAAAAAGCTCATAGTGTGTAGTTTCTCCAGATTGAGTTGGTGCCAACCAGTTGGACAAGAGGCAAAGGGCAGAAACTGATGCACAGGAAGCGACACCTGAATGTGAGGAAGAGCTTCCTTACTGTGAGGGTGACTCAACAAAGGAATGGTTGCCATGAGAGGTTATGAAGTCTCCTTCCCTGGAGATATTCAAAATCCCTCTGGACACAAACCTGAGAAACATGCTCTAGGGGATCATGCTTGAGCAGGGAGACTGGACTAGTTGGCCTCCAGTGATATCTTCCTACCTTACCCACTGTGTGATTCTGTGAAATATGTTACCCCAGAGATATCTGTTATCCCCACTGCCTACCTCGGCCTTGGCCAGTGGTGGGCCCATCTTGGTGAATTTAATAACAGTCCTCATCCTGAAAAAGTCCCGTAGAAGGAGTCAAGGAGGCCAGTTCCTGGTTCCAGATAGGATCAAAGTGGGGCCTTTTTCAAAAGGATTTACTTTCTCCAAAGAAAGGCAGAAAATACTGCTTGTTTTCCTATCAACCAATACCTGCTATACAGTTCCTGCACCTTAAGGACCCTCTTCAGGGAACTGCCCCAGAAAAGTAAAGAGTAGAAATGCAGAAAATAAATTCTCATAATTTATCTCAGAAATGGCTGAATTACTTTTCTAATCCATGCTAGGCTTTTTGTTTGAATTATACAGTGTTAGTTATTTACTTGTACCCAACACAGGAATAGATCATCAAGACCAAATCTTCTGTGTACACCAGGATGGCAAATCACAATTTCTTATGGTGAATGCTGTATGATTTATTTTTATATAGCTATAGCATAAGTGCATATTAAAATTCAAGGGCTATGGCCCCCTTTTGCTATAGATTTATACAATACATGCTTCCAATCACATTACTGAGAAATTATTAGGCAGTTGGATTATTTTCCTCCCCATCTCATCCCACCTTATCCTTATGGTACAATTGTCTTTAGTACTGAATCTGCTACTGCCCATTTTCCCCCCATTTTAAAAACAGAACAGATAATCTCTTTTAGCTTGTGAGCAGACACACACATACAAAACAACAACAAAACAAAACAAAAAAAAAAAAAACCAAAAAAAAACCAAAAAAAAACCCAACCAAACATGTCAGAGAACCCTAACCAAAAAACCCCATGAGTCCTCCTGTAAATGTAGGGGATATCTTAAGGAGGAAGATAGAAGCTTGTTGAATCCAGAATTGAGTTACATGATTGTTCAGTGCTTTAGAAATGGTACTTTTAATACAATAGACTAGCTGGCTGACGTGTTCCTAGACAGAGATCAAACAGTTCAGCCAATGAAGTGAAATAGTAATAGAGATCCTTCAAGTTTCTTTTAAGAAACACACAAATATAGTGACTCAACGTGTCACATTTTTGCCTTATTTTGAATTTAGCTATTGAGGAAAACAAGCAGATCAGGCATATACACATATAGAAAACGTAATCTGCCTGTTTTCCTCTTTTGCACTTGAATATTATTGATTAACCACAGGAACAGAAGAATCTGTCTAAGTTCATCCCAAATTGTCTGAAAGCTTTTCTTGGTTTCCCAAGCATGAATTCCACAGTACTTGGTAGAAAGAAAAATATTTACAATCTGGGTGGTAGGAGACACCTGTGGGAAGTGAAAATGATAGTGGGAACAGACGTTTGACTCAACTGTAGGTAGAGTAAGATATTTTCCCAGAAAATACAGAAGGTAAGCCATCAATAAAAACTGTGGTCTTGAGATTCATTCTACAAATATGATAGCACAGCATGGAAATAGCATCAGCAATTCCAGCTGGCAACAAAACAGAAAAACAAATATCATCGGGGTTTTAGAAACTGATCTAGAAGAAAAAATGTCATTTACAGGTAAGATATATTGAGTGAGATTTGTCCTGTGACTGCATCTCTTTTATGTAGGAAATCAGCTCATGTAGTGAGAAGGGCCTCTGGAAATTTCAGATGCAGCTGAAGGAGGATTTCCTTTGGCAGCCATGAGGAAGCCTTGTAGCTGTCCCTCTAAAATCACTGCTGACCCCAGGAATCAAATAGGCACCCTCTGGAGATGGGGCCATAGAGCCAAAACACATGCATTTCAGGGACCTTGAACAACACTGTCATCAGCAGAGCACTGGCCCAGGCCTCTGGGCTATGTAAATTCCACAAAAATCTGAAGACTGCCTCAATGTTTGCAGCTGTCTAGGGTAGAGAGAGGGCTGAAATGGGTTAAAACTGCCTTAACCTCTCCCTCCCATGTGAGTGACACAGACTGTCACCCCTCACTGCCACTGAGATCCACTAAGATTTAAAGTATCCTTTAAATTTAAAGACAGACATATTTTGAGAAAAGAAGTGAGAATAATACAGCAAGGAATTGCACCCAGAGAAATGCTCTGCTATCCCATGAGAATGCCACAGCACCCACCATGAATCTCCTTGCATTACCACAACAAGCCAAGCCAGAAGGAATTCCTCCCTTTGGGCCAGGTCCCTGCACACAGCTTCTTCCACGTACAGGATGCTTCCACCATCATTGGGATAACATAGAGTCAGGGGCTTCAGAAAGAAAATGAGGACCTCTCTCTTAAAACCTCATATTTTAAGGCTTAGTTCATGTCAAGCCACTTTCCATGACCATAAAACAAAGCCTAAATGGAACAAGGAGAAGGAGCACTAGAGGGGTATTCTTATCCTAATGAAAAAATTAGTAGGCACACAAGCCCAGAGGGGCACAAGGGGTATCATAAGCATTTCTTTGCTCTGACAAACTGTCTCAGCAGTGAGAGCACCAGAGAAGAGGCTGTCAGTGGCTAAAAAGAAGAAATCCCCAAAGTGGCCACAACATTCAAGGAAGTGTTTAGGCCTGAGTCAGCTGTTAATTAGGTAGCATCAAGTGGGAGAAGCCATGTATAGGAAGCCTTGATTCTGAAAAAAACAAAATCTCATGTACTCCATCTGGCATTGTGATGGGTCAGTGAATGTCAGACAGAACAGACAGAAAAAAAGGAAGCAAAAGCTTTAATGGTGACCAGAAAAAGTCTTTAACTCCTTATGACCATCTCGTTAACTTCTCTCCATCATTTTCAGTTCATCGATACACTTTAGACTGGCTTGTGGGGTGACTCACGCAGTGAGGTGAATTAATTGTTTCCATCAAAAAAGCAGAAGGTGACATAATGTTTATCATAATGGCCTTCATAATAATTCCCCCCATGTCCCAGGGACAAGGCAGAAAATCAGATTCCATGATGCAGTTTTGTGGTGTTAATCTAATTTGAAACAAACATAAATATGGAAAACAATTCTCCAAATCTCTCATTTTAAATGATTTAATTTAATGCTACTGGTGTGATCTCGTCATTACAATTTACTGGATTAGTTAAATAAACTCCCCTAAAACAAAGCTGCATTAATAGTTTCTTGCATTCTATTGGCTTGTGTCAAATTTATTTTATTCCTATTAAATTTGTGGAACAGACTCTTGTAAGTATTTTCCAATAACTTCTAAATTTCTACAATTGCTGAGATAGTGTCTCAGACAAAGACCTATAAGGCTGAAATAAAAATAGTGAAGTATTCAGGATGACATCATGTTTTATGAACACAAGACGTGACCACAAATAACCTACAATAACCTTTAAAATTAGTTTTTTCCTGACTTCATAAAACAATATTTTATTTGGCAGGCCCTTGTTGGCAAGCACTTTGAACAGTTCTATTTGTTTTCTGTAACCAGGAAGATACAACCAGTGTTTTCACATAGGTTTCCTCAGTACTGTGGTTTTGCCATTTTTTGCCTCTTTATTACTGCCTGCTGCTGTTGAATATTTTTCTTTGGGATGTTTATTAAGAACAAGGATATGAATTTAAAAAAAAACCCAAACTTTCTTTGTAACAGCACTGGAGAGTTTCTCCCACTGTAATATTACTGTATCAAAAACACAGAAATAGATCATTGTATCTAGAATGATCTGGTTGCTTTAAGTCTAAAGTTATGTAATAACATGCAGCTGGCTACATGTATATTATGAGAAACTGAAGGAAATCAGCCCATATGTCCTTTGATGCATTAACCAAGACCAAGATTTAGAAATCCACCATAGCTTGTAACACCATATGAAATGGAGGAAGGGGCTTAGCCAGTGACTGAACTAAATAAAAAAATAAAAAAAACCCCAAAACCTAAGCATTCCAGTTAAAGTAAATTAGAAATGAACATCATAGAGTGACAGAAATACTCCTGGTTTCTTAGGGGGTTGTACCTGGGATTAGTTACTATTTCATTCCACCATCACCAGTGGTCCTGGTTATGAGAGCCACAACTCGAGAGCTGTGTTTTCACAGTACCTCCTGCAGCTGAAGGGGATTGCTCTCTGTATTTGACACTGTGCAAGCTTTGGTTGTTTTGAGTTGTGCTGTTTTGGACAAAATGGACAATTTTCCCACCACATCTGTAGGTGTAGTTATGCTACTCTCAGTGTTTTAAATATGTTAATTTGGGAGTTTGTGGAGTTTTGGTGGTTTGGAATATTTTTTATATATATATATATATATAGGCACATATATACACATATATATATTTAAAAATACAAATCTCAATAAGATTTTCATTCAGTATAGTTTTAACTAAGATAGAAATTTTGTCTGTACTCCCAAATTGCACTATTGAGCAAATCCCATCTTCCCTGCTGTCCCTGTCCCCCTCCCGCCACCAAAAAAAAAAAAAAAAAAAAGAGAATATTTATATATTTATATGTTTGAGCAGGGGCCATGCAATTAAGATGAGCTTTTCAGCTTCTGTGCAGTCTGGAGCTCCTAGAAATCCCTCTTTCTTCTGTACAGTGTGAAGCTTGAGTGAATAAGTTAGGTTCCAATAATTAAACTTGCTCTATTGACCTAACCAAAATTAACTGGCCATGCAACAATGTAGCTGTCCATGTAAAAACAGGAAGTCAGATTTCCCCAAGTAACCCTTATTCACCATGAGAAAAACAGCTGGTGCTCTCCCTTTATATGCAAGTGTGTGGGGCATGGATAAAAGATGTATACTTCTGATATCCTCTCTTTTAAAAGGCTGTGTTTTTTTTTTTCCAGTGGAAGTCTTCCAGCACTCAGTTCCTGAGAGGTAGGGCCCCAAGATAGTCTGGTCAAAATAGTTAGAACCATATCTTTGTAAGGAGAAGTCTGTGAAATCGAACAAAGAAGCCACATTAGTATAACATGAATAATCCTCCCTGACCTCCAAAGACAAAAATAATAAAGGATTTATTACGCTTTTTTTTCCTCCCTAAGAAAGAGTAATAAGAAAAATCCTCCTTACAACAACAATAACCACTGTTTCAGAATCAGAGCCTTTGTGTCACTGTTTTTCAGTAGTTACGCTACATTTCTCCCAGTACACTGCTGGGATTTTTTATTTTTTATTTTGCTACGCATGCTCGCACATCTGCTCCACATGTGTGATCAGCGACTGGATTTTCTGAGCTGAACGTCCTGTTAAATGGACAGAGTGGGCAGATCATTCCTTAGAGAGCAGAGAATCTGCCTCTGGTGGATTGCTGCCAAATGCAATGGTGTAATAAAGAAAAGAAAGCTGCTCGTTCGGATTGCTCTGAAATGAACTGTGTCCTCTGCTAAAATTCCATCTGGTTAAGATCCCTGGAGGCGCAGCCCAACACACCTAGGTCTGGCAGTCTGTGCATTTGATGGCTGCAAACATCTCTGCGTAGGCTGACGGGGGAAAGGCAGGATCATTAAGAATTAGAAGAGGTGAAACCACTGTATTCAATCCCTTTCACCCACCCAGACAAAATTACAGACGAGGGTTGTGGAGGTGAACGTACTTTCCGTTGCTCACACTGACAGATAATCTTTAAAATAGGTGTTGTAGGCTTTGACTTTCTCTGAATTGTCTAAAAGCTTTGTTTTCAGCTGGTGGAAACCAGCAGCAGTCTGGACTGATCATCCCTCCTCATGTTTGGCCCTTTCTGCATTAATCAAGGGCTTTATAGTAAACTGTGTGAAGGAGATTGAAGTGAGCATTTTGGTATGTGTGCAAGGAAATCCAGCTTTCAAAAACACCAGGGACTGATAACAGACATACCAAGTAAGACAAGAAATTAACAGATGCATCCCAGTTTGGGCCATGATCACCGATGAAACCCAACTCAAATGGTTCACAGGTCACATTAGAGTCTGTTGCAAATTAATTTGGCTCTTTGCTGATGCTGGCAAAATTCAGATTGCAACTGCAAAGTGCTGGAGTATCCCTGAGTCCAAGCTGATTTGCTGAAGTTATAACCATGCTACTGAAAGGATTCTTCTGTGAGTTTAGTAGTTAGTTCTGCACCAGGCAATAGTATCACATTGGTTTAATCCATCTCTGTAATAGATGTCCTGTAGAACATGACAGTTCTATACTCAACAAACCAAATATTTCATTTTAATTTTCTTCTCAGTCTACATGTATCCTTGTGAAATAAACAGGGCCTGGGAACAGTCCTGAGCATTGAATTATGATCATCTATGGTGTTAAAGAGTTAGACATCCCTAGTAGCCTCAAGGCTGCTGCCAACTACCCTTCAAACCACTCCCAGGCACAAATCAGAAGCAGGGGATTTCCACAGCCATTCCCAAAAGACAATTTGTAAGCAGACACATGGTTGTGAAGGATAAGAGTGTTTACTAGAGCAGAGCTGTCTGCCCTGTACTCATTGGCCTCAGCTCCTGGGAACACTCTGGGAATGTCTCAGCTGCCCATCCATGGGCCTGGACAACTCTCACCAGTGAGACATTATTTTAAGGAGAGGCAGAGTCTACCACTTTTTGAGACAGGGTTGTGGGTTTGGGGTTTTTTGTGTCAGAGATGATTTTCTTTGCAAAAAAATCACAAGTCATAAAGTTCTGAAATTATTTTCAAGGCTCCTCTCTGCAGTTACCACTGAACAGGGTTTTGTTTCTGTGATTGTCCTGAAAGTTATTGGGCAACTGAGTGCCTGCACTGATGGGGTGGATCTCACAGCCTCTAGCTAATATAATCCCACTGCCCCACTGAATACACCCTAAAAATCTTTTGGTTTGTTTTTCCTTTACCAGAGGTGTTTTAAAATAACTACCAGCCAGTTAGATTGTGAATTCCCATTGTCCTTGTTTATCCATCTGCTTGTAATTGTGCTGGTTTTGGTTCAAGATGATTTTTAACTAATTTGAAATCATTAATTTGATTATTGTTTACCACCCAGAAAGAAATGGCCAAAATCCAGGAATCTGCCTCTGCAAGACTTTTCAAGAACTTGGACCCAGCTCAAATACAAATTATTACTTTTCAAATTTCTCTTGAGTCAGATATTATAAAAAATTGCATTAGAAAGAATTACAGAGGGGGTGTACCTTAAAGAAGTTTCTCTTTTGGCTTAAGTTGTTATTTTAACAAGTATAAAACTGAGAAAAACATCACTTTCACTATTACCTGTGCTGGCTTATCATGTCTCAGACCAGGTATTCCAGGGAAAAGCTCATGTTTAACTGGTAGTTTCTGGGCTTCATGGCAAGAACCTGCAACCTGGTGGGACTTCCTGACTCGACCATCTTCCAGTCCCATGGAAGGCTTTGTCTGAGCCAAACGATTTCAGGCTCATTGTCCCCAGACACTGAGGACAAAAAGCAGAACCAAGGGCCAGGACTTGGGTTTCCAGCCATCTGGGAGTAAGCTCTGATGCACAAACCTGAAGCCAGTGACTTTTCCACCTTGGCTTTCTGCTGCTTGGATTTGGAGAAATGCAAGGCCTTTTGTGTTCTGTGTCCTAGAGTCAATGAACCAGCTTTCTTTAATTAGTACTCTGTGACAGATCATTCCATTAGACTATTTCAGATATAAATTAGTGAATAGACATGAGGTAGGAAAGAAAGCAGTGAGAGGAGCTTTTATTAACTAATCACTGGGATTACTTAGTGGTATGTGAGAAAGTTGAACTCCTAAAACCAGGTGAAGGTTGTCCAGTTTGGCAGTGGAAGATAGCTGGGGAGGGGGCTTAAATGTTTTCATCCAGAACTCAGATTAGATTTAAAATATGGGATGAATTTAAGGAAATCATACTTGCAAAATAACTCTATTTAAGTAATATAAGTTACTTAAGTAACATAAAAAGCTCTCCAATCATTTCAAATGCAGATCCTATCTTCTATCAATTATTATGTATAAAAGAGGATTTATCAAATAGCTAGTTGAAATGGGACAAGACGATTAAGACAAATGCTGAAAAAAGGTATTCACTCATTATCTAAATCATGGTGACAACATAATAACTACAGAGGAGGTATATGAACTAGAATTCAGAGCCCACCATTTGAGATCAACCCGTTCTTAAGTTTCTGTAAGTTCACTTAGAGCTTTTCAGTATTTCTTGTTTTCTTCCTGCCTTTCTGCATCCCCATTTGTGCAGAACCTTCCTCTCTGTTCCCCTTAAGCTAAAATCTCCCAGGAGTGCATTTTCCTTGTAGTGGCCACTGCATGGCATGGCACCAATGTGGCTCCTGCCATGGGAGGCTGGGGTCACAGCACCTGTGCTAACAGGGGTCTGCTGTACCTCCTGCTAACCAAACCTGTGGGGCAGGACAGGGGCAAAGAGCCATCTGGAAGTGTGCATGAGAAATACTGAGTTAGTTTAAACAGAAAGGATTCCTTATTTGAAACTTTATCAGCTGAGCGAGGCACTTCGTCCTAAGTGACTTTTGCTCATTGTAAGACAGTAGAACTGAAAATCAAAGTTTGTCTGCACAAGAACATTTAATTTGAGGCTAACCATCTCACCCACCCTGTGAATTGCTTTGCTACCCTTTAAAGACCTGGAAAGTGTTCCCACTGGCTTAGGTAGGGTTTTGGATTGAGTCCCCCATATTGGTACAGTAGAAAGCTCCAAATCAAGCAAATAAAGCTTCATGAAATCAAGCTGTCCTATACTTTGCAGTTCTGCTAAAATGTATTTAATATTAATTGAAATCTTTGTCATTTTATAAATGAATGGAAAGGAAAATAGAGGAAGACATAGTGTTGCATATGATAAATAGGCTTTTTTAGCACATATCCCCATATGTACAGAGGCAGAGCCCTTCAGACCCATGCAGCTGTCTGCTACCATACCTGGCATACAGCTTTCTAGATCTCACAAAACTTAAAAAAAGACTCCATAACACAGTACTGTGTCATACCACACCACACACCTCTTCATTTTGCAAACACTGTGACAGCATTAGGGACTAGTGAGAGGAAAAAAAAACAACTACTACTGGGGAAAAATGTTTGCCAACTTTGTCTCCTCAGTGTTCAGTACTGTTTTTAAATGTCTCAGCAAGTTGTTCTTAGGTGAAAGATAACAGTCTGCCAAGTCCTGAGAGTAAACATTTTGTGTTGGTCCACCCACAATGCATTCAAATACGAAACTGGAGCTTATTCAGTGTAACTCAGGTTTAACCATCTCATTTTCAACATAGTTCACTCTTCATGGCCTTTCAGATCCTTCTCTTCATGTTTGCTCTCAGCCTCCTGAAGCTTCCTGCCTGCTCATTCATGTTTGACATCTGGCTTAATCAGACTTAGGCTATCATTATATTTGTGAACACGTCTGATGGAGGTGCCTCTTTTATTACTTAGCTGCAGTCTGGTTTTAAACATTAACATCTTAAATATTGACAGGTTCTATTCTTGTTCCCAAAACTGCATATTGTTTACATGTGTTTCTCCTAGGCCTATGGACACTAAAATGCAAACAAATATATATATGCATATATTTGCATCCAGACACTTTTTATATATAGATAATAGATTTTATTTATAGTCATACATAAGTGCATATGATATGTATATAATATAGGAGACCAATAAGCTTTTTTTTTTTTTCACGAAGATTTGGCTCTAAAACTGAATATTTCTGTATTATAACAGCACCTGTTGATCTCTCTGTATACTTAACATCAGAACAGACTTCTGTTGAGAGAAGAGCAGCACAGAGTTTCAGAGCACCACATCCTTGAGGGCCCTTTCCATGTGCAGTTGGTAAGTTAGTGGCTGTACCAGGAGGAAGAAGATAGAATAAAAAATAGAAAGAAAAGCTTTGTCTCTGATATTATAGAGCAGGAGAGGAAAAAAAGAAAGGATGTAGGTAGTATTGTTCTAGAAAAGAGCTTTCTGGTCTCCTGAGACAAGGAGATGAGATTTTTCAGTTCAAAGAAGACCAGGAAAAAGAAATCCAAAGTAGGAAAGAGGCCTTCCACTGGAAAAGCACTTGAAGTTCATGATAATGTGGCACTGGAGATGTTGGATTTGAGGCTGACAATAGCAGCCTATGAAGGGAAGTTCTGCAGCTGGTGTAGCAGAAGGAAATCTGTCAGGACACGTGGCTGAGGCTGAGATTCGGTCTGGAAAGGAGTCTGACCAGGAGCTGCCAGAAGGCCTTGACCATTCTGAGAAATGTGTGCAGTTAAGTGCTGGCAGTGGGCTCCCAGTTCTGTCCCTTCCTGAAGCTGCTTTGGTTTCTATCGCTGAACTGCACACAGATCACTAAAGGATAGAAACATCTACAGTGTGGCAAGGCAACCAAAACAACACACGAGCCTTTATCTTAAGAATTCCACTGTCCTTGTAGTAACGTCTTGGAGATTTCCACAGGTTGTATGTGTGACTTAAATCCTGCTCCACTTCAGAAGATAAGAGTGCAATGTTTTTTCTGGTGACTAATGAGCTATATAGTTTCTTGATCTCTATTCTTCAGGAGAAATCTGATAAAGAACCTTGGACAATTTGTCAAAACTTCTGCTCTTGTTATCTTTTAGGATCTGAGGAATTGGCCAACATTTAAGGAGTTCAGATTGTTCCAAAGAGGAGGAATTGGTCAGAAATCAATACTTCTCTCAAACTGTTTTGTATATTTATAAGGAATGGATTGAACCTCTTTTCCTGAAAAGAAAGCCCACAGTTATTCACTGTATCAATGTCCTTCTAAGTTACCTCCCCACAAGGACTCTCCTGAGACTTTTCAGGATTGTGCAACAAGCTGTTTGTTGTTATCTGCTCCTTCACCTTCTATACCATGAAATGAGATATATTGCAGAGGAATCACAAGTAACAGAAGCCAGGCTGATAGAAGAATCAAATTAACACAGTCATGCCAGTGCTGTGCTGCAGGTGAGACAGTCAGATTTGCAGAAGGCAGTGCTTATGAGTGCAAGCCCAGAACAATGCACAGGAAACTGATTTGGGGGTGGGGGGATGATGTTTACAATCTTCAGAAGCAGTACCTTGCCAAGTATGGCTGAACCACCAGGACACTGTGGGGGATATCTAGGCATGTTTTTTTCCTACTTCCATTTATTTTTCTCATTTATGCAACCATTACATTAAATGACATCGTTTTTGTCCTTTGACATAGACAACTGAGATTCCTCAGTTGCTTTCAATATGTCCTTGTATTAGCATGGAGACCAGTGGCACTCCATGAACAATCTGTTTACTTGATTCCAGGTGGTCAAAACTGCCAACTTCAGGGGAGCTTCCCTGGACTGTCCATGACTGAAAGTACAAGCAAGAGTTGCAATTTCAACAGCTGTTTTCTCTTTCTGTGAGTAGCATACAGAAAGAGATAGTTAAACCACATGCTGCTTTACAGTTCTGTCTGGAGCAAGCTCCTGATCTTCAATGTGGACACTATGGATTTTAGTTGGAGTACCTGCAAACCAAAATTAGTTGTGTTAGTTTCTTATGCAACACCTAGTTAAATCCTTTAAAACAGCTGGATTGTCACAGTCTTCCTTAGAAACAGCCAATGAGCTATTTTGGGGAGGGGTCACATTGTAAGGAAAGGTGGGGGCAGAGGTAGCAGCAATTCTTGATGGTGTGCTGCTGCCAAGAAGTGTAATTACACTATCACTGTCAGGGCTGTGGGTAAATCAAGACTCAGAAATTGTGTCTCTCAGCAAAATAGGAACAGCTCTCCCTGGCTATTACACATTGCTTGCTGTCACCTCTAATGAATGTTTATGAAGTACTTGGGGATCTTCCTATGCAAAATGTTACATATAAACCACTGAAAATTAATTTTTAATGCTTAAGCTAATGCTAACAGTAACTAGTAGAAAACTTAGATCAGAATAATTGGAAAGAACTGACTGGATAAAATACGTGAAATCTGAAAAAAGTCTGTCTGAAAAGTGTGATGTGCTCACAGATAGAGAAAGGGAATCTGTCATTTATTAGCACTGGTATTTAATCTAATGAGAAAGATCAAGAATACAGCAAGCTGATGCAGCCAGAATATTGTCTAAGTGTATTGCACTGATAACAGTCAGCACTTAAGTTGGATAAAGTATGTAAAAAGACCTGGTATGTAGAGGATATTCAAACATCTTACATGTAAGTGGTCTTTAGACAATTTTGACACTGAGCAAAGGAGTCCAATCAACTTGGAGCTATGAATCTTCTCTGAGCTGGAGTGAGGCACTTACTAACCACACCTCTAGCACTAGTGCCTAAAATAAGTGGATGCAAAAAACAGTGCAAAAGAATAAAGAGATTGATGGCAACTGAGAATAGCACTGACTGGCCCTGGCTCAAACACTGGGCCTATAAATTAACTCGTGTGCAGGTGCAATTCTGAACGTGCCTTTGTGCATGTGCGCGTACTTTCAGTGTCTGCCAGACAGAGATCACAGGCAGCTATTGCAGCTCCCTCAAACCCTGCTTGGCTCTGGCAGTTGTTGAGGAGCTGGTAATTGTTTCCCCAAACTACATACCAGGTGCAGCTCCCTTGGCTCTAGACTGTCATTCACAAAACTGCTCTGGACCCACTTGGGAAGAGCCCATACCTCCTGCACACACTATCCAAAAGAAAGAGGGAAAGCAAGAGCCAGAGGATAAGTACTTTGGTATGGAACAGATATTTATCTTCAGCCTTTGCTGATTCTATCCTGAGCCATTAATATGTGATTGCATGACATTATTTTTAATAATGATAATAATTTTTTAAAATGTAATTTTTTAAAATTCTGTGTAGGATTTGCTGAACAATATACTTTGTTCTTGTAAACTTTAAGTTTTAATACAGCTTAAGTTTGATGGAAGTACCCGTGGGCCTAACTGACTGCATCAGAGGGCAGAGAATTTAGGTGTCCTTCCTTAGCTGGATATCCCAAACCCGAACCTTGGTCCATGTCGGGAGGCCGCCCTTTCCCCCGCACACGCACATCCACCTCATCATATCATAAAGTACTTCGCATTGGCTAAACCCACCGACCAGCCTTTATCACAGAGAGCACCCAAAGCGCCCTGCCAGGGCTGATGTGCCGCGGCGTTGGGCGGGTCAGCGCCGCGCTCGGAGCCCCGGGAGCCCCGGGAGCCGCGGCCGCGCGCTCCCCATTCCTGGTGTTCGACTCCCCCTGCAGGGCGAGCCCCGCTCCCGCCCGCTGCCGTCACCCCCCGCCCGCGGGGATCGGGGATCCCGCTGAAAAGGATCTGTACGTTTATCGCAGGAGCCACCTCAACCCCATCATGGCTTACTTTGTCTCCTCCTGCTCAGTATTTTAGGGTTTCAGCCCATTTCTTTGTGGCTATCAGGTGCTTCCAGAGATGATGTTTACTCCCTTTCTGGTACAGCTCCCTTCCCCTGCACTGCTGCCTCCAACACACCTCTCCATCATCTCTCACCACCACTCCGGCAAAGCTGAGAGGCACAGATGATTTTTTTTTTTTTTTTTTTTTTTCCCCTGCACTGCTGCCTCCAACACACCTCTCCATCATCTCTCACCACCACTCCGGCAAAGCTGAGAGGCACAGATGATTTTTTTTTTATTTTTTTTTTTGTTCCTCCATGAAGTCTGACATTGGATATCTTCTACCTATATCAAAGCCAGAAAATGGTATTTTCTTTTTTATATTGTTATGAGTAGTGATAGAAAAAGGAAATTTTGAAACATCCATCTGAGTATTTTCAATCAAAGTAAAACAGTTTGGCATCCAAGTGCAGCTTGTTCCAAATGGTTTGCTTTGTTTGGGTTTTTTTTGTATTAAACTGTATTTCCCTATAATAGTGAATTGCCCCATGGGAGGAATATTGTGCTGTTTAATGCCACATCTTGCCAATGGAGTAGTCTTCCTGGCTGAACATCTTGCACAAAGACTCCAGAGTTGTCCAACTTCCTCCCTTGCGCCTGCAGCTTGCTTCAGTGCCAAAGAAGAAGAAGAAGAAGATGGTTTTCCCTCTGGCATTTGGCAGAGGACAGCTGCAAGATGGGGACAAGAGCCTGATCTGCTTCCTCTGAAGCCAACACAGAAATACAGAAATGCTATGTTATTAATTGTTTGAAGCCTATGTGTTTTAAATGAGCTAAAATCCCTGACTTATTCCAGTTTGGTTCCAGAAATCACTTCAACTTAGTAGACAACATGTTCTTCTCCCAAAAATTCATTCAGGTGGAATATTCCCAAGTGTTGTCTCCTCCTCATGCTGCCAAATGTTAGCCTCAGCCCTAAGCAGAGAGCAGTCAGCCGTGAGGAGAGATGTGGGGATATTTCCCACTGATGGTCCCTGGAGAGAGAGTGGTCCTGAGTTCAGCCACCATCCCCAGCCCTGTCAGGGGCTGAGCCAGCAGCCGGATTGGGCTGAGGGTGCAGGGCACCTGTCCAGAGATCAAGAAGAAGGCTCTGCCTGGAAATGAATGCCTAAGAGCTGCCTGTCCCCAGCCCTCTCCTCAGGTCCCCCAGCCAGCCCCACCTCTGTTTGCGGTGTCACAGCCTGGGCTGGCAGGGTCACACACTGTGCGGCCAGCCCTGCTCCCCCAGCACTGCACACACAAGTTGGAAGTCCAGACCTCTACTAAATGTTTTCAAAAAACCCCAGTTCTTAAGTGCATAATGTCAATGGGCACAGCCTGGGCTGGCAGGGTCACACACACCTGTGCGGCCGCCCTACTCCCCCAGCACTGCACACACGAGTTGGAAGTCCAGACCTCTATTAAATGTTTTCAAAAAACCCCAGTTCTTAAGTGCATAATGTCAATGGCTCTGTCCAAGAAGGATTTCAGCTCAATCCACGTTGCTCATAAACAATACAAACAGAGATGAGCATTTGTAAATCTACTGCACAACATCAAATGAGTCAAATGAGAAACATGGCTGAGTAAATTTAATACACTGATAAATTCTGTGGTCCAAGGTTCTTGCCTATATTTCAGGTACATGAGTAATACCACCTATTATCTCTAGAGCCACTGAAAAATGAATGCAGGCAAAACAAGATTTCCATGGTTCAGCTGGTTAATCAAGGGCTCCGTAATACACAGAGTTGTTTTCAGCACTTGAGTATCATCTCAGCAGTAATAAATTTTACACGACAGCTCCTTCAAGCATTTATGGTTTTCAATTTACAAAATACTTCATAAATATGAATTCACTGTAAGAAATGCTGCTGTGAAGTAGCCATTATTCATATTGCATAGAGGGAGAGGCTGAAATATAGTGAAGTTTACCAACCTGCCAGCTCTCATTTTCCCTGAGCAGGACTAGTGCCCAGGAAACCAGATTCCTTGGTCTTTATTGAAACTCGGGACCATGTGCACCATACTCACTTTCCTCTTTAATGGGGGGAAAGGAGGGCAGCAAGACACAGTGGGGGACTAAGGGGTCTCTGTGATCTGGCATTCACCTCACCATTCTGGGGCTTTGTGTTTCCTGAAGTACTGCCTGGGTTCTTGGCCTTCCCCAGCCTCCTCACAGCATCTGTGTCCAGCCTCACTCCTGGGATGGTTAATTTAGGCTGTGGAGCTCCTTGGAGAACAGTCACTGTTTAAAAGTGGCTGGCACATTAATGTCTCAGTGAATACCAGGAACCCAAAGCAAGGCATTCAGTGCATAGCAATGTTTGTTTCTTCAGAGATACCTTTGTTAGACAAGTGTCTGAGCTCAGATTTTGTTTCTACTAATGAACACAGCAGTGACAGTGAGAGCCATAGCCCAGAGAGCTTGCAGGAGTTAGCCTTTTTTCAATTACATATATAAAATGTACCTGTTTGGACCTGTTCTAGTATATAGTGGAAGCCCATGCCAGAATCAGTAACCAGCAGTCACTCTTGAAAATGTCATTGGAATGAAAAATAAGATATCTTTGATGTTTTAAATAGCAGATCACCTTCTCAGCAGATCACCTTTCTGACTTTTGCATTTTTTAATTCCTTTAATTGTGATTATTATTATTATTTCTGCTATTGTTATTAATTCTTTCACCTAATTATATAATACTTATTCTTTCCTCCTCAAGAGTCCTGTTCTAGATACTTCAGGACAGACCTTTGACATTGTAAAAACTGACCATTTCTTCTTTCATCCAATGAAATTTTTTATGAACATTTCTCTTCAAATACAACTAGAAGAGCTATGGTGCACTATTTCACAATTTTATATGTCCAAAAGTTAGACATGTCTTTGAAATTAGTTGAATGTAATGGAGGTACAATAAATTGAAATAAGACACTTTTTTTCACCTGCTTTTATAACTGTTTTTGGTAGGATGAATCACTTCATATAATTCTATGCAAAAATATGATCAACACTTTCTGAAAGCGATGCTAAAAAAAGTTACATGTAATGATGAGAATCACAGTTGGTTTTAAGTAGTTTATACAGCCATCTGTACATAACTTCTACCTGACAGCCAATATGCATGAAACTCCAGATCTGAGTGGAGATGGATGCCTGCACGTAGAGAAACCAGCGAAGATCTCACACAGGAGGGCACCTCTGTTTACTTCTGTGCTCTCAGCTCTTGCTGTGTAAGAGGCAGCACTGTGAAAGCACAGGATCATCTGCATTACTGTAATGCTTGTAAAATATGAGTGCACAATAAATGTCACAACCTAGCCTACAGACAGCCCAAAAAAATTTCCAACCATGTTTACAGTTTTACAGTTTTCCTTAACCTTAGGTACTGAATTCTGCAACCAGGAAAAACAGACTGACTGCACAGACACAAAACAGAGTTTTAACTGCAGAGGGCATGAAAGAGCTACTGAAGAGCAGAGTGCTTTACTTCCAAGGCATTATTACCTGCAACATAATTTTATACAAGTTTATTTTTTTTCCACACTGAATATCTACAATATGGCATTTCTGTTCAGAAAGATCCTCTGAGGATCCATCTGAATCAATCTTTTCCACCCTTTCCCTGAATCCTTTCTTTTGGAAAAATAGAAACCCAATAAAGAACATAAATTATTAGCCTCATTCTAAAAGATATTTGTTTGTGATAATCATGGACTAGAAATCATTCTGTTATCCTCACTGAATCTAGTGGTTGTCTCTTCTTACTGAGATTTCTTTCCCATTTTACTTCACACTCAAAACAGGTTTTTTTAAATTTGCATACAAGATTGGTAGTGTAGGCTCTGCTTGTATTCACCTGTTTCCCACTTACTGCCATTATGCTCACCCATTCATTAATGCTCATTTGAGTCACGGACCACATCTATCACAGTGCAGTACAGATAATATTTTCTAGGGTTTTTTCTGATGATTCTAAGGTTTTTATCAAATTTAGCTTAAGATTCATAAAAATTAAAAAATTTAAATAAAAAAAAAAAGATAAGACCTGAGGTTTCACTAAAGTACAAAATAGAATTCAGAAAAACCACTTGAATATTCATAATTTGAAGACAGAATTGCCCAAATGCCCATTTCATCTGTAATTTAGGGATTTCTGGAAAGCTAAAACAAATCTTACTCAGTGTGTGTTTTGAGAGGAATGAAAAATGTCTGCAAAAACCACTACCAAAAATTCAGCCTGAGGCAGATACCTGTTGGCAGGAGCTGTCCCAGACAATAACAAATGCTTTGCCATCCTCCACCCACACACCCTGACTAGCATAAATCCCCATTTTTCCATTAGCCCACATGCTCAGGGTGTTTTCCAGCCTCCTCTTGAAGATAGTTGCATCTTTGTTTTTCACTTTGTAGCTGACACCATGCCCAGAGTTTTTTTCATCCCATCTCAACACCTTAGGTTATCACTGCTGGGAGGGAATCTGAGAAGATGGAGAGAAAAATTCCTCTGCCATCAACAGTATTTATTAATAGTTAACTTGGGGAAGATTTCGGATAAAATATCGATGGACACCAGCAGAGGGTGCATTGCTGCCACTGTAATGACCATTCTCATACTGTAAGTAACCATAAGTAACCATGGTGCAGCAAAGCTTTGGACAAATCCTGCACATTCCAAGGCTGTGGAGCTGCCTACACAAAGGTGCACAATTGGAAGCAGGATTAAAGACCAAAATCAGTGAAGCCAGTTACTTTAAAGATTAAGGAAAAAAACAAACAACCAAGGAGAAGTAATGTGTATTTTCTGCCGTGCACTTAAGGCCTTTTGCAGCTTTTCTTGAAATATCCATCATAAAAGTACTTCTTTGATCTGCTGTAAGCAGCCACTCCCAGAAGGGATGAGAGACACCTCGTTTCCTTCCTTCCTTTTCTTATCCTGACCTACCAGTCTGGAATGCAGTTCACCTCTGAGCATTTTCAGATTTATCATTTTCAGAGAAGTTTGCATGTCACAACACACAGCCAGGCTTACTTTCCTGCTGGCAAGGACTGCACATGACAGCCAAAGAGAGGAGCCACATCCAGCGCCTGGCCCTCCTGCACTTCACCCCTGCCGAAGGGGCACGACAGTGTTAGAATAACAAACACTCATCTTGCCCTCAATGTAAGCAGGACCTGCAACTGCAAAGTTAAGAAAACACTGCCCTGGGGTCGAGTCACCGTTTAGGCAAATCTGTGATTCTGTTGCTGCAGCCCTACAAGCCTCCAGCACATCCCTTGGCAGAAGGAATCACGATGTACCTCCTCCCCCCAAAGGCATCCCACCTGGCGACTCTGCTGAGAGCTAGGCACTTTTTGCAGTGTTAGTTTCCAGACAGGTAACAGTTTTTCACCTTCCTTGTCTGAATTTCTACATAGCAGCACAACCCTAAATGCTAGCATACAGGAGAAAGGGACAAAATACAGTGTCCAAAAGAGGCCGATCCTTTTTCTAGTCCTGCACAAAATCATCCTTTTAGGCTTATTGTGCTGTCATTGGATTCAGAGCAAGTACTCAAAGAGAGACTTTAAATTCTGAACTGCCCTTCAAAACTGTCCCTATAACCCCACGTACCACAGGCCTGTGGGTGCTTAAGCTGGAGTGACAACTAAATTCCAAAACATAGTGGGCATTAATGAAGACCATAATGTTCCCTACCAAATGGCAAGGGAGTTGTGCACAGCATAAATACACACTTAGAACTGCAGCACAATAAAAATAATGATGATGATGATAATAATAATAATAAGCCCCTAGCATAACCAGCATGGTTATGTGTGAGTTAGCTGAAGATGGCTGGAGGGAGGAGATGCCGTGCATTCTTGAGTGCGCTGCAAGGAAATTTCAGTCCCACTGACTTCAGCGGGGCTTCCGTGAGGCCAAATCTCTGCTGTGGAAAGGAGCTGCTTAGGACGGCATCGTGGGGTTCCTTGCTTTTTGTCTCTGAGCAACTCCTGGCAAAACCACTGGCTACTAAGTGAAAACATACTTTTTCCAGTCACCAGCACTGTAAGCCATACCTGGACGCGGCTTTTTTTTCTTTCACTTTTTGTTGCTGCTGCCACTCTGATAGATTTGCAAATCCGGCTCCTTGACTAGGCGCTGACTTTACAAACCCTAGTTTGGCTACTGAAGCAGGGGAAGGGGGGTCTGGCCTCGGGGCGGATTATCCCCCCTCCGTGGGATGGCTCAGCTTTCAGCCTGACTCCAGCTAAGAGGCGGCCTCGGTGCCGGCCCAGCAGCTGCCATGCAGGAGGTCTGGCCCCTGGGGCAGCTGCTGCTCATCTGCCGGCAGCTGGCAGCGGAAGTGACATCTGTTTTCAGTCCCAGCTGTGAGCGGCTCCGAGGTGCCAGAGCCCGAACGCCTCAGTTCTCGATCCAGGAGCGAGGAAGGGTTTCTGATGCCAGACCACGGCCTGGCTTGCAAGGGAAGGGAGGGGGGGATCGTCCCTTTCGACGATGGTGGGCTGGGAGGAATGGAAAAAGAGTGACAAATACAGAAAGAAAGAATAAGCAACAGAAGTAGGGGAAAGTATGGGAAAAGAGCGCAGGAGAAATCAGGGACGGCCAAAATGAAAAAGAAATATGAAATTTGAAGTGACCAGTCTAAGGCACAAAAACAAAAGGAAGGAGGCAGAGTAATGAAAGAGATGCAGAAGTAACAACAAACAACTACCCAAGAGAGACAGTTTTCTAAAATGGCTGCTGGAGAGAAATGCCTTCTTGAGCTGCCATCTGAAGTGCTACTGGACCTGGAAATCATTCCTGCCTGCAGCCCTTAGCCCACTGTGCCATTCAAGGGCTCTCCCCTGCAGGTCTTGCCATCTGGTGGAGCTCTGGTGTATTCTCTCTTGCCTCCTACTTCTCTATGCTATTTAAATTTACATCACCTTTTTCTTGTCCAAGTCTCTTTCTCTCTCATTTGTCTTTCTAAGTGTGTTATAATTCAGTGTTGTGGCATTTTAACTGAATTATGATTTTAGTTTCTGAGACAGGAGTAGGTGCAGGATGAAGGACAAGATCCATTTCAATCTAAATATTGAAATTATACTTTAATTAACCTTGGAATAAATGTATTAAGAAACGCCACTTTGCTCCCCAGGTTCGTGTTTGCAAGACAAGTGACTTTATCACAAAAAGTATCTTCAGAGTTGGGAGTGTTTCCTCAGCCCAGGTGCTGAAATTGTGTTTTTTAGATGTCTAAACTAATTAAGTATTCCTGGAAGAAATAATGAAGGAAAATGAATATTTAACAAATGCTTTACAGCCCTGTCAATCAAAATCAACCTACACTGGGAAAAAATGCAGTGTCAGTGAGTGCTTCTTTTCCTTGGTGCCTGCCAGAAGCAGAAAGAAAATTGATTTCTGGTAAACAACGGGGCTGGGGAATGGGCTGAGGGAGACAGATGTCACAAAAAATTACCAGTCTGAAATTGAAAGTGAGGGCACTGGGGCAAATTATTTGAACCCATTTTCACACTGCCTTTGAAACAGTGAACCCATTTTCACAGTGCCTGTCTCACTGTAGGCACCCAGAGCAGGGCATTAGTCATCAAACTGTGTGCCTTTACAAATTATTCAAAATCAGGTGCAAAATTGGATTGAGTCTGGCAGGAATAATCTTGCTCCAAACTCTGGCCTACAGGAACACTGTTAACATAAGCTTATTCTTGAACTCCCAAACCTTCCTCAACAGCAATGGAGGGATTGTCTGCATATTGGTGGGTGGCTGATAAGATGAACTAGAATTTTTCAGATCAAAGTTATGGATAAAGAGGAAGGAGATATAATATTAAAAAAACTTTTGCAGGTCTCAAAGTGAATGTGCTCTTCTTCAGAAATAAAAACTAAACAAAAATCAGTGAGAATTGGCAAGTGTCTGAGGCAGGGAGAACAGAGCAACCCAAGTATGACCACTCTCTGGTGGAATGACCTACAGACAGGAAAAGTTGCTGTATCTTCAGAAATTGCCAAGTAATTGGAAACTTGATGTCTTTGGAAGCCTCTCTTTGAGGCTCTTAGAACAGCACTGTGGAGATGATGAGACTTTGGTGTCATATAGAAATACAAATTTGAATACACCAAAGGCTCCATGGGATCCAAAAATTTTTGTTTGGCAGTCTACATTAATTATGAAGATGAGCTCAACCAAAGTTGACTCTATTATTTCACTTATTGCAATAGGTAACATCTCACTTTTTTCTCTTTGTTTTTTGGTAGAGTTTTGGGGTGTTGGAGGTTTTTTGTTTATAATGTCACCATCTTCTATCCTTTTCATTTCTTCTTCAGAGGACCATCAAGCCTTTTTTTTTTCAAGCTAGATTGTCTGAAAAGCTAAACAAAAAGAAAGACTGAGTAGAAAATCTTCTACATAACTGATTGAAGACAAAGCAATACAGATTTCAGATTTTGCATGAAGTGGGTTAGTTTCACTATACAATTCACTCAACTTTGCATTTTTGAAAAGCATTTCTTGGGCCACATTCTGCATTCTCTTTTCTGATGAACACTACCCAAGGAATACTAATTAGAGTGCTTAAGGAGTAAGGTAAGCAAGGCTGGCAGAGTCTGAGCTTCTATTTACTTTCTGTTATCTCTGTCCAAATGTTCAAAGCAATATGGGTGGTGACTGATTCACTAGTTAAATTCAAAACAGCATGTGTGTACAAAAGGCTGCCAAGTTTCTCATGTATACTGCTATTTGTGAGAAGCTATGCACAGACAAAAAACAATCAGCCAGTTTCTTAATTTCATTTTATATCTTTATTCCCATTGTAAGTACTAACAATCACCCAAAAAGCATTTAAATTTGGTTTGGATACACAATAGCATTAATCACAGTCTAGTTTCTTTTCTTTTTTTTACTGCAGTTTTAGTATTTTGTGATCTGTTTTAGTAGTTCTGTTGTTGGTGTATTTGCTTCCAGCAAAATGGACTTTTCAGTGTTTGTAGATTATTTTAAAAGATTGCTAAAGATTAAAAAGCCATAATGCAATGATTAACAGTACATTAATAAAGCTTATTATCTTCCATTTAGGATTAGTACTAAGTATATTGGATGACCGACCCAAAATTTACTTTTTCTTGTGCATTGTCTGTTCTCTTTTCAAAATAAATCCATAAACAACTATAATATATTTTTTTTTATTACAGCACTTCATTGCGGTATCATTTTTAATTGGATTGAAATCCTCTTAGGAGAATGAGGTAAGTAAAACAACCTTAAAAAATAAAAGCTCTGTTTAAGCAAATGATGTTGCACAAAAACCAATGTTAATGCAGTATCACAGTGTATAAATTAGAGTGGATAGAAAACATGAAGGGTTTTCTAAATTCACGTTATTATTTGCGGAAAACACATCACAGATTGCATTTTAGTCTTCAAGCAAACAAGAATAACAAAATACAGTCAAAGAGACATCTTTCATCATGTCTTTTAAAAGCCTGTGGGACAAATTCCTTCATCAAATTTATTAATGTAAAAGCACATTCAGAAAACTTATTTGTGAGAGCTGTCCTGTTAAATTATGAATACCAGTAATAAATTCTTTAGTTCTTCATTTACTTGTGTGCTCTGCATATGAACAGACATGAATATATGTATGAATAAAATATGCCTATTGTATAGCCATACACAGAGCTAATGTGAATGCTTATGTTGTACAATGTCAGAAAAGGACAAATTATTAATCAAAGCAGAGAGAAGAAAGAAGCAAAGAAGAAAGCAGATGATGCACAAGAACTTTGTTAGTTATCTTTGCATGACTTGTGTGTGGAAGAAAATGTCTGCTTTGGAACCGTCAGCTGACATCTCTTTATTTTAGTTTGCAATGAAGGAAGTTTGGGACCAAGATCAGCTTCTAAAAGGGATTTAAACCAGAGATATAAATAGTCATGTGAAGGGAAAGGGACCAAGCAGGGAGCTTGTTATCCTAAGTTTTGTCTGAGCACCAGAGGGAGTGGAACATGGTGGGAATAAGTGGAGGGATGCTGTTTTTAGAGGGAAACTTGCTGAACTAACAGTGATAGACTGAATCAGGGATTCACTGGACACTTTTTGTGGGGATACTTCTCCAAGACCTTATTCCAGCCTTATCAAGAATGTAAGACACTAGCCTAGCCCCTTCACAAATTGCAGGAGAGTTAAAATTCCTGGGTCTGATGCAAAGGCAAAGACATATGTTTCAGGGACACTGCTTGTATTGTTCTTAGTGCCTGGGATACTCGGAGACACTGACATAATAACCATTCACCATTTCAACTTCCTGTCCCAGTGGTCTGCACTTGACTATCAATGCAGAGTATCTTTGAATTCATAATGCTTGTTCTCCTTGCTGCTATTTACCACATACATCTGCTAACCAGTAAGAGATGAGAATTGTAATCTTATACATGAGTTCACAGACTCCTCCTATTTCAGGTGAGCTACAGGAGCTCTGAACAATGGCACTTGGGCACTGGAAGAAGTGTAGCACCACGGAGGCTACAGCCAGAGCACACTGCATCTGGAAAACTGGGGGCTAGCACCTTGTTGTACCCATGTGTGTCTTTTCTTTGATTTGAGGTTACCATTCCACAGAGAACAGGTACCTGACCTTTCCAACACTTCCTGCAATATGCATTTCTCTTTATGGCAGGAAAGCTACACTCTGTAAGGAACTCTACATTCACTAATAGATGTTACAGCAGCAATTTTTTAATAATTTCATGTAAAATAGATGAGCGGTTCTTTAGGATTAATTTATCTGAAATAAAACTTAAGTCATGCAGTCCTGTAGTACAACACACACACACATAGTTAAAGACAATTCTGCATGAATGCTTTGGTGTCCTCTGTGCACCTTTAAAATGATCAGTACCTTAAAAAACATTTCAGTATCATTCCTCACAGTATATACCCAGTGTATCTCAGAATTACTTTTTATTTCCTTTTATACTTTATACATAATATTAGACTTGTATTTTAAATATCAAAAATATCCTATTAAATGATCATAATAATAAATGGCATAAATCCAGAGTTTTCAACAAAGAACAAAATGACTTAACACCTTTGGTGGACAGATAATGAAAACTAACATTTCCAAAAGCTACATATGATTTATGGTCTTATGCTACCAACAGCTGGCCAATAAGCTCAGGGTTTCTGTCCTTTATCAATGCCATTATAAGAGCAGCAGCAGAATTTACTGTCTCCTGAAGCAGCAGAGGGTCCTGGAAAAAAAAAAGAAAAGGAAAAATGAGGGAGTAGGGAAAACAATATGCTTTAAAAAGTGGAAAAAGTAAATATTTAAAATCAATTTTCAATTATGCCAAATTACCACATGATTGCAGAAGAAACAAAGCTCTTTATTAGAAGAAGAACTTCTAAAACTTTTATTTTAAGGAAGCACAATTTCACAGTAATAACCATTTTCTCCAGTCTCCTTGATGCAAAACTGCTAGAATTCCATCTACTCAGAGACCACCAAAAACTTGATTCTGTCACTGGCTTCCTAGCTGAATTTTAAAATCTAAAAGGCAGTAAAAATTTTGGGGTTGAAAACATGGAACAAAATACAGGATTTAATTGACTGGCATAGTTAAAGACCTGCAATTTTAAGTACCTACTGAGTCCCTTCCGTAATCTACCAACTACTTGAATTCACAAAGGCATTTAAGCACTGGGATTTCAATGGTTTAGGCTGATTTTTGTATCAAATAACTTCAAAAAGTAGTCTGGTTTTGATAAGCAAGTATAGAAACCAACACAGGAAACAGCAATAAAATGAGACATTGATTCTGTTTCTAATTGAGCACTCCAGCTCACATTTGAAAGATTGTTTTGTCTAATTACCAAGTTTTCTTAATTGTATGGACGACAAAAGGTTGGCCTTTTGCTACCAGTAAGATTTCCATTTGTGATCTGGAAAATTAGCAATAGGTGTAGTCAGGCATGGAGAAATCCCTGGAGCAAGAAATAGGAGAGAACCATTTCTGTGAAGCAACAGAGAAAAAGAAAGGTCTACAAAACTCTAGGGTAGGGGGAATCTACAAAGAGAAATCAAGAGCTGTTCTCCATAGTCATTATGGATAAAACAATAGGTTTTATCCATCCATCCATTCCATGATGGAAGCAACAGGTATAGGTCCTTGGAAGAGATTATTGGACAGATCAAGGAAACTCATCATGAGGGTCCTATAACATAAGACTCACAGTCATGCAAAATATGACACAGATAGAGCTTCCTGCCTGGGGTAGGACAATGGAGCAGTTGAATTCCACATCTTTTCACCTCTTTTTCTAAGATGCTGCACAAAGGAAGAATTTGTAGAGAACACTTAAGAAATTTGAACTAATTGCCAAAGAACAAACCGTTTCCACAACTTTTACAAAAACACAATATCAAAACTTGCTTTTTAATAAATAAGGTAACTGCTGAAGGGACCTGTCTATTCAGCTAGCACAGAGGGGAACTGGAAACTAAGAAGTTGCAGTTGAAGAAAAAACTGAAAGGGAAAAGGTGTCCCTGGAACATTCTCAGTGTGGAGATAGGTCCAGAAGGAGAGATACAAAAAATGATGAGAGGGCTGGAGAACCTGGAGAACCTCTCCTATGAAGAAGAGCTAAAAGGGTTGGGGATGTTCTGCTTGAAGAAGGGAAGGCCCTGGGGTGACCTTATTGCACCTTTCAGCACTTGAAGAGAGCCTACAAGAAAGATGGGGTGAGACCTTTTACAGGACAAGGGACATGGTTTAAACTAAAATAGAGTCAATTCAGACTAGATATAGAGAAGAAAGTTTTTATAATGGGCAGGTAAAACAACAGAACAGTTTTTAGAGAGGTGGTGGATGCCCCATCCCTCGAGACATTCAAGGCCAGGTTGGTCAGAGCTCTGAGCCACCTGATCTAGTTGAAAATGTCCCTGCTTGCTGCATGGAGGTTTGAATAGGCAATTAAGCTTTCAAGGACCCTTCCAAACCAAACTTTTCTATGATTCTGTGATAATGCTCTTATTAACTTTTTTACTTATGTAAATGAAATTAAATATGCCAGTGAGATAACTGGATTGAATTAGAAATAGCTAGTTTATAACTGATTTTTTTATCATTCCTGAAAAAATGATTTTTGTATTTGCCTAGAATTTTATCCTAAATATCAAATAAGTAAATTACAATTTGTAACCTTGCAAAAGATTACACTCCTCACAAATTCATGTTGTATATTCCAATATGCAATAAATTTATTTTTAGAGGTCTAAAAACTGGTAGAATAAAAATGTTCATGAAGTGTGCCTTGCTTGAGTGACACCTTTTCAGTTAAACAAGGAGTGTAGAAGTCTGATGCAGTCCTGCTCCTTCAGAACCTTTTGTCATGGGCCAAGGGTGCAAAGGCAAACTCAGACTTCATGCTCTGGTTCAGCAGGGCGCTCACTCCCCCATTCCCCGTGGGTATAAAGAGCTGGATGAAGCACAAGGAGAGCGGAAGTCATGTGCACACCCACTCAGATGGCAAATGCCGCAGCTGCTTTCAAAATCCAGCAACGCAGTTCCTGCTATTCAGCAATGCCAAATCTCCTTGTGCCCTTCATCACTTTTTGTTCAGTTTATCTCAAGAAGCACTTCACAATTACAGGCACTGTCTTCCAATTGGGCTTCCAGCCATATCTGAAGTTGGCTGGAGGTGTATAGAATTTTTTTTCCATTTCACAAAAAGAAATAAAATACACCTGGCCCAGAATGCTCTTAATGTTTCTCCCAATAAATCTTTCCACATCCTCTGTTGGTTACTGGATTCAGTACACATTCCTTTGCAGTAATAAATTATTCAAGTTTCTGAACATAAAAGGAAACAAGAGAAAGAAATTTAACTTTCACAGGAGAGATTGAAAGTGACACCATAAGATTCCTTTAGACTGAAAAAAGCCTTTTCTAAAGCTAAATCTAAGGCTTTAGTGCTAATTTCCATGTTCTGAAGGAAAAACATGCAAAAAATTATGAGTAATATTTGGAAGGCAGGCAATGTGGCAGAGTAATGTGTACAGAAACCTGCATGCAGAAGTGGTCTAAAAACCACTGAAATTGACTGCTGAATTGAAATTTGTTCAAAACCAGAAATGTAGTAAGTGAGCAGCACAAATTAGAACTGCAAGCTTTACAGTTACTTCACTTCTAATAATCCAATTATTAATACTATCATTATAACTCTTCAGGAAACCTATTTGCCCCTGTGTAGGATAGGTCACTCTACGTCTGTTTTTGGAAATAACCAGAAGTGTTTTTCTTTAAGAGAATATATATCATCTCATTTAGGATAACAAATGTAATAGAAAATATATTCTTACTCTAAATACAGTTCCAGTTGATGGTTTAACTACCTCATGAAGTATATACTGAGGATTTCAATTAGGTAATCCTTTAAAGTATTTATCATAGGAATTATTAATTTTAGATTTGTGCTAATGGTCCTTCCCAGTAACATTATCCCATTCTGATCTCAGGGTCACCCATTCACTGAAGAATGTCCAGCACCTGGGCCCAGGAGCCAGCCTCTGTGTGCAGGAGAAATCAGTGCCATAGCAATCAAGTATGTGCTGACTTTAACTTGCTTTACTGTCACAGCCACAGTCTCACTAGAAGGAGGTAGTAAGTAACATGATGAACTGGACTCCTCCAAGAATTTCAATTTGTCTATTCTTCTGAGAATCAAGACTCACTCTCATAATAAGAATCATTATTGTAGTATCTGGTGGTCACTGTCTGGGCATAACTTAAAACTTTTGTTGATAATTTCTAGTTGTTATCACAACCATCCACTCCAGACAAACAAACAAGCAGGAAAAGTTTTTTTAGCAAAAATTTTAGCTACTGAAAGGCAACACATTGTTCAATGACTAATGAAACAGCTAAACTATATTTTAGGTATTCTTTCTCATTTCAAAATCCTGCTAGGACTTTATTTTATTTTAGGCCATCACTCTGCCTGTAAGCAGTTCTTTCCAACGTAATTTGAACACCAGAAGATTTTCTAAAGAAAATTAAAAAGAAATAAAATGACAGGATTCAACAACAACCCAGGAAAGGAAAAAAAATCCTCTGGGTCTTTATTAATTTAAAGCTAAACCAACAAGTGAACATTTCAAGTCCCCTGATTATACCCTTAAAACACTCATGGTTTTGACACTACAATGTTATTTCTGGCAACAATGCTGATTACAGCTGATAGTGCCTACAGGGAAGCTTCAATAAGGATGCCAGGACAAACTTAATCTACCACACCTAACTCCACTGCACCTACAGGCCTCCAAACCTCTTTTATATTCAATGGCATAACACTAAATCTTTCAAAAGTCTCATTATTAGTTGCAGGAAGTCAAATAATCAAGCAGAACCACGTCCTCACATGTTTAATTGCCTGACATGTTTGTCTGTATTGTAATCACGATAAAACCCAGGATGTCAGAGCAGGAGGATCAATACAAATCCTGCTGCAGCCCCAAGAGCTCTCGCTCATTCCTGCCCACCCACTGCTCAGCAAGTCCCAGGCACAGAACACCCTTTGGCACGCCAGGCAGTGAGTGCACAGCCCTGCACACACTGGACTGAGCAAGCAGGAATAGTTCTGTCCCTCATTAAAGAAATACTTTAAAAAGACTGTAACCTTTGAAGAAGACTTGGAGGCAGTAATGACTTTAATGGATTAATAACTGCAGTTCCACGTGATCAACTGGTGTGCCACGAACTCCCCCCAAACCATTGTGACATTCACTGTCTATTCATTTCATCCAGTTAATTTAAATGATTCTCCTGTAAAAAGAAAAACCAACCTCCCCCAAACATTTCTTGGCCGTTAATAAATAGAAATTTATTAACTACATTTATAAGCTAAACCCAAAACTTTTACCACTTTATATTTATGTACTTTGGAAAAGAAAGTATTCAGAAACACTGCCAATGTTATAAACCATAAATCCACATAACAGCACTTTGATTCCAAAATAAAATATCTACTTTGTCTGTTGTTAAATAGTAAAAATATTCCAATGTAACCATATTGTGTGATGGCTGTAACTCATACTCAGAATTTATTTGATGTAGAATTTCTGACTGTAGGGGTTCTCTGGTCTGCAGATTAAGACTGGGAATGGCTACAGGGACAGAGTTAAAGTTGTGTTTGGAATATGTAATCTGATATTTCAGAAATCTGCACTTATTTAAGAAACTGTGAGGATATCTGAATACTTACTGACATTTCCCTTACAATTCATTTCCTTGCTTCAATCTGTTTAGGATTTACTTTTTTTTCCCCCAACTGATACTTCACATATAGGCATTTCAATTTACATGTGTTCTAGTTAGTTCAGTTTAAGAATAGTTTGAAAAATCTACCCTTGACTACCCTTTTCAGCTCAAAAAAAGAAAGCCTCTGCAGGTATCACCTCTGTCTTGTACCGCCGAAAGAATAAAACTGCTGTGTTCCATTATTTGCACTCTGTCTTGCTCTAATATTATTTCACATTCCATTAAATGAATTTTTTTTTTAAATTAATAGAATTGTATAGTCCTGGTTATATGGCTGACAGAAAGCCTGAAAACAGGATTTAAAGACACTACTAAACTTAGGCAATATCAGTATTAACATGGTTATGTTTGTACCAGGAACAAAAAGAGGGCTGGAGCATGTGCTGGCATGCCGGCATGCTCCTGCCCTTGCTGTTCCATTGTAAGCCTGCTCCCTGGCACAGTTTTGGCTCCTGACAGCTAGCATGTTTCCAGACAATGGCTGGGCACGGTTCAGGGGACAGCACAGGCCAAGGAATGCTCCCAAGGGACAGGCTGAATGAGGCCACCCTCTTTTGGGAAGCAAGAATGTAGCCATATGGAGATGAGGCATGCTGTGCCTTTTAGCCCTAGGACAAGAGAACCATCCCTGGCCTGTTTTACTTACCAGTATGGATACAGCCTACATACCACTGGGAAGTGACATTTGAGCCTTTCTGTCCCTACCAGATGCATCAAGAATACACAGAGCCACAATCCAATAGTGCCCCCCAGACTGAGGCACAAATTGCATGTTGCTACCACATAAGCACAGTCATTAAAAAAATAAAACCTAACTGTTCTGTAGACACCTTTCCCACTAAAACAGAGAGGGAGAGAGGGATGAACACACTACAAATCAATAACTGTGCTGCAATGCACATTCTTGCTACCTTAGGGAAAAAGGCTGGAGCCAACAGAAGGAACTCGTGCACACTGCTCTTTTTCACAGCATGGATATGGGTGCACACCAGGTACACCAGGAGACACGGGCAGAAGAGAAAAGTGCTGAAACAGTCTCAGTTCTGGCAAGCATCTTAGAAAGGACTATGGTGTTTTTTACAGGGGGCGAAAAAGATTTGGAGAATGAAGGAGGAGCTGCTGCTACTTTAAAACTCCACAGAATGCTGCAATTTATACTGTTCTGGCAAGCATCTTACAAAGGACTATGGTGGCAGAGGAGCTGCTGCTACTTTAAAACTCCACAGAATGCTGCAATTTATACTAAGGCTATACCAGATCCCTCCAAAACTCACCTGACATCACATACTGAGTGTTTCATTTGCTCTAAGAGAAACTAAGTGGAGAATCTATCCTCCAAAACCTCAACACTTGAAAGTTTTTTCTTCAATTAATATTTTCAATTGAAACAGTTGTTCTGAAGAAGGACTGAGGTTCTTCCACTACCAGAAATCAATGATCTAACATGGTTTGTTGTTTAATCACACCATGAGGAATTCATCCATAGATTCACAAAGAGGCATTTTTTTCCCCCTGAAGATATGTACTGGCATGCATCTACACATTAAAGCAACCTCCATTTCTGTAACAGTACAAATTAATCTGAGGTCTCCTTTCTTCTTAAAATGCTTCCACATCACATTTTTAATCCATGTGCCAAAGGATCTATTGATAAGTGTCATCTTACACATGATATCAATGCAACAATTTATCTCAATAAGAAGATAGCTATGCAGATCGTTCTAAAAGATAAGGAAAGTATTTCTCTGAATATTTTTTAGGTTTTCTTTCAAGTAATACATAAGTAATTAAGGTAGCACTTGAGTTCAGCTAGGTAGCTGGGTTCAAAATTACTTGAGCACGTTCATAATTGAACGTCTGTATACACAGCCTTCCTTGCTGAACTAAGAAAATGCAATCAATTTTTCATTAGTGGATACACCTCAAAATAGAAATAATTTTGAAATCTAGATACTGAGGATGCAATGAGGACTGAAAAAAGTGAGTGGCACTGGAAGAACCAAGCTGTCACTGTGCTTATGTAGTTTTAGCAGACCACTTAATTAGTGAAGCCTGATAGATCTGAGTTAATTCCCTGCAGTTCAGTGGGCATACATTCATGATAATCAAGCCAAATTGTGCATAAATACATGAAACTCTCTCATACACTTTTGATCAGCCATGCTTCTTATAGTTTATACAAAGAAAATGGATAGACATCAAAATTTAAAATGATCGTGTGAATCTACTGAGAACAAACAAATATTTACATCTTCTGAAGTCTGTGAGAATTAAGTCTCTGGTGCTTTTATCTTTTCATGTAAGATTCACAGATTTAAACCTGAAGGTAAACATTACTCTCTTTTTTAAAAAAAGTCCAACAAAACAGCACAAACAAATAAACAAACAAACAAAAACTCAAATAGGATTCCTTTCCCTAGTATGATAAGAGTAGACAGATTCACCCTAGATCAGCAGGTTTAAAACATGTTCTACAGCATGTAGGTGACCAGGGGTCAGTTCCCTCCTTCATTCTCCAAATCTTTTTCCCCCCCTGTAAAAAACACTGTTTGCGTGATCATGCCAAATGATCAATAAAAGTTCCTGGACCAAAATAATTCTGTGAAGAGCTTGTTATGAAGAACACTTTCAGTACATTCAATCACTGCAGCTTAGGCAAGAGCTTTCATTCGGCATTTAGCCATTATCTGATCGAAGCTCTTTACAAGAGTGAGTGTGCCAGCAGTGACAGCACAATGCCTGTGAATCATCTTGCCCTCTAAGTTGCTCCAAAAACTACCTAATTCTTGAGCTAGCAGCCAGTTCTGCCACCTGTATGGGACTGGTACAAAAGTACTGGCAGAAATAGGCCATTTAACAGATGTGGTTGTCTGCAAAACTATATTATGTGTTTGAGGTTTCTTAAAGGGGGTCTCTTAATACAGTATGTTACCCAGTAATTCTATGGTATGAAATGTATTTATGTTAATATGTGTTACTGTGTTACCTACAGGCTCTGTGAGGTGCCACTCTGGTAACCTTGCAAAACACGCCACCAAGGTTTTTAAGCAGAAAAAAAAAAATAAATTGTTCTTGTCATCAGTACAGGAAAGCTGAAATGCTCCAGAGGCACAGGAACTTTGCTTTCTGCTCTGACAAACCTGCACTCTGCGACCTGCTGAAAACCTAAGATTTGTCTGAAATTGACTGAAGCTGTAGCAAGTCATTCCTCTGTTTTCAGAAAGCTGTGGATCAATCTCATAGCACTAACAAATTCGAGTGGAAGTGGGATTTAAGCTTCCCCACAGCAGCAGCATACAGAATCATGGAATATCCTCAGCTGAAAGGGACCCACAAGGATCACTGAAGTCCCAATTCCAGGGCCTGCAGCCCTAAAAATTACTCCATGGGCCTGAGAACATTTTCGAAACACTTCTTGAACTCTGCCACGCTCAGTGCTGTGACCACTTCAATGAGGAGCCTGTTCCAATTTCCCAACCTCTGTCCTCTGAATCTTTTCCTGCTATCCAACCTAAACCTCCTCTGACACAGCTTCATGCCATTTCCATGGGTGCTGTCACTGGTCACCAGGCAGAAGAGATCAGTGCCTGCTCCTGCACTTTCCCCTGTGAAGAAGTTTTAGCAGCATTCCCCTCAGAGTGTTTGTGTCATGGGTTCTCTGCTGTTTCATCCACTGTGAGAGTCTATCAATACTTCAATGGGCTGCAGCAGTACATTTTGCAGTTAGCCAGGAATACAGAGCTGGCCCACCACAGAAAAAATGAGTTAACAGGTGCTGGTCTCCTGCAAAACATAACACTCTGATCACACAAATCATTTACAGACCACTGCACTTCTCCAGGCACCAAGCAAAGACGGAGCAGCTACGGATCCGTATGACTGCATTTGACATGTGAGGCCAGTAGCAGAGTAAAAGCAGTTCAGCACAGTTTAGCTGGTTTTCTCCTGTTACAAACAGAGAAATGCAGCACTTTCAAGCTCTGTTTCACTTGATGACTTGTTTTAGCCCTAGCTGGCAATGAGAAGGAAGGCAAAAATGAGATTGTAGAAAAGACAGAGAGAAGTGGTAGGGAGCAAGTCAGAAGGGGGAAAAGGAAGAAAAGGAAAAATCATAGTTTTAATAGACAACTATCTCAACCCTGAAAATATTAAAAAAACCCCCCACTGCTAAAGATCAGGTGAGATTATATCCATGTCAGAGGCTCTGTCTGACAGGTAAACTGTGTCATATACTGCAGGTGAAATCAATAATTTTTTTTAAATCTTCAAAGAAGCACAAAGGTCATTTCTACCCAGTGGGATCTGGGGTCATCAGTGGAACTGTATTACAAAAGAAAAAAAAAATAAATTACAAAAAAATTCCAAAACCTACCTAATGGGAACAGAGGAAACAATACAGCACTTGTTCAATAAATTTATAGCACAACCACAAAGTACATATTTAGGTTATATTCAACACAGTATATTTCACTATTAGAGGTTTTTCCTTTCTATACCATATTGCATTGACAACATAGATTGGTTTTGACTTTTCAAGAAAAAAATGAACACAGTAGTTCACAAACATCTAAGTTGATAACGTTGTATAAGACATTAAATGTTTTTGCTATCACAGATTACAGAACTTGGCATACAAATGTGCTGCAACAGTTTCATATACTTTGTGACATACAATTTGTGATTATAACTAGCAGAGTTATATAAAAAGACTGGACAACTTTTAATTAGCGACTAACAAAATTGTAAGGTTTTTGGAAAGAATGAGTGATGCATTGACTCTCCTGGGGGGATGCTAAAAATCAGTGCAGAGGAAATGTGAGCATTTTTTTTCCTTTCTTCCAGTTTAAAGCACATTTTTCTTCCCTTCTGTAAGTGCTAACTTTATATGTAATATTAAGCATAATAGACATCCAGATCTCCAAAATAAGAAGAGGCATGTGTCCATTCAGTCATTAAAATCTTTATTATACAACTCCTACACACTGTGAATAATCTGAAATACAAGAACATGGCTGCAGTAACTAATTGATTGGAAACATTCCTTTTGATTACAGATATTTTATTTGAGATGGCTCAGAGGAAAAACCATATGGCCTTCTAAAGAACAACAACAAAAGTTCTTCTTTGGGGAAAGAAGTAAACAAAACCCAAGAGATACTGAGGGACAAAGTATGCGTAGACATGTGCTGGGCTATTGTTCACATCCAGCCTTGTGGCTTCCAAACTTTTAGGACGATAAAATCAGTTCAGTGGGGTAAGAGCCACATTCCAATCTTGGTTACAGAAATACAAACCAAAGTAATGACAGTATTACAAGCCTGGTTACTTTGCAGTTGCAGGGACTGAACTTCAACTTTAGACTCTACTTTACTTCAGGAGATCTAATATGCAATTAGTTTTAAACTGTTCTCTCAAAATTTCAAAATCGGGTTTAAAGTGACTCAAATGTCAGTGTTTTGGGCAGCAAGACACAGTGAGAGGGAGTGGTTGTTCAGAAGCTCATTGTTAATCATTTGATATCACAGACTTCCCTAATTTGATACTCTTAATTGAATCTAGCTAGTTGCATACAAAGTGGCTCTCAAGTTGCATCATCTCATAATTCTGTGAGGAGGGACAGATTGCAGAATGAATCATAAAAACTTTGTGTATAAGTTACACACTGAAATATTTAAACCCATCTTTGAATCACACCTGAATGTCCATCTGACAGCTTTCATCTTATTGCTCAGGTCCTATTTCTCTGACTGCATGTCTGTGATGTTAAGGCATAGTTTATGTCCATCTCTGTCTTTTCCTCTCTATAACTGAAGCTCTACACCCTACTGGAATGCAAAAATAGAATTTCCTTGCAATTCAAGACTTTCATGTAAGGCCAAACTAGTTTACATTTAACAAAAGAAAGCAAACTAAATGAAAAAAACTCAAACAAAAAAACCCCAACAACAATGAAAAAACCAACACAGGCTGATGAAAAAGCATGCAGAAATGAGACAAAAGGTTACAAAGACATGAGGTGACATCTCTCCTTGGAGAGTAAGAGGAGAGGAGTCAGCAGGGGTAAAACAAGTTACAACAGAATTTAGTAATAAGATTTATTCCCTTTGTCTCTCACACCAATATTAGGTTTTAACACATCAATTTTGCAGTAATTCTGATTGTTCTCAACATTCTTTTGCACAAAACACAAACTTGTTCCAGCTCCAAAGCAGTCTTAACACAGTGCATGTAATAAGCAGAAAAGGAACTTAAATTTCTTGCAAGCATGAATAATTCCATGAGCAAAGTACCTCTAAGTACAGGTATGCTCAAATACACTCAAAACTGCTGTAAATGGAGAAAGTGCATTTGCAATCTGTGTTTTCCTTGAGGTATTTTACCTACACAGTGTTTACCTACTCACTTAAGACTGGACAGTTTATCTGATCAGCACTCTAGGACATTAACTGAATGAATCCCTCCTCAGAAGGCACAAGGAAATAATAACTGCTGAAAATGTTGATCCGAACTCTCAGTTTCTCTCTTCTTTATTTCCTTGTCATCCTTAGCCCATAGTCTAAAGTCAGTGCAAATAGAGCACCTGTCCTTTACTTAAAGTTTTCAGCTAAGCAATGGTGGGAGCATATGAATTTTGAATGATTAATCCCAGAGGAAGGATGAGTCTTAAAATCTGGTTCAGAAAGCAGCAGTGAACAGTCTGCACCTAATCCAACAGACGGGGCAGGAAACTATAAAAACACACTAGGAAACCACTGTGGTAGAGTGCTCTGTTTTCACTGGGTAGCCAAGAGGAATGGGAAACACCCAACACTGTCTCTTCCCATGGAAGTGTAGATGGAAGTAAAGTCATTTAATCTCTACAGTTCCCTGAGAGGAGGATGTAGCCAAGTTGGGTCAGACTCTTCTCCCAGGCACCCAGTAACAGGACAAAGAGGAAATAGCCTCAAGTTGCATCAGGGGAGGTTCAGGTTGGAAATTAGGGAAAAAAAAAATTAACAATAGTTAAGCACTGGAACAGGCTATCCAGGGAAGTGGAAGAATCACCATCCTTGGAAGTATACAAAAAATTAGTAGACATGGCTCTTTGCAATATAATTTAGTGGGCACTGTGGTATTCTATCAAAGGTTGGACTCAATGATCTTGGAGACCTTCTCTGACCTTAATGCTTCTGCTGTGATGGCTGTTCTGAGTCTCACCCCCACTTGATCATACCTCCATTGGTTAATCAGATGGAGGACTCTCTCCTGCCACTAGCTACTGATTAAACCATGGTATAGCTGGAGGGTAAATAGCCAGTTTCCAAAAAAAACTGCTTGAGTGAAGCCCAGTGATAGGAAGGCAAAAAAGAGCACATAAGTTGCCTTGCAGCAAAACCACGGCAAACAGATAAAGCAGCTAGTAGCATTCCTCAGGGCTCACCAGTAAATCCTTATCCTCCAACTCAAAATGTATAATCCTTATAGCTGTAAGGGGACAGATGTGCTTACTTTTTGATTCTAGCTTTCTCTTAGGCTATGAGGGTCCAGCTACACCACAAAGATAGAGCTCACAGATGTTCTTTTGCATAAAAATCAGAGTTTGCCAAGACAGACTTCTCTCTCTTTTTGCCAACAAGTATCAGCCCAAATCACATAACACTGTCTATATACAAACAAAAGCACTCAAAATGAAAATATATCCAAGTGAAAAAAATTTGTAAAATAACAAAAAAAAGTGCTTTTAGAAGAAAGCTATTTTAAAGTTTTAAAAAGAAACAGAAAGAAATAGAATAAAAAAAAAGAATAAAAATGGAATGAGTCCTCTTTTAGAAGATGGATTCATTTTACCCTATAATTAAGATATTTTATTAAAAATAAGGCATATTAAGTATTTTATTAGCTATGAACACATCTTTTTTCATGAAATTAGCATTCAGTGTTAAGCCTGTTCTTCAGGTATGTTGTATCTTGAGTTGCATAACAGAAGAGACTAAGAGACCTTTGACACTTCCAATTAAACTGTTACCAAAGTTTCCTTTCAAAAATCCTAAAACCATCTTGTGCCTACTTGCAACTTAAAATATGTCTGTGACTGGCTGCACAGGCAAGTTTGTTTCCCTGTAGTACCTTCTGTATTAGGCATGTAAGAAACTATCTACAGAAGTCTCCAAGGTCATGATTAAACATGACATGTAAGAGTTTCTCATCTCACTCAGTCCTCACTTTAAAATGTGGGTCATCCAAAGCTAACCGAAATCCATGGGCTGAACAAGTGACCAGTGTTATTTTCATGGTGATGGATGGCATTAGTATTTTTCATAAGAAAATGGACTGCCATTTTTCCAAAATAATAAGGTAGAAGAGGTGATATTGTAGACCCTCTTGTAGACTGCCTGCATGTGAAATGGTTTTGATTTTCACCTTTCCCTATAAAAATTGAATATTCATCTAAGTTACTGTTGCCAGAGAAATATGATAATCATGAGACTTGTATAATTCGCTCACAAAATGTCTAAAGTATTTTAAAATATGCTAATTTTGAACACTATTTAAAACAAACTGAAGAATAATTTAGATGGTTGAACAAAATTGTTGTATTATTCTCTGAATATAGCAGTCAAAAATGAAAGCAAACAGAACACTAAGTAGCCTCCACTCTCATAGCAAAAATCTTGATAGCATCTAATCATTAGAGATCCTGGATATAATACTGCTCAAGAATTTTAAAATGTCAATACTCTATTTTGAAACTTTATAACAATTACAACATTTATGTTTAAGGGAAATGTAGTGGCTTAATTTTGTGGAGTTCTGGTCCTGGTATCCACAGTTACCAAGGAAATAATACTCATGAAAAGGTCAGTTACTCAAGTGAGAACACTGGATGGCAGAGATATGAATCCCAGCACTCACCATGTGAGCTCAGTTATGAGAGCCTGCAGAGTTATTATGTCATAGATTTGTTTGATAAAAAAGGAAAGGAATGTAGCTCTGTTTAAGCCTTATCCAGAATTAAAAACCAGTTCTGCTGTTCAAATAATTTAGGTGTTAGTTCCAACTAGAAAGCACAACTTTTACTTTTTTTCTTACTTTGACTCACTTTTATTTTTTTCCTTCCCGCTTCAGTTCACAGCTGCATTTAGAAGTGCATGTATCCTTTTACACAGGCACTGATTTCACATTGTTCATCCTCTTACTTTTTCTCTTACTTACTCTTTCTCACTTTTATTTTTTTTCCTTCCAGCTTCAGTTCACAGCTGTATTTAGAAGTGCATGTATCCTTTTACACAGGCACTGATTTCACATTGTTCATCTCCTCAGCCTGTATCGATTAGATAAATGTGTGGTTTGGCTTTTCATGGACATCCTTTAAAAGTTTCCTCCAGACAAAAGAAGTAATCTTTGACTCCATTTCCACTAAATCCTCTCTTGATTCAATATCTCTTTTGTCTTCAACAAACTGTATTCCCTTGTGCCCACTCTTGGCCTCAGCTTTTACCCTGCGTGCTCTGCCTCCATAAATCTGCTGCCTATTCAGTCAGCAAAATTATATCTGCAGCAGTACAGACGTGCCACAGCCTCTTCTCTTGACACTCCAACTTGTCCTCAGTCACAATGTCCCCTCTACAATAACTGCTGAGATTATCTTTCCATTACTTACTTGAAGCTTACCTGGTAAGAATTTTAACTTTTGCTGCTTAACACCTTTTATATTCTCAAAATGAGATTCCATTCTCCCAGTCAAACAAATCGAACAGCAACATGTTCCCTTCAAGGTTCATTAGGAAAACACAGGCTGTCTTTTGCTTGAGGTTGTTTGTGGACTTGTTCCAGTCCAAAGATGGGACTTAAAAATCCTTTCTAAGTTATAGCATTTTGATTATTTCCCACTGGTTTCTGTATACCCTTTCCTATAACCAGATGAGACACTAGCAGAAAGGATTTCCTGAACTTGTTAGGCTAATCTTCTCTTAAAAAAATATTCTTGTGTCCATGCCTCAGTGATTTACTCTTCTTATAACACTGATGGTGAAGCACACGTTTTTACAGTATATAAACTAGACAATATTATAGACAATACTATAGAAATATGTAGTAGAAAAAACTTCCTGTCTTCCACTTCCCTGATTTTTTTTTTCAAATATTTGCTCTCTTACCAATATCCTGGACAATATAAGCAATGAGTTCCATAATCTACACTTTCAAGACACAGGTCTCACTTTTATAGAGAGAATCATTAAGTCCAAACTCACTACTGAAATTTTTTATAGTTGCAATTCATATATATGCCAAGAGTAATATTCTTATTAAAAGTAAATTATCTGACTTATTCTTCCTTTTAATTTTTTCAACATACTTTTATAGGATTCTAACACTAGGATGGAAATTTGAAATGTCAGTTTTAATTTTTGTGTATTCTTCATGACCAATCTCAACACTTTATGAATATACACTGGAATTAATTTGTTCAAAGAAACTTAAAAATAAAAAATGGTGTTGTACAAAATGGCAGTAAATATCAGTTAGGGGCATTATAATATTGCAATGACATTTAAAATGATTAATCAGGAAATCTCTAAACATCAACCTAAATGTCAGAAAAAAAATATTTAAAAATTCAGAGCTATTTATAAACTGTAAATATGCCAAAAATCATCTTTCCCAAAGCATTTCTAGATTCATTCCACCTCATTAGGATGCATTTAGGGAAGTAATCAATTTTAAAAGCATTGTATATGAATCCTTGTTTCTGCAACTACCATCATATTAAGTAAATAAATCACAGAATCATCAAGGTTGGAAGAGACCTTCAAGACCAGCAAGTCCAACCATCAGCCCAGCACCATCAGAATCACCCCTAGGCCATATCCTCAAATGGATATCCACATCCAGACACCTCTTGAACACTTCCAGAGAGTGTAACTCCACCATTTCGAAACCTGGGCAACTTATTCCAATGCCTGACCACTCTTTAAGTGAAACATTTTCTTTTCTAATATTTAAATATGTGGCAACCAAATTAATATTCTGCAGTCAGTAAATAACAGGCTCTCTAAAGCCAAATCAGTAAGTAGAAGCAATCCTTTATTGTGCTTAATTGATAATGTTCTGAGAAAGCCGCCATGGACTCCAGACAATTCTCTGTGTCCTTGTGTTGGTCACTGTGATGTTATATTCTGCTTTCACTTTGGTATGTGCTTAAAGGAACCAATACTGTATTTACACAATAGATAATACATAAACTGTAATAAGTTATGACAAGCATTGTATTTCAAGACAATTATAATTTGCCTCTAGTAGATTTATAAGGCATGGAACTAAATACCTATTGAGTTGTACCACCCAAGAAGTACTGTTTTGGGCTGAAATGCCTGGATTATATTACTGATATAAAATGGAAAATAAACATCAAAATAAGGAAACAAGAAATAGACTGATTTTTGAATGACGTCATTGCATACCAGCTCCAGGACTTTAATTTTATCAAGAAGACTGAAGCTGTTTATAAAAGCAATTGCTAACAGTTACTTTTAAATTTCTTAAAAGTGTTAGGCAGAGAAATACACTTCAGATGAAAAGAACTAGAGAAATCTGATAAGCACCATTACAAAGCAGGAGTATTGCATGATTGTGAGATTCTGCCTGCACCCACTGTTTACAGTTCATGCACTAATATGATCTGATTTGATAACTTAGAATCTGAAAATAATAGTTTCCTAAAGTGCAGACATACAGAATAGTGCTCATTCATGACCAAACAGTCAAAATTCAAGAAGCTTAATTGCATGCAGTCATTAAAAAAGACAGTCCATGAATCCTCGTATTTAAGTCAAGTAATTCAGACTGCTGTGTCACTTGCAACCGTACTTAAGGTTTGTAACTTGTGGAATCTTCTAAAGTTTATTTTGGAATCAGTTCCTTCTCTTGAAAGAACTGCAAAGACATAAAAAGCATCACAAAATGCCAGAATAGATGAGTTACCTACTGCCCAAGTTGCCAGTCTCACCTTATGCAGAGAGACACATCCAAGATTCAACATCAACAGATCATCAAGACTTGGTTTCATTTATTTAATTGGATGAAACCAAGTCCCAGCAGAGGCTCTTGGCAATAACAAACTCCCTCAGCCTTACAGTGGGTAGATATGTACTTTTGGATATCACATGTAACAGACACCATGTACTTCAGGTGCAATAACTGAGGATGGCTTCTGGCCAGTGCATTGCATGGTTCTGGTGGCATCCCAAGAACAGCATCTTTCTTGGAAAGGTGTGAACATGTCTGATATGAATTGCTCATTTGTCACAAATATATCCACTGTGTTCATAATCTAAATCTTATTGGGTTTAAGACAAAGCATTATTGACAATTATTTGTACTTCAGATATAGTTTAAATTATTCTTCATAAAACATGTAAAATGCATACTTCTGTTTCTACTATAAAAAAAAAAATTCAAATACATCTTTACATTCCAGCCACCAGAAGTAGAAATCAGCATGAACAATGTGTTCACCCAAAACACATTTTGTTCACCACTTCTGCTACCTGTCTATTGTTTTCTCTCTTTGGTAAATTCTGCTTTTCAGCTGTGGCTTCAGACATCACATGAAAAGTAAAGAATGAAAACCAGAAGTTGGAACACTATTGTGAAGCTTAAATGAGCAAACTACAGAATTCCATTACGTAAATAAAAGTAAAAGCAGGAATCAGATTCCAAAGGCAATGTAAAAAAGGTGAGAAATCTGTCTTGATTAAAAACACTCTGGGTCAGAGTGTTTTAAAAATGTCCTTCTGTAAAACATAAACAGTTCTCAGTGCTTATAGGGATGAAAGAGGGATGTAGCTACAAAAAAATTTCTTTAAATTTGGACAACAAGATTGATATAATCCACAAGAAAGTCAGAATTACAAAACTAGGCAGCTCTTAACATAGTAAAATTCACTGATACATCAGATGAGAGAATCCAAAAATATGTCAGAATTAGAAACAGATTCACAGAAAGACTTAATGATTTTCAAGAGATCTTGGACATAAAAAGGGTGTATGAGTTCAGAAGTACAACTTTCAAAATCCAAGGATACCTGCAAGTCAAGTAGTTGACGTGTTTGACACTATGCCTCTGATATACTCTGCTCTTAGAAGAGCCAAACTGCTAAAACACAGAATCACTAAACCTAAAATCTACTAAAACTCTCTATATTAAGTTGTCTGACTTACTATACTCTAACATTACCTGCAATAAAGTGGGTGACTAAATCAGGAAGCTTGTTCCCCTCACACCCCTTCAAAGATATAAATGAACCTCTCCTTTCGTACACAATGATTCAGATCAGGAGCCTAACACCTACAATTTACTTAGATATCATAGCTGGATGTAATAATCAAATAATACATAATAAAGAAATTATTTTCTCTTTTTAAGATTCCATAGAGAACTTTGTATTTGTTAGAAAATCTCATCCAGCAGAGAAAAATTCTTGTGTGGAAGAGGGGCATTTAAAAAAAAAATCTGTTCTAGAGGCAAACATACCCTGATACATATATAAGCAGCAAAACACCAAACTAAATCCCACAGATTCTTATTTTTCATAAATGCTGCACTTTGACCTTTGTGATAATTTATGAAATTACTACTTGAATAGTCACTGAAAATAAAAGCTATACATTACAAAAAGTGTTGCTTCATCATAGAAATATATGTAATTCTGTGCCTGCATTAGCTGTCAGTCATTAACTGAAAACTACAATAGAATTTGATAGAATTAAATTCCTATAAGTGATACCTAAGAGGAGGTTGGAGTTTGTTTAAATTGTACTTCAAAGCAGTTGCTATAGCTCCTCATTCAAGCAGCCTTGTATTTTATGCCTGCCTTTCTCTTGCAAGCTTATTTCCAATTTCCCATTTACTGAGTGTCTGTGTAAAAGTTCTACAGGTTAAGTAACACAGGTCTTAAAGTAAGGTACACAGGTTAAGTAACAGGTCTTAAAGACCTGTGATTGTCTGTCTTCAATTTAATTTATTTGCTCACAATCTTTGTATATAATGCCAATGAGGAAATTCAGATTCCAGGCATCTTGATTCCATAGTTCGTGTAGCAAAGAAGGTTCTACAATGCACAGCATTAAGTTCAAATATACAGTGGTTTAGTTTACATTAAAAAATGAGAATTCTTAAAAGAATTTATTTTTACATATTGTGTTTTGTTATTTTCACAACTTTTGTAAACTGTATGTAGCAGATTTTGAAACTGAAAACACTGATCTAGATATTTATATCTAGTAAGAATTAATCAGAATTTGAAATATCCCAACATCAGGATGGAGACAAAACAAATTAAAAATCTTTAAAATGGAAGAAGTTTCCATTCTTCCTTGTGGTCAGTAAAAAGAGTAGCTCTGCACATTAGAAGTTTCCGTTTGCAATATTTACTACACCTATCCCCCAAGGTAAGGTAAACCAATTAAACATGATCATTTAAGAGTCCTAACATCTAACTGAGCATAATCAAGTTGAGAAGTTCCATAAGCTTCAATGAGGGTCAACCTAATATTAATGTCATTTGCATTTGCTAAATGCCTAGATTTATTAAACAAATGACAGAGCATATCAGAAAAATGAAATATGCCTGCCAGATACTGTTGCTTAATTCGTGGAAGGTATACAGTGAAGAAACGGATAAATTACACATAATGTATGTAACTCACAGATACTGCCAGTTCACCTAAAAGTTCATTTTAATAAATGAACAAAGGAGCTCTAAAAATGCCTGCTGCACTATCTGTAACTGCATGAGTTTATTGAGTCTCTTCCTAAGCCATACCTATCACACCCACTCAGTTAGGCAAAGACAGCTGTTAACAAAAAAATATTTTCCAGTTCAATCTGCTCAAACCCTGCTACCAACCAGTATTCAACAGTGCACTTCCATGTTGCCTGAAGTCAAGTTTTCAAATTGGAAGCAAACATGCTAAAGGAAGGAAACTCGACTCTTCCTGTGCCATACCGTGTTTCCCCATACTTCCAAGTTGGAACCTTTTCTCAGGAAATAATTTTCATATCCCTTGTCAAGTACAGCTCAATCTGCACCTTAGCTTTCCTGATCCTTATACTGCATCCCATCCAAACTGCATTCCTCTACACTGCCAAGGTAACTTGTCCTTGCTTCCACTGGCTATGCATTTCTTTCCTACTCCTCAGTTTAAAATCCTTGCTCAGATCTCAGGAAATCACTTCCAAGATGAAAAACATGCCTGACAGTGCTGTAACAGGCATCCACCTGTAGGTATAACTGTCAACATTTACCAGCATATGAAGCAAAACTGGGGGCAAAACACCAATACAAAAGCACAATGTAGTTTATTATTGCACTTTCTAAGCAGTGCTGTTCTCGGCTATACAAAACATCTCAGTGCACCAGTGAAATCACTGCACATGTATATCCTCACTGCTCTCTTAACATACTTCTTGAAATTACCTCCTTCTCTTATAATGTTTAGAATGTTATTTTGCATAGAGGTGTTTACTCTTATATGTCATATCAAAGACAGTCCTGCTTGTTTAAGTTGGAGCATGTGTCTCAGCAAAACTTTCTATCAACAGCAACAAAGTTTAAATGGCATTTATGTAGAAGATGTTTAACAAACACCTGACAAAAAACATTATCTGCTTGTTCCAAGGTTATTGTTGAGGCTGGCCTGTGCCAGCAAGAGGGTGGCCAGCAGGACCAGGGCAGCGTCCATGCACCTCTACTGGTGAGGCACTGGTGAGGCCAGTAGTGAGGTGCCCTCAAAGGGTATGGCCACACCTCAAACACCTCCTGTGTTGGGTTCTGGGCCCCTCACTACAAGAAAGACATTGAAGTGCTGAAGTGTGTCCAGACAATAGAGCTGATGAAGGGTCTGGAGCACAAATCCTATGAGGAGTGACTGAGGCAGCTGGGGATGCTCAGCCTGGAGAAAAGGAGGCTCAGGAGAGGCCTTTTCACTCTCTACAACTGCCTGAAAGACTGAAACCAGGTGGAGGTCAGCCTCTTCTCTCACGCAACCAGTGACAGGATAAGAGGAAATGCTGTGCCAAGGGAGGTTCAGGCTGGACATCACGAAGAATTCTTCACAGGAAGGGTTGTCAGGCATTAGAAAAGGTTGCCCAAGGAGGTGGTGGAGTCACCATCCCTGAAAGTCTTCAAGAAAATGCTGGTTGTGGCACCTAGTCCCATGATCTAGTTGACAAGATGGTTTTGGATCACAGGCTGGATTCAATGATCTTGGAGGTGTTTTAACAACCTGAGTGATTCTGTGACTATTCACAGACAAGCCCTACAATTGTTCATCAAACCAGCAAGTCACCAGCTGTCTTGTATACCTTTGTAAATAGATGTTCACACTTAAAGGAAAAACACATTCTGAACTCTGAGCATTAGAGTTTACAAGCAGACTGTAAAACTGTAAGAAGTTGCTATGTTAATACCAGCTGGCTTTAAATGTCCCTGCACACTGTGACAAAATGCTTTTTTGGTAACTGCATTCCCACCACTTCAAATTTTAAAACATTCTCTACTTAATGACCAAAATACTACTGAGCAATAACAATGCTTATTGTTTTCACACTTTTTTCATCTTCAGTCTATCAAAATAAATTGTCATGAATAAAGCAGATAATGAAGACTGTTCCTACCAAGGCAAGATCCTTATGTACATAATTCTTTTGAAAATTATGAATTGAACTTCGTGAAGGATTTCCCATCACAGTTTGCTTTGCACTCAATTTTAGGCACATAGTACCTTCACTATCTGCACTGTCTTCCTCCTAACCAAGCACAATCCTGAACAGTCACAAGGCAACTCAGGTCTGTATAGTCTGCTCATCTCACTGTAAAAGTATATGAACAGCACTGAAATGGAAGCACCAGCTCCACTTAGGATCATGCTGCTCTCGCAGAATGATTCAGCTTACCACGCATACCCAGTGGAGAGTGTTTAGTGAACTTTAGGATATGTCAGGAAGAATTTCTCATTATCAATATTTGAGAAATACTACCTGCTTGGGGCAAGCTGCTCAGAATATTCTCATCTGATGAGGGACATGAACAAAATAACATCTGGAAGTCTTTTATATCACCCACCCCTGTTTAAAAAAAAAAAAGCTATTGTCTGACTTGATGATTCACAGTTATAACTTCTCTAGTAACTGTCAACTTTCTGATGCCAATTATTTAAATATCAAAATAATATATTTGCCTGAGGCAATAAAAAGCAATAAAATAAAAGTTGGCAGTTTTACTTACATTACAAAAATCTTGATTCAAAGAGTTCATCCAATTAGCAAAAGAATAAATTGCATCATGAACCTTTTAGTTAAAGTGTTTAATGCTGTTTTCATTTATATTCTATTTGTGTTTGAGTCCAATAACAGTGAGTGAGAGTGACAGGGATCCATTTTGTGGATCCTGCCATCTGGCACAGGATCCCTTGGAAGAGTCACAGAACATCTGTTTAAGCATCAGATGCTCTTGAGGCAGACAGATGACTTGTGCGAGGGGCACGGAGGGTAAAAGGTCAGTCAGATGGGTGTCTCACTGGGCTGGAAGAGATCTCCTCCCAAGCACAGCCTCTATACTTGCTGCAGCCAGGCTTTTTGGGTTTGACTTGAGCCAAACACCCATTCCAGACCACTTCTGCTCCACACCAATAGACAAAAACATAGGAGCTGAGCGAAAACTTCTGGACAGGAGTGGGAAAATAGGGAAATTGAAGATAATTTAGAGTAAACAATAAAAGTAAAAGGTAATTCTATTGCTGAAGGGAGTAAGAGACAGGACTATTTGATAATAAAAAGGATGTTACTGCTGCAGGTGAAAGAAAAGAATTTCCTGTACCAAAAAGATGAAAGGAGAAGGAACAATTACCTAGCAAGACAGAAATGTAAGCAGCTATTGTAGGGAGAGGAGAGCTGCTGCTACTTTCCAGTGAAGGAGGGACAGGAAACTGAAGCCCAGGTCAATATTTTAACCCAAAGAACCCAGGAAAAGAGTATCTTCTGGAGTTTCCCAAATTCAGCTAATTCCTGTCTAAATTCCTGTCTTCACCAAGTAGAGCAGCACAGTAAGAGCAGACCAATGCAACGATGCTGCTGAGGACCTTGCAATTAAGCAATACACATTTTTCAGATTTTTACTCAGTCTAGTTCAAATCTGAGGCCCAAATCAAGTGTTTTCACTCCAGCAATTCCAAGGATTCCCACAAATCTGGTTTCTAAAGAACAGATATATCGGGTGGATACTCGGTGAAGCACTTCATCATCTTTTTGTCTGTCAGACATGGTAACATGAGGTGGCAGAAGCAATGAATCTCCTTTATAAGCCTCATATATGGAGTCAGCCCTTTCTGTTCATCTTTGTTCGTGCTTTGAGTGTTCCTGTCTTTTGTTACACTGCCACCATAAAGCCATCCAGAGTTCCTGCCCTCTCCTACTCTTCCATCTGTAGTAGATACTCTGTGACAATAGCCCAGATGAACAGAATTCATGGAGCCACTTGAGTCTGAGGACAGAATGTTTTCTAGGAGTCTCTAACACCACTGCTGCTTTGACTCCAGTCTGGTACCAGTTGGAGGCACTGGAATCTCTGGATGAGACTGAATGATCCTGGGACATGGATAAAGCATACAGCATATGCAGAACTTCAAGATGCAGAGTGTTACAGTCAAAGCTTTCTGCTATGAGTTGGCATTGTGATTTCACCATGCTCATAATAAATTTCAGATGCCTATATTTTTTTTCAGTTACAGTAGGCAAAGATATAATCAAGACGGCCGGGGGCATTTTTCAAACCGTATTTTTTGAAAGTGTACATAACTCTATATGGAGAACATCTTTCCTTACATGAAGCAGTATGATATGATGAAGTCCTGAACCTAGAGATGTTCACATAAGTCATGAAAACTCCAGTGGAACTGGTACTGGAGGAACAGTGACCACTGACAGTGATGTTAACAGCAAAGACTATGAGGTTTTATTAGTCTATAGTATGAGCGGAATATTTCAGTAGTATATTCCACATGGAGCAATGCAATATAGTATGAATCCACAGAGGTTCCCTTTGTTATACTAGTGTTACAACTTAACAAAAAAACCCAAAAAAATTAGGCAAAACACCATTAACATACTTAATATTTGTCAGCTATGCTAAGATAACTACAACACTAATACCAGAGGATTACTTTGGGAAGATCTGCCTGGGGCTCTTCCTTCTATACTGCTCAAGTATTGACACAGCCTGAAAACATTTCCAATCTGACAACCTAAAGCAGCAATGAATATCTAAAAGGCTTCTCCAAAGCTTGTTCTAGTGGACCACAGTATAAATCCAGAATTTTACAGTTAAAATGTCCAGAAAATATCTACAAGTCTTATGGGAGAAGTTTCTTATTCTTGCAAGTCTTAGCAAATCTGTGTATTTATTTTGGGGTTCAATTTTACCTTGCAGTTCCAAAGGAATAAAGGGCCTTGCCATTGCTTTATGTCACTTTTATAATCTTACTTTGAAATGCTATTATCATTAATAATAAACTTTCCATTTTCTTTCAATGTGAAAGATTTACTTTGCTAATGTTAATTTTTATAGCATTATCAACAGGTCTGCAAAAACAGTGGGGTTTTGGTTTTTTTCAATAGGATATACCAGCATCACTGCAGAACTCAGTTGATTGACACTGAAATTATTTTTCCCTCAGCATCTCAGACAATAATTGGGTCTCTACTGAACATCTTTATCAGTCATTAAGGAAAGCTTTTTAACATGCATATGCAGGGAAATATGATGAGTAGTCTGGCACAATTATTTTCATAATTGAGTAGCTGTTATGAATGCCATTTTTGTAAATAGAAGCATAAAATGAGGAAATCTCTCCAACTTTCCTGTCCAAACTCTTCCTCCTAGGCTATCCACAATCATGATATTAAAAACTGAAGTACCATTACTATGTCAACATGGACCATAACACTAACAAAACCCTGCTTCTCACAACCAGACATGCAGACCAACCCTCCATTCTCCTAGAACTCACAGGTTCCAGGCTTCTACCCAGCCTACTTTAAATTCAGCTTCCTCGAATATAATTAACCAAACCCCACATTGTTTATAAACATATATAAATACTAGAATGAGGTATCAAAATAAATTCTGAAATACTGCATAATTAATTTGCATGCCACTTATTTTAAAATAAGTGTTTTTCTTAAACACCATAATTGTGGAATATCAAAGCAATGGAATAAATCAAAATCTTACAAGGTAAAAAAACAGGGAAAACAAAACAAAAGAGAAACCAAACCCCCACTATTCAGCCTTAAAGCTCAGAGTGAGGTAGAATCTTTTCTCTATTCCAAGCTTATGATGGAGAATTCCTCACCACTTTTTCTTTCTCTCAAATCTGATCCTGCATGTTCATTCCTTCCAGGTCTTCTTACAAAAGATGACAGGGAGACTAGGATCTGTATCTCCAGATCTGGCCAGACACAGCATTCCCTAGAATGTGTTCCCCCACACAGAGCATAGCATCAGTGGTCGTGTCATCAATCACAGATGCAGAGAAATGAATATAAAGGTGCTTATTTCTAAACCTCATAGCTTGTTCATACTTGAAAAGAGATAAATCACTCCACAAGTATCTCATAAATAATGTTCACTTACAATGAAAGCATTAATAATTGCAATAATATGTATGAAGATCTACGCAGAAGGCTATTCACCTATCACAGGGTGCAGAAAGAAAAAACTAATAGCATGAACAGTTCAAAAACTCTGAGACACAATAGACTTAAAAGACATAAAATGCTGTGGGGAGGAAAATGTGGAGTCACACAAGAAACTTGTGAAGTAAAGCTGTGAATCCGTTCGCATTCCACTCCTCCGCAGATACTGGCCTGGGGCTACTATACGTCTGAAAGAGGGTGTCTGTGTGGAGATTTACGAATTAACTGCACTTCATTTTCAAAAACTGCTATTCATCATCACATGGTGTTTTCAACAAGGGCACTCGAGCTAAAATGCTTCAGCTGAAGCCACAAAGTATTTGCTAACTTGATACTGATGTCAATTCCAGGGTGGAGAAAAGCACAGAAATTAAGAATCGTGGTAGGCCAATTTCACAGGAATTTTGCAGAGAACCCTATTTTCTGACTTTTACGACTCCTTTCTGCTACTTGAATTTTTACTACATCTCACTCTTCCTCTTTGCTTACACTAAAAAACATTGCATCCTAGTTTCTTCTCTACCCAAAGATGCTGATAATCTCTAGCAAATGAGAGAGACGGAATAGCGAGAACATGATCTGCGTCACTGGTACTTTTATTTATAGCTGGCTGATCAACCAAAAAAGAACAGTTTTGTAGTTGCTCCCACTTCAGCACTTTAGCCTTCTCTATGCCATGATGAACAGATACTGTTCATCAATACAACAGCATGCTATGATTCAATGTATGGTGCATTTGTAACTCCTGGTAGGCCTTCAGTGTTCCTGCATGGATGAGCATGTTTAGGAATGTCTTGGTTTAAAATAAACATTAGAAACTTGAGTAATAAATATATAGTCATCATCTGCATAAAGATGCCTAAAATCCTACTGCCTCTGACTATAATTATAGTAATAAAAGTATTGCTGACTGATGAAGAAATGTACTTATGCTGCAGGGATTGCAAATCAACACTTTTTTATACTGAGTTAAGAATCCAGTCTGTATTATAAAACATCATTGGTATATAAAATAATTACTCATTGAAACATAAAATAACTCACTCTGGACTAAAGTGACTAATCCTTCTCGCTTTCTTCTCCTGTATTATCTTTTTACTATGATCTATATTATTGCCATGATAATAAACTCATCAATTCAAGACAATACTTGGTCTTTACTGGATAAAACATGTTTATGTAAAATGTACGCTCATTGTCCTAAATCACATCTTCAAGATAACTTTCATATATAGTAAAATATTGTCTCAGTAGATTAGAGCAAATATTTCCAAACATGCCTACAAAGCACAACCCTCAGAAACCTCTTATCTTATTTTAATATCATATCTTTAATCTTATTTTGCTCACTATATCCCTGGAGTGAATATTAAAAAGAAGACCTATTTTACAGTTGCCAAGTGGGGATACATCATCTGAACTGCAAATTTAAATTTAAATGCTTTAGATCTTCTAGAAAGATTAAAAACGTGAGTGGTATTTTCATCTATATTTATGAAGTACGTTTTGATAGAGTTTCCAAATTCTGTCAGTAGGAGTGGAAGAGCCTTCCCTCATTCAGAGATGATGTGGTTATTGCAATGCTCCTCAATGGAAGAGTTGTGGACCATGGTCTACATTCAATTGAGCCAGTTTATAATTAATTTTACGTTAGATGCCTTTTTGAGAAAATAGAGAGGAAATTAACTGTTCACTGTATCAGTTTTCAATTTTAAAATACAAAGGTTAATACAAGTGTCAGAACTCAAATAATTAAGGAGTTTCTGTACAGACTATTTCAGGATATTTTTGCATAAAGCATTTTAATAGCATATGATTATTCACTTTTCACCCCACAAGACCCATTTAGAACAAACAAGTGTGGCAAACTACCAAGAATGGTAAAATGATCATGGACTCCACTGTCTACTCCACCCATGCCATAAAAAGCCAAGTTCATTGCTGCTGCCCTGCTCCCAGTCTTATTTATTTCTCTGTCCTGCAATGTTCCCTCCTGTCTTGCCTTTTTTCTCCACACCCCCACCCACACTAAAATGTCTCTTTACCCCTTATTCTCTCTTCTTGACATCAGGTGCCCAAGCTGAGGGTGGTTATGAACACAAGAAAACCCTACTGCAACTCAAACACATTGTACACCATCACCAAGTAGGAGCAATGAACTGCAGTGTGTTCCCTGGGGGGAAAAAATGGGGGGAAATGCCAAAGACCTGTGGGGCCTGCTCAAAGGCTTTGTGGAAAGGGCAGCCATAAAGAAAGCTCAAACCCATGGACAATAATCCACAATGAATAGAGAGGAATGTCGGCAAATTTCACAGCTGTAGCTTTCACTAGCACCAACAGTGTATGTACAAGCGAGAAGGTTTATAAAGCTGAATCACTTGGCTAAATCTGGATTAATCATCAAATCATATAATATCCTCAGTTGGAAGGGTTCAGTGAGTCCAAATCACAGGACAAACCCCAAAATTACATCATGTGCCTGAAAGCATTGCCTCACAAGCAAACAGTAACAATTGTTCCTAATATTATGTTGGCTCTCCCTACCAGGATGCAGCTTACCTTCCTCAGCAAAGTGGGAAATAAGAATTTAAAATGAAATTTAATTCATTTACTGTAGCTTCCAATCCCACCGTGGCTCACTGCTCAGACTGGACAGTCTCCAGTAGCAGGAACTCTGTCAAGCATCTCTGTGAATGGACAGAAGCTAGGACACTGTAGTGGCTGCACAGGAGGAGGAATTCCTCAGATACATAAGAAAGTATGCCTAATGCATATACAGCCAAGATATTGCTCACTTTTCGCAAAGCACAGTGTTAGGACAGGCTACAAGTATTTTTAAGTAAGTGAACAAATCACATAGCTCAAAACACACTGTGGAGAATAAACCCACCTTCATCTGCTAAGAAAACTACACAAATAAGAACATTCCTTTCTTAACTGGAGAATCACCTCTATGCAGAGGCAAGAGAGTTTTTCCTAATGTTACCAAAAAAAAAGCATTCTATTTTTAAGAGGAAAGCTTTTATTCAGTTTTACATTCATCTTGTACTTAACATGATTACCAAATAAAGTCAAATCCTACAGATAACATGAATTTAGAGTAAACACAATTTATAAGGATATCAAGTTACAGTGCTTACTAAAGCTTGTAGAAATAATAATCATGCTGCTATGAATGATAAAATCACAGGGACAAAAAGAGCCATTGGAGTACCACTGATGTGTACTAGCTTAACCCAATACCAAAGTACACAATCATAGGATCACAGCATGGTTTGGATGGGAGGCACCTCCAAAGGTCATCTGATCCAAGCCTCCTGCAATGAGTCAGGTCATCTTCAACTAGATCAGATTGCTCAGAGCCCTGTCCAACCTACTGTGAATGATTCTGGGTTCTGGGCAACCTGTGCCAGTTACCACCCCCAGTAAAAAACCTTTTTTATTTAATCTAAAAAGCTCTCCTCCAGTTAAAAACCATTAAAGTTTCTAGTGCTTCTCTGGAACAACATCACTTTTGCCTGTACACTTTGCCTGTCTGTGTTGTTTGGCTGAAAATCATCAGCAAGGAGACACAGCTGCTACATTATCAGGATACAGAGAGGGCTTTTTCTGCAAAACACTTGCCCTAGGATTAAAATTAAACTTGTTGCGGCACTTCAGAATGGAAACAATGTCAAGAGCCATGTGCAAACGTTCTATTTCATACTAAACTGATGCTGCCTCAAATGATTTAGCAATGTTTTAGGGTGAACACCGATGAATATTCCCATTTTGGCACAATGTTGTGCAAGCTTATGCTATAAATTAGCACACAAATTGGTCCTCTGACCAATGTTCCCATCCCATAAGGATGTGAAGGAATCTGATTCTTCACATCCTTAATTATACTGGCAAGTACTCTCTTTAAACACAGCTGTACTGCTTCTAGCAAAATGGAATATTGATACAGAATCTTTGGGGGAAAAAAAAGCCAAAGCCAACCCTTGATAGTTTCACCAATGCTTCCCAGTTTTTAAGAAAAACTTTCTATTTTAAAATGTTTCCCACTCTCTTTTTCTGTAAACAAAAAGTTATCTTAGCTCTGTCCTGTTGTAGCACTTCAGTTTCTGGTGATCTTTGATTAGAGGCAAGAGTGAATATTATTTTCAAAAGGCAACATGAAGAAAGATCCTGACTTTAAAAAAAAAAAAAAAAAAAAAAAAGCTGAAACCATGGCGGCAGCATGAAGAAAGATCCTGACTTCAAAAAAAAAAAAAAGTATGTTACTCTGATTTGAGCAGTTGCTTTTCAGTAATAACCCTGAACATTTCTATATGTCTCTGTGTTCAAAAGGATGTTTCTCATGTCCCCCATAACTAGGAATATGTAGTTGGTAATTAGGCATGAAGCCAGTAAGTCTCCAAGCCGTTTCTCTTAATGCTTTAATATCAATTAGTACAAAACAGGCCCTTTTCAAACAGGAGAGGATGGCCTAATTCATACCATAAAGAATTAGAAAAGGAAAAATATACAGAGTTAATGACATAACAATGTTTGCCAAGCAATGAATAGCTGAAATAAATGGGTATAAAAGACACATTTCAGATGAGTTTTATCAAGTCACGTAGGCAAGATTGATAAAGCTACTAAAACTAATAAGGAAGGAAGGCAAAGAAAACAATGTGTAGTTAAAGGAATAATCTTGTACATAGAATGAAGGAGTTGGATGATCATTTTTCTCTGTGACTTAATTCCTATTTTTTGATGATGATGAAAAAGCAACATTTTTAGTCACTCATTTTGTTCAGCACTGACATTGAAATCCATCTCTTTTAGAAACATACCAGTTTCAAGCTCTTACGGTTGCTGGCACATGAAACCATGGTGTCCCTTCCACTAGAAATGCAAACCCTGTTAACAACAAAAGCAGCAGTACAGCTGACAGAACAGCCAACCTCCCTTTGCTATTGCTGTGACCGGCATACAACCTGCTTGAAAACTTTCAGCAGCTGCTTTCTTACACCACTAAATTTCATCCCCACTCTCACTCTTGGGATGAACTATTAGCAAAGAGATAATATTGTTTAGGGTAGAAAGAGATGTTTTTTCCAATTCATGCCTGAAAAACGTGGGGTGGCAAAGTACCTTGTAGCAAAACTTTGATCAGTCAGATAAGGAATTAAGGAAAATGAGGACATCATCTGAGTTCACTAGGCCAATTATTCAATAAGGTCTTGAAAGATCGTAATTAACATTTGTTGGATGATTCTAGGCTGTAAAATGCACTTTTCTCTATCATGAGGTGAAAAAACCTAAACAAACTGCAAACAAGCTTTAGTAGAATGTTAAAAAGCTAAGAGGCTGCACCTACAGAAAACTGTTACCTTGTCCAAAATTTCTATTTATTGCAAAATTTATGTAAAATCTGAAAAAGTGACATGCCAGTAAGAGTTACTAATAAGTTAATCAACAAAATCTTACATCAACCAGACGTAGATGCATGGTTAGCCCTTATTTAGTAACAGCTAACTACTTAAAATTGGGTTTGGAGTAAACTTTAGGAAGTGGAATTTTGACATACAAACAAACATGCTTAATGGAACTTCAGAGTGCAGTAAATCACCCCAAAACATTTTGAAGGTCTATAAACAAAGCAGATTCATCTTCTCTCCAAAATATTTAGAAACAGTACATGCAGAGAACATATACTTCCATAAAAAAATAACTCTTCGCTTCAGAAGAAAAGGCACATACTCTCCTGTTGCCATGATAATTTAGGGAAAAAGCCTTTGCTAGGATTTTTCCTGTCCTGAGGAGCTGAGGGCATCAGGAAAGAAATGTAAACAATAACTATCTGCTGCTGTGGAAGGCCACAGGTGCATCTTCCATTGGTTCATGTGGATTGTTTTCAATCAGTGACCAATCACAGCCACCTGTGCCAAGGCTGTGAGCAGTCACAGGATTTTTGTTATTCATTCCTGTTCTATTCTTGTCTTTGTAGCCTTCTGATCTTTTTCTCTCTGTTCTTTAGTATAGTTGTAATGTAGCATTTTAGTATAATATATATCATAATAAATCAGCCTTCTGATGAAAATGGAGTCAAGCCTCGTGTCCTCGCACCAGGGGTTGCAGTCTAAGCAAGACTCTCCCTTTTGACATCATCAGTATTTTGGTTTATGAACTCCATGAGCTTGTAAACAGAGTTATGCCATAATTCTGTGCAAGAATCTCTGTGCCTTGAACATGGTAAGCATAAAGCACACTTGGAGGACAAAAACCAAAAGCTGAACTATGGAACTGGTATCTGACCTAGTCGGAGGAAAGTTCTGAATGCATTTTTCTTCATTTTGAATAATGAAAGACTCGCAGGAAAAAAGTCTAAAATGGCACGGTTCTGGGAGCAAGTGACTATAAGTTGGTGTGCAGTGAGCATTACAAAGCATACTTCATTATACTGCTGTTGTTTAAGTAGAAATCACACATTATCTCCATCTTTCATATCATTTGCTACAATACTGCCTACAAAATTCAACACCTGGTCTGCTCAGTTTAAGCACAGAACACTGGAATTAAATAAATAGGGGAAAAACACTTGAGCTTATAGCTGCATAAGATGGAAAGACTGAGTCAAGGAAAAAGTTGAAGGCAGAGGTTCTGCCAAAAATGTGCATTCATGCTGCTGCCAGTACCACACAGGTTGAAAAAAACTCAAATGTAAACAATCCCCTTTTTTAAAAGATTCTGCTGGGTAGAAACTTCAAAGAGCAAAACAGTTATAAATCAAGACAATTTATATAAGTACATTGCGAAGAAATGGGCCATGATGCTCAGTAGAAAATATGACCTCTGACCTTGTGAGAAAGTACACTGTAAGGCTTGGAATATGGTTAAAATATTAGTTAGGAGGATGAATAAAAATTGGCTTAGGAAAGCAGCTCCTCAAAGAATTCTTTAAAATCAAATTTAATGAGTTCAGACTGAAAATGCTGGAAAATCTATAATGGTGACATTTTCCACTTTTATTCAATCCAAGTATTCGACTGGAAAATAACTTCCAGGATATACTTCACAACAAAATTCAGATGAAAATCACTACCCAGTGGAGGTTTCCTATGATCTTTCTCTGACTTCTGTTAAGCCTCAATCCATGCATTTCCATGTCTTAAGAGAACAGTTTAATCTAACTTCAAACACTCTGCATCTCATAGTCTTGAGATATGAACGTTTTCATATTCAGATGTTCCAAAACATATTTAGATGAAAGCCAGCTGAAATGTTTAGAAACTTAACATTGGTGAGATGAAGTTGCCAGGAGATTTGCTCCTGTTATTTTTGAATGTTAAAAAATAAACAGCCCTCAGCAACCACAAGCCAGCACCAGAATGCACTGTGATTGTTCTGGCCTTATCACTAATGAAGAGAAGCACCAGGTTCCTAGTGGCGTGCATCATCTCTAGTTTAAAAATTGCCTTTGCAGGCACAACAGCCTGGTAATAATTTCCAATTTAAAACAAGAAAATTCTGGAAAGATACAGGAACTACAAAATAGAAAGCTGTAACTCTGTACCAGAAAATTTAACAATTAAATACTCAATAATAATAGCAGAGAGCATGTTAAGATTATGAGAAATCAACATGTCTTGGTTTTTAAGTTTGAATGTGCATTCTCACTGTATTTCTTCAAAGGAGTGGGTGGCAGTTGATTAAATTTACTGGGATTTCCAAAATTTTCAACAAAATTCCTCCCGAAAGGTTTCGAAGAAAACTAAGGTTCCAGGACATAAGATAGAGGATTTGCCAGGGATAAATCCTTGCTCAAAAGACTGAGTAGAATGGGTAGGAGAAAATGCTTAGTCCTCAGAACAGAACCTACATAGTTCAGGTGGGGTTTGTTATGGGATCTATGTTGTTCAACAACTTAATTTTAAAAAAAGAAAATAATAGTAAGTAATAATATGAATTTGCTTATGATATGAAGTCCATTAGGGTAGTGGCTGACTGGCACGGAATGCAGGAAGTTCATTATGACCTGAGTAACTAGACAATAAAATGATAAATGAAGTTGAATGTAAGTGAATGTAAAACAATTCATCTGTATTTCAAATTTAAAATTAGAGAATCTGATCTCTAATTCTAAATTAGAGAATCTGCTGAGATCTCAGCAGACCAGTAGTAAGCTCCTGTGCTTAGGATACTACTTTGAAAAAAACCACCTCTCTTTCTTTCTTTTCCAGTCTATGTAGTTGCTCTCTAGGGGACACCGTGGAGGCTAAAAGTTTACACAGATCTCAGAAGACAAGAGCATGGAACTGAAACCTATCAGGGCTAATACTTCCACAGAAAACCTCTCCGGCTCAGGAAATACTTAAGCTAACAATTCTAGGTGTAAGGAGAAAATTTAGGAGTGTCATATATGCTTGCCCTGATCTGATTCTCTCCTCTGGATTTCCTTACAGCGTACTGTTGGACACAAGGCAATGACCTAGATAAACTTCTGATCTGGTCCATTATGGCCATTTTTGATGCTAACATATTGCAGCATAATAAATCCTACTGCAGCAAAACCCAAACCTGGGATGTATCAGGACAGATACTTCCAGAGGAGATGGGTGACAAATCTGAAAAAGATCCAAGTGCACAAAGCAGCTACTAAGATAGACAGGGTATCACTGGGATCTGATGGCTGTGCAGGCTGGGGCATTTTTCATTCTTGACATTATTGGGCCTTTGCCATGTGTAATATCACATGTATAATACCACACATGGCATAAATACTTCAGCACTGGGTATGATCCATAATGGATGACTTTCACTGAACAATCAGACACAAACAACAAATAAGACTTGGGGCTTAGTGTCTCAAGTACATACAGAAAGCCTAACCACAGGTCTTCCAGCCCTTCTAAAGAAATACTCCAAAGTTAGCCTGAGACTAATATATAGCAGGAGAGGATGAAAGAGGAAATACTCCCAATATAGATTTAATGGTTACTGCCTCTGCTGCACAAATTTTAGGAATTACTACACTGCAAGAGCCTGCAGAATTTTTACAGTCACTACTATGTACAGCTTGAAGGGAATTTTTGTATTTAAATGGCTGAAGAACTTTCTAAGTTTTCCTGGTCCAATATAGTGATAAAAATTGCTACAACCTTTGCATACTTTCACTATAAAACTAAAATTTGTACTGAAACTGGAAAAAGTTATCTGAAGAATTTCAGTCACGTTTTTAATTGAAAAATGCACTCAAAATACAAAACTCATTAGGAAACCAACAAAACAGCAAGCTGTTAACATTTTCAAAATGCCTCTTAAGCACACAGAACAATTTTAGAAAGCTTCTTTGTTACTGTTGTTTTATGTAATCAGAGCTAAGCCAGAAAAAACAGAAGTATTCTATACTATAGGTTTTTTAGTTACCTGCTAAATGATGCCTCTGGGGGACAGCATGGAAGCCAAGTCAGAAGATTAATTTTTGATGTCCAACTTAGACAGTAAAAGAGTACAAACATCGCTTTAAGTGGAGAATTCCAGTGCTAACAACTCAAAAGTGCAACTGCCCTTAAACAGATGCAATGGACTTCAGAGGTTTCTGTCAGGCTAGCAATGGAAAAAGTTAAAAGCCATTTGTTTGCAAACAAAATTTTGTGTCAAAGTCCTTTCATCTTAAATGTTTATGTTTCCATTAAGAGATAAGAGGTCAACATCAAAGCTTTAATAAGAAATAAAAATCAGAATAACTCATACTATCAGATTTGAAGATGAAACTCAGATTTGATGCTCATAGTATTTGTTTTTGCAAATGGTTCCAATTCAATGTTTATTTCCTATTACAGTAATGTACCCAGAATAATTAAAACTAACATACTTTTCTAAGTTCCTATATTGTATATCACATATTTTCCTTTTCACTTGAGAGTATGGTAGTTCACCTTAACTCCACTTCTTCCCTAAAATTCTTCATACTAAGAAACTATTTTAGAGGAATATATACTATACAATTAAAATATCCACAAAAGAAACAACTGGCAACCTTTACTGAATAACACTGTCAGAATGGCTGAACTGAGGTAAAAGAGCAAGGATGTTTAAAGGCCATTTTATGAAGTCACGGCTTTTAGGATATGTCTACATGCCTTAATCACTTTGGCTGACAAGCTGATGGAAGAACTCTGATTTCTCCAATTATAAGTTCAATAGCTGAAACAAGTCTAAAAAGGTCATGTGTAAAAGGCATGAAATATTAACCTCATAGTTTTCTGTGCAGCTTGTTAAACTCCCAGAACTTGTAATAGCAGAGACAAATTGAGCAACTTTCTGACCTTTCTCTGATAAAAACCTACACAGTTATTTAATGAAAGCCCTAAAGGTTACCAATTATTTTTCTTAAAAGCCCATCTTCCTCAGACTGATAATTTGGTACTGCACTAAAAAATTACTTTGTGGAAATCTTATTTGAGTGCTTTTATAAGAGTTGCAAATCTGTAGAAAATCCACTGTTTTGTTACCTGTTTTGGCTAGAAGAGGAGGAAGACTTGAGGGGAAACAAGAGAATAACAGAGAAAGGTGTCAAGAAACAAAGCACAAGAAAATAAAAGGGCATGTATGCATGCATTCAAGGCAGACACACTACAACTCTGAAATAAAAGAATATCAATCCCATTTTTTTATCAATATTATCCAGTATCAAGCTTCAAGATATCCACTAAAATGTGCAGCCAAGCAACCGTGCTTCCCCCAATGTCACACACCAGAGTGTTGCAAGCAAAAGTGAGGTTGCAAAGTTCTGTGTTTATGACCTTTCCTCACTCAAAGCCCAAAACTTCCCCAACATTTCAGTAACATTTTCTTTTTTAACATTTTCACATTACTCAATTTCTTAATTGAGTAATGTGCCAAAGACATGTTCTTTTTTAATTTCTTTACGACTCAAAGCCCAAACTTCCCCAACATTTCAGTAACATTTGAACTAATACATTTCTTAATTGAGTAATGTGCCAAAGACATGTTCTTTTTTAATTTCTTTAGATCCTCTGAATGGTACAAAAAAGATGCAAAAGTCTAGGTTGATCAAATAGATTTCAGTTCAAAATACAAAGCCATGTTTGTAAATCTCTCATTATGTCAGTTCTACTTATTGCAAATTATGCAGTCATGACTGATTGCAAATAGTATTAATATTTAAGGACAAAAATGTGTAAAGCGTCCATAAATATAAATTTCTGGTTTTACTGGTGAATGACTGCTTATGAGTTTGTATTAAGAAAGCTACAGAATCTGATTTCTATCAGCCTCTCCATATAGAAAGTTTCAGACTGATTCAGTTTTTCTCTTTGTCCTAAGCTCCGTGAAAACAAGACCATTCCAGCTCATCACATAATTTGCAAAATTTTCCTTGATGAAAGAGTGAATAGTCCATAGGATTACGGAATTTAAAAGTTTGACTTCTATCTCTTGAAAATACTAAATAGTAATTACTTGGCCTTAAGGATTTCTAGGAATAAATGTAAGTTTCCATATTCATTACAATCTATTATGTCATTGCAGCTGAAATTAAAAAATGTCATTTTAAGAAAAGTGAGGTCTCCAGGCAGTATCCCAATCATTTTAATCAGATTGCAATAATTTGACCAATTCTATGTTGATTATTACATGAATTGAGAAGCATGCAGAGGTCATGTAGGGCAGAACCTATTTGTTTTTAATGAGTTTCCAAAGTTTTATTTTGTGATTTTACTTCATTTTCCCTCCAGGCTCATTATCTCACTACTGGTTGCCAAACCACCTTCTAGTTTGTGGATTATCCCATTGAGGGGTGTGTTCCCTCTTTTGAGAAACACTGCCTTAATGTTTACCCATAATGCTATTTTAAGGCATCTTTGATGAAAAAGAAATCATAAATGTTTACCTTTGGGGTTTACCAAGACAGACATAAAACACTTCTAGCACACTAAGTATTTCTTGAGCCATCAACCACACTGCAGATGGGCCTCTTGTCTTCAAAAAATCTTTAAGGCTACAGTAAGTGCTCAGAATGTTTGCATAAGAAATCACCCATAGTTCAGGTTCCTTTCAGTTTCAAGCAGCTTCATAACAATTATTATATTGCGTCATTTGTCTCTTTTTAGTGTAGATACTGTGATTTTTCTGGCTCTCAGTGAATAGTTCCTTTATCTTAACCAAACAGAAGTTGCAGAGGCAAAAGTACTTGGGCCCACTGAACCCTAGGCAAGGCTTAGCCCATATTTGCTGCTCTGACACAACATTCTGTCAGTGCTTCTGTGAAGTAGGATTATTTTAAATTAATACAGTTCTATAACCAAGATATACTAATGTTACTTTCTTATTTTAAAGCTTTCTGCAGTTTACTGTGTCCATCCAAATGTGCTTTATTTTAGAAGATTACTGCTCCTTTTTAATCCCTCTGCATAGTAACAAACTCTACTGAAACTTACAGACCAAGATTTTATTTCTGTAACCATTACAAGCTGTTGAATTAGAACTCCCATGCTAGGAAATGCTTTTTATATTCTCTTTTATTTTTTGTAATTCAGTCATAAGACTGTTATTATTATTATTACTATTAATATTTTGTAAGGGAGAAGAGCAGCAAATAAAGAAAATAGGGGTTTTTTTAAACATTACTGTCATATTTAAGCATAACCCCATTAACTACCTAGCACATATTTAAAGAGTGTGTGTGTGTGTGTGTGTGTGTGTGTGTGTGTGTGTGTGTGTGTGTGTGTGTGTGTGTGTGTGTGTGTGTGTGTGTGTGTGTGTGTGTGTGTGTGTGTGTGTGTGTGTGTGTGTGTGTGTGTGTGTGTGTGTGTTAGCAGCTAAGATTACATTTATTCTTTTTTATTAAAATTTCTAGCTTACTTCTTCCTTCAAACTTCAATTTGCTGTGTGTGTGTGTGTGAGTGTGTAAGATCAAGGGCCAATTTCAGTATTATTCCATTGCTCAGAACATAGAACAACAAGACGCAGCTGATGTATCCTCCCAAATCTTGTGCCTCTAATGATATAAATGAATAGTTTTAATACATATCCATCCCTGCATGGATCCAATGGTTTGACATTAGCTTTCATATTCTTTGGGTTTTTAGCAGTTCTTAAGTCTCCTTCTAAGTACAACTTTGTTTATTTAAGAATAATTTGGCTTCTTTTTATAGGTTTTCCTCCTAATACTCAGAATTTGCTTCCTCCATTACATCCTACATTACTTGATTATTAAAACAAAGATTCTTATTCTAATATATAATACCATGTCAGTCATTGCTATTTTCAAGGTGAACTTCTCATTAAATTAAGGAGTTGGAATTTTACTAACATTTTCATCAACACTTTCCAATAATATTGTCCATAAATAAATTAACCTTTCCCCCTATTTTTAATTCACCTTGCTTATCAGCTATTTCCTTCAAATTATCTGAAAGTTGGTCAAAAACTAATTCCCTAAGTTCAGACTCAGATACTGAATACTCTTTGGCCCTTTGCATTTTGAAGAAGTGCAAACCACTTCTAACACTGCAAAACTGTTTTAGGAAAAAAAAATCATAATTGTGATTTAAATTAACTGTACTTTCAGGGTGCCAACTACAGATTTATAAAGCATATCTGTATATCAATATCAGTAATGTGGTATCCTATGCATGATGTTTATAAGACAAATAACTATTTGTGTACCAGGCACTTGTTATAGGCAAATGAAAGGTAAAAAGCAGGTCATTTATACAGCACATTAAAGCCTTTTCTTTTAATTCTCCTGATTAGCTTATTGGTGTATCAAATAATCATAAAAACACTTGACATATTTTTCAATACCAAATAAACACTGCTTTTAAGAAGTGAAAATAAAGGCTCATACTTTTTCTTAGGGCTTCACAGCTCCTTTAGTACCATCAAAACTGAACTCCATGGTTCTACAAGCATTTAATTTCCACTTCCAAAACATAAAAAAGCTATAGTTTCAAAATGTATTAATTTCAAAAAACTTGCTTTTCTAATGCAAAATCCAAAAGACCGCCCCCATTTTCTTTTATATCAACATATCCTTACACCCACTAAATCATACAACCCTACGAAACATAACATAATTTCACCTGAACATTACCATGGCCTTGTCTCAGTAAGTTCTCTTTTTTTTTCAAACTAGGAAATGTGTACCTATGAACTGTGTGTGTCTGGTAGTGATGATATAAACCTGTCAGCTAGAGGAAAGCTCCATGAAGTAACCTGTCATCACTCTTTCCCTGAAATAAACTATAGCTTTTAAACTAGGACTTCTAGAAAGCATCTAGTGACAGAAGTTATTGCAATAATAGGCTATTCTGCATTAGCACAGGTGGGGTTTTTTGTATTTCTACTTCTTCTGGACTCCCCATCATGCCTATATGAAATTCCATCCTCAAGCATGGAAGTCATCTACAGGTTCATCTATTAATGGCTTGTACTAGAAGTAAAATACCTTGGTGACTCTCAAATCATGCTTTGGACTTAAGATTAAAGAAAAATAAACTGTTTTAAAGATATTTTTGTTCACAGTCTCTCAGTCCCACCCAGACCACCAATAGATTTGGGGCTATGTAATTTCTAGATTCATACATCAAGTCTTTCCATAGGTCATTACCTAGAAACAATTATGTTCCATATAGATCTGCAGCCAAAAGTAAACTTGATACATACATCACATATATACAAATTATGCGTACAACCTACTCTTTTGTAATCGATCAAAGTAGACAGCAGGAACTAAAGACTATAGTCCTGTCTCTGTGAGCAGGGAAATATTTTAAAGCCATTTTAAAACAACACAGCTAGAAATAGTTTACTTACTTTGTAAATGTTTTATTCTATATAAGACTTTCTTCATGCTAATAAGTGATGATTCTCCCTGCAATGATCTTATATAATGATTCCAGCTTTTTATTTTCAAAGAATGGAGGCAGCAGTCTGCTGCAATGCTCTTATCACCACAGATCAAGAATTCCCACTCAGATCTCAACTGCTCCTATACGTGCCCATTAATATTAAAATGTCTTGTTGCCATGCACATCAAAATCTACTGAAGATTATAAAAGATTTTTCTTTCTTCCAGTCAGCTTTACTAACTGTTGCTATCCACATATGTCTATTTGATTCACTTGTACAGAAAATCATATACACACAATGAAGTCTAAAAGGCAAAAACTGCAGTTAGATCAAAGCAATATTTGAAGCGTTACTTTTTACCATGATAAGGTGACCCTTAGATCTATATTTCAATGGTTATTCAAATTATTTTTATAAAAAGAAGCCAGAATTCACCCTGAAAAATGGGGTTTGATAGCAGCAAAAAGAAAACTGAACTGTTGTATGTCCATCAGTATTTCACAAAGTATATAATTGTCATATAATAGCAATGTTCTTATTGTGTTGGCATTAAAAGTCTATAAAAGCATAAACTGATTGGTATTGATCCTCACAGCTCTTAATAAAGCAATAGAATTTGATGGGAAAAATCAAGTGCTTGGTATACCAGAAGAAGATGTAAAACTAAAGCCACATTTAATCAATTATATATAAACCCAAACACATAATTTTTTTAAAAGATTAACTAAAAAAAAGCAGTTAAGATTACATTTATTCTTCTTTATTAAAATTTCTAGCTTACTTCTTCCTTCAAACTTCAATTTGCTGAGTTAAAAAGCTGAAAAACTATATCTGCACTGGAGGCAAGGCAGCCCACTCTTCTGGCTGACAGAACATGTTTCCCAGGCAAATGGTTTATTTTTAAATAGCTTTTGTGAGTACAAAGTATGTTGGAGTGCTAACTCTTTTTGCCTCAAGCTGAGGCAATTTGCTGCTATTACAGACACTGTTTCAACACCTCTATGCCATGTCCTTCCTGTCACCTGAGTACCAAACTCTGTTTTGATGAGGGACATAAAATACTGCAGAACCACTGACCGAATGTACTTTCACTATTTTTCTCTTTATCTAATGCTGAAAAAAGCAATTTCTTAAGGAGAAAAGCAAAAAGGGTCCTGACGTTTTCATGCATTTCTAAAAAATGTTTACCATTTATTCCTCTCTAATCAAAAAGCTTACATTTTTGTTCATAACTACAGGCTTGTCTGAATTTTGAACAAGAACAGGCAAGAATCTTCCAAAAAAATCCTTTTCATGTCATATTTATTTCTCTTTGATTTTGTTTTAAATGAAGTTTCTATCATTAATCATATAAATTGCAAAAGAAGATAATTTGCACACAGAAAGATAATTACATACCTTATACTGGATAAGGAGACCATAAACTAAAATGTTTTTCTTTTTAGTTTCTCTTGCAAATTTCTTGATCATAGTTAGGTCTTCCATCCCAATGCTGAAAGAATTATTTTCTGGAACAACCAAGTGCACCTGCAAAAAAACAGATGAGGAAAAAACAAAATCCACTTTTTCCACAGTGTGCCATTTTAGACTGATGGTTTTTAGTATCTCATTTTCATGTGTTAAGCACACATGAAAACACAGACTAAAAAAGGCTCTTCTTAGACAGCTTCTATTTACTACTGAATTCCACCACTTACAAATTTAGGGACATGAAAACTGTTTTTTTCAAAGCAGAAGAAACCAATATGCCAGAAAATGTCATGCATCTTAAAAATATTCAAATAAATTTGAAAACAAACAACATTATTTTATAATCTCTAGACTAACTTTCAAAGAAGGTTTTGGGTTGGTTTTTTTTTGTTTGTTTGGGTTTTTTTACTATCCAAGGCCTATAGAATACATGTGTCTTTCATAAGCATCCTGAAGGTTTTCAAGACAGAACTAAATTCTTTAACATTTAATTGAAAATTTACTATCTTTTCAGTATAGCAAATTAGTTGCCTTAATTGGGTTAATTTCAAGATAATACTTCAAGTTTAAAAAGCATAAACTACCTCAAAAGAAGGTAGGGATATGACTATCCTGAGCCCTTGGGCAGGGAAAGGCGGGTCTCATCTCCATCAGGGATGCTACACAAACATGGCATGTCACACAGGACCTCAACTGAGTTCAGGAAGTGTTTGGACAACATTCTCAGGCACAAGGTGTGATTCTTGAGGTGTCCTGTGTAGGGCCAGGAGTTGGACTTGATGAATCTGATGGGTGCCTTCCAACCTGGCACATTCTATGATTCTCTGAATTCTCTCCTGGGTATCCTCTGCAGGGCCAAGAGTTGGACTCAGTTATCACTGTGGGTCCCTTCCAACTCAGAATAATCTGTACTTCTGTAACTGCTATTTCCAAGGAGGTATCAACTAGCTCAATCCTTTCCAAGTCTTACGTATTCGACATTTTAATCAATTTCTCTTACAAAACTTCTATTAGCTGTAGAAATCAAAATTAAGTATGATGATTTGTACATATAAGGTTTCAGTGTCTGTTAATAGCAGAAATACCTTTATTCCTAAAAGGAAAATTATTTCAAGTTCTCTTTGTACTATATGTTCCATTTATACTGATAGAAAATAGGTCCTCACTCATTTTCCCTTGCTAGACTTTTTTAAAAAAGCTGTTTATTGCCTAAATGCATACTTACCAGAAGCAAAGCTATTGTCTTCTACTACACAAGCAAGATTAATTTTCACACACACTCATTATTTTGTTATTTTCTACCCAAAACAAGGCTAAGTACTACTTATTTACAGCTATTTACAAGAAATTACAAAACCTATTATTTCGAGAGAACTTAACCTAGCTCCTCTCTACCATTAACTCCTTTAACAGCTTTGAAAAGAGATTGTTCTCAAACTAACTTTGGTACTGAAGTGCAAATAACTGCAACTACAGAGCTGAAGTACTAGCATTCCTTTCTTTGTAATCCTAAGCAAAGAAACAACATAAAAATGAAATCCATTCATACCATTTACAAACATGAAAATGTATTGCTCAAAAAAGCAATGTCAGTTTAAGAATATGATTTGTTAGGTTACAGCATAATTGAAGATACTCCTTGATGCAAACAAATAATTGCCTCAAGTTTACCTCTGTGATGCCTGTTTCTCCTGTAACATTAATCTTCCCTTTTGTCCAAATACAGTAATCCAATTGCTGCTTCAGCTTACAGATGCCATGAAACAATCCAGTCAAGCACCAGGATAATGGACAGACTGAATCTGTGGCAACTGATAGGTGGGAATATGAAAAAAGCCATTGGGTGTTGTGTAAGCTCATCCTTTTATTGGATCAATGCACACTGGGCTGGTTAAACAGAGGGTCTGGCACAATAATAACACCTGTCATTTTTACAATTAAAGATGAGTACTGGAAGGGGGGGGAAAAGCCCTTTTTTTTCTTAATTATCACACTATTATGAAAAAGTTGCTTTTGTCATGAAATCAAAGAATAGACAAGAACTTTCCAATTACCCAAATCCAATTGCATTAGACTGTTCCTAGTTATGAGTTTGGAATAGAAGCAGTTAGCTGCTCTCCCCATTTATTCTTTCAAGAGTTTTACTTTTGAGAGTAGAAAAACATGTTTCCCTTATAGCTGGTACCTAAGACCTATGCATTTAAATGTCATCATACTGTTTAAAATTCTAATTCACATTTGTCTGAGAAATATTAATATGTCCTTTCACATTGAAAGAAAGTGTATTATAGGATTTTTCATTAACAATTCATTCAGTTAGTATGTTTAAAAAGTTTATATATATAGGAAAGAATAAAGTTGAGAAAAATCCCACACATGAGCCTTAGAGAAGAGGACACCCTACACTAAATTTAATTAAAGACTGTGAAGGAAGTTTCTGTCTCCCATACCATCTATAATGAGGTTTAGATATCAGAAATTTAAAGGACTTCAATACTTCCAAGTGATTAATATGAGACAATGATATGTTTTAGCTAATTCTTGTCACTCAAAACATACCTTCCAGATCTCCTCTTCTTCCCTTCTTGTATTTCTAAAAGATTGTGTGGTACATCCACCAGATGCCCAAGTGCAATTAGGCAACATAATTTTAACAAAAGTATTTCTATCAGTGTTTTAAATATTAGCAACTGTTTCCACCTAGTTATGAGATGTTCTTCCAATGTCCAGTTCTTAGAAATCTCAAGTAGTTGTCAGAAACAACTGATGGATCTGGAGTATAGCAAAGGGATTAAATGTATTCTTTTCTCTTACAGCTATTTTAAAAGGAGTCTACCTAAATAATTTGTGCATTCTTCAGGCTGTTCAAGCAAATGCACCTTCATTAAAAATGGCTCTGGATTCTACAATGACTTCAAGACTTAGTATCTCAGGGGCAAAACCCAAGTTTCATGGGGAGATAGTGTAAGAATTACTTGCACCCCTATTTCTTAGGAGATACTAAGACCAGAATATTTATAGCTACAAGTGTTAAACCATTTTCACATTCCTAACATGACACTCAAACAAGCATTTAATTGAAAGTACAGACTGGAAAGTGCTATCAATTAGGCAAAATAAGTATGCTTTTGCCACCTTAGCATTAGCTATTTGATAAACAATTCCAACTTTATCTTCACACTCAAAATTCAACACAGACAGAAATGGTTTTTATATGCTTGCTGAAGTACTAATGAAAATATTTTCAGTCCAAAAAAAGAGTATTTTGCACATCCAGTGGCCTTGTAAATGACCAGCAGAACTGGAGAAATGTAATTGTTCTGATTACGAAAGGCAGAAGTAATTTATCTTTGAAAATTCAAAAAAATAAAGTTTTACCCTGAAGACCCAGAAACAGGGTTGAGAAAAAAAGAGGGGTTAGAAACGAAGTGCTAAATATTGATGCTCATAGAATCACAGTAGCTCACCCTAAGAGAACAGGATATAATAGGTAAGGATGCAATAGGTAGGATAGGTTCTACAGAAGGATAAGTTCTACAGAAGGATAGGCTCTACAGAAGGATCTGGTCAGGCTGGATACATGGGCTGAGGCCAAGGGTATAAGATTTGAGAGGGCAAAGTGCCAGGTCCTGAACTTGGGTCACAACAACCATACCCAGCACCACAGGCTGGGACAGAGTGGCTGGAAAGGTGGCCAGTGGAAAAGGACCTGGGGGTGCTGGTTGGCAGGGGCTGAGCAGGAGCCAGTGTGTGCTCAGGTGGCCAGGAAGGCCAATGGCATCCTGGCCTGTATGGAAAACACTGCAGCCATCAGGACCATACACACATAGCAAAAAATAAAGCCACTTAATTCTATTTCAACTGAGTATTCAAGTTTTGCAGCATCCCCAGCAGAGACAGACAACAGCAGTAAGGCAGGAGTAAACAGTTCAGTACAACCAGCCAGCCACAATGAGCCTTTCACAGAAATATATAACTAATAAACTGTCATTTGCTAGTGTCAGTTTGTTTCCTGACAGCATGAAGTACATTTGTTGAAGTGAAAATGAGTTCCTTTGGAGACCAATTTACAGTTTGAATTTACAATTTTATTCTGAGTTAGCAGCAGTGCAAACATAGTCTAACTTTAAAAATATTTCTATTACACATTACTTATATTAAATAATAATTTAAAATAATTAATGAGATGCTTTCTACAGTAACTTACAGGAGTTACCTACCAAAATGAGGACAACTGGACATAAGAGAGGAATATTTGATTTTTCCAACATATCCACTAGTTTCTGGGTTTCTTGAATGGCCCACCTTTTATCCTAAATAAAAATAAATGTTTAGAATTACTGAAAACAACATTTATTTCATAAAAATAGAATTTGAAGGACTGTTATTTACAAAAAAAAGAAGATACATCACTTTTTTGCTTTTGAGGGGGCGAACTTTGGTTGATCAATTTTTTGGTTTCAATATACTTTTATGGTGTTTTCTGATAAAGTTATAGATGTTTGAAAAATAATGAGATTAATAATAACCCTTTATATACATATATAACCAAACAAACAATATTGAGGGTCTTGATTGGTCTCAGATCTAAAACCAACCTCTTCCCATACATGGACCCAAATACAGATCACATGGCATGCACATGTCCAGAATGGGAAACACTAATTTAGACCACAGTAGCAATGAATGTACAGTTAGATTACTTCACATATAACAGGCCTCTCATAATAATTCACTTCAATACCACAGTTATGAAAGAAAATTTTAAACTACTTCAGGTTTTATCCCTCTTGTTCAAGAATTCATGGCTGGTTAACAACACAGTGACAAAAGTGGAGAATGTGACCAGAGGAGAATGAACAGACTAGTACCTCAAAGTTTGAGTTTAGCGCTCATTAGAACACCAAACATCAGAATGAACACAGGACACGGGGACAAAAATAACAAAGAACTTCTTACTCAAATATTTAATTATTATTTACCATTACTAGTAATTTTAAGTGTAAAATAAAAGCATGCATTCTCACTACTTACATTTACACAAACAAAATTGTAGCACTGTCCTGAAATGATGTTTTGTAGACAGCTATCGTTTTTGCTCAGAGATATTGAAATAGCTTCAACCTGATTAGACAGAAAAAGGAAAAAAGTCAAAAATTCTAATTCAGCCTTAACTATCTGCTAAAGCTTCCATCTCTGTAGCAGAAATTGTTAATTTAAATTATTTAAAACTGGCAATTATTATTTCCACTACAAAAACTGTGTAATAACAACTGAAATTTGTTCAAAAAATAACAACTGAAAATTGTTCAAAATTTTGGGGCCCTCAACAGTGAAGCATGAAGCCCAGCATATGTTGAAGTATACTGCTCAGGGCAGGCATTCCAGAAATAGCCCTGGCAGCATCAGACATGAGCGCTGTTGCCTTTGTTAGGATGTTCAACTGTTTCAAGAGATGAAAACACCGTCCATAAAACAATCTAATGATTTTAGACCTCTAATTCTGAGAAAACCTCTACAATACTCAGTTATATACATTTTGTCTTAATGAAATTAAAAATAAAATAAAATAAAATAAAATACGTATGCAAGAAAGACCAGGTGCACTGGTATTCCAGGATTCTGCCCAGAACAAGAGCACAGGACCCATCTAGAGTCTCTCCTTGAAATAATTTCCTCAACAAATATTTTTAAATACTTTCTTAGGCACAGACATACTTATTTTGCAACCTTTAACACAAGCTAAGTAACTATCTTATCTCAGTTGAAATAAAAAGTAGATTCTACTACATTATCAGCTTCAGTACTGCCTTAAGTAAAACAGTAAACCAGGTAGCAGAGGGTGAATCTATTCCCTAAGAGAAGATAACACTTTGAAGCAAATAAAAAATCTTGAAATTCGGGAGAAAAAAATCTTCATTTAACTTCCATTAAATCAGAAAATCCCACTGTTTCATAGTACAACTGAGCTTAATTTCTTTCCAAACACATGTTAAGTATCATAGCAAGCAACAGAAGTAATACACTGCTGTGCTCCTTTAAAATGCCACCTAATCCCCAATCCAAGAAAAGCACCAAATACAACATTTAAAAAGGCTTTAGAGTGTTATTTAAAGCTGTATTTGTTAATTTTTGTAATAATCAGGAACTAACTTGTTTGCAAAGGAAAGTGGTCTGAAACCAAGAAGTTGACAGTGATAGTCTAATGATTTTAGAAACATTTTGGGATCAGTATTTGATAGCATAGCCACAAATAACTGACATTTAAGATTTTTTTAAAAAGTCACAGAAGGTATGAATTACTTAAAGATACTTGGAAAATGCAACACTCTAGGGCTCACTTGGCTTGAACCTCTGAAGATGTAAAAGCAGAAATCCCTGGTACCTTTACAGCCTTGCACATACTTTGATGAACACGAGCCTACTGCAAGCCAGTGTCTTTTCAGAAAGTATTTGGAACATGATTCAAGGCAATAGGTCTACTTTTATTCTTTGCTTTGAGGTAGTACAATATGTGATGCTTAAGCATTGCTGAACATGTAAAAATTCCTTTAGTGTACAATTTGATTTAATTTCAATAATTTTATTAAGTAACACAGTAGCATTTTTTGACCACAATATTATCCGACAAAAATTAAATCAAAATTTTCTGTTGGAAAAGTAAGCACAACTGCCTCTGTACAATCTTCAACAAATCATCAATTGACTAAAATTAATTCTTATTCTATTTGCCATTTAATATCCTATGCAATAGTACTTTATTTTTTCAAATTAGAATTAATATTAATCAATGTTATCAACTACATTAGAGAGTAAAAATTACCTAAAAATACCATATTGGTAAAAAGTGATTCTCACATAATGTTTCAATGTTTAAATAGAAAGGAGTATAAGGATTTGCTTAATTACTTCTGGTCCTAGTAAAACCCAATATTCTTTAATTTTTTTAGTTACCAGATGCCCTGTACTGAATTTTCAACTTTATTCAACATCCACTTTCATAAAATCAAAAAATAATACCAGAACATTTGGAACCTGCAAATTTATTTAAATTATATCAGAATTTTAAATCACAATTAACACCAATGCAGCAGATGGACAATACAATCATTAAGAAATTGAAATCTACTAGTGAAATGCTAGTTCTTTTTCTATTTGAAAACAACTAAATATTTTTATATCCTACTCATGGATAATTATCCAGTCACAAAAATGACACACAACTTTATCCAGTTGATTCCATTTCATGTGACAGCAGCACTTTGTCACTAAAGAAATAGGAGTACATGATTCCCAGTCACAGAAAATACCTTCAGCTCCCATTTAGGTTTGTTTACTTCAAAAGAAAGGGCTAAACAACAAATTTAAGGAAAAATTCAAGTTATGTCTTTCACAGTATGATATGTTTAACAAAACATTCATTCATTGGTCATACTGTTTAAAGTAACATTGACTAAAGTACTGTTAATGTACTTCACAAGAAACAGTTGTAGCCTTAAAAATTTTTAGAAATTATTTTCTTTATCTTATTAGTTAAATTTTCAGGTCTTTTTCCTGCCTGCTATTGATATTATCACATTATTAGAGCCTCTCTCAGAAATCTTTCTAATAAAATTTCTTTTTAATTCTTCTTTAAGGACATACGTAGAAGTTAACAAATATCCCACAAATAAATATGGTTGCTACTGAGAACTGGAATGTCAAAAGTATCTAAAATGTTAAAATAATGGTACCAGATAATATGTACTCTACAGAATGATTCCCACTTGGTCTCTTATTTAGATCAATTACCTTCCAATTATCCCTTTGAAAAGGCCCAGCTTTCAGTGCAGTACATCTATGTTGCTTAAAATAATTATTTTGCACAAAATCAAATCTCTCACACACAAGGTACTGTGCTTCATTGGAGAACAAATAGGCTTGTGCATATATTTTTCATAGGGTTAGATATCCTGCATATTGGTAAGCTTAAAAATTAACTCAGAGATCTTATTGTTTAAAAGCATAGGGATAAGTGATGTCCTCCTCCTAATAGCAGAATAGTTTACACAGAGATAAAAAACAGATATAGCAATGCATCTGGTGGCAGTGAAATGGAGACATACTTCTGCCACATCGTACAGCTATTCAGACTTATTCAAGTCTGCTAATTTTCTTCACTTTTAGATGTAGACAATTAATAGATATAAAGCAAGATTCCACACTAAATACAGTTCTTCCTGAACAAAAACTTCCAGTGCAATGTCAGATGACATTTCCAGATATAAGACAGCAATACAGGTTGATAGGGAAACATATCCTTCCAATAATTAACACACCAAGCAGAAGATTGACAGACGTTAATTAATAAAGCCGTTGCAGAAGTAACATTATGCAAATCAGAAAACCTAAATTTTTGAAGAGTTACTCCTGTCTGTTTCTCTGGGTAACAGGAACATGAGATATCATCACATTAGATATAATTAAGAGTCACCCCAACACCAGTCTAAGCAATTACCAAATGTTAATCACCATTGGAAAATGGAAATATGACAGCTCTATTAGAAAGAATAATGAAAAAGGAAAAGATAGTTAAATGCCAGTAGAACATTCCATCAATACTCCAAAGCAAAGGCTGCTATGAGCATTCACTGTGAGGGAAATGTACCCCTAATGCTCTACAAAAAGGCTGGTTAATTCGATTTTGCATTCACAGCTCTGCAGGAAAACAACCTACTTTAATTGGTTCATACTCCAAGTCAGACTTCAAAGTAACAAAAGCATTTCCTCTGTAACATATTTGTAACAATTTGGGCTTACTGAATTCATAAAATCAAAGAAAATTGGCCTCTCTGTTGTCTGCATTCAATTTCTCCTCTAATCTAATATGGACATTTTAAGTGGATCTGTAAGATCCCCCTCTAAAGCACAACTGGGAAGAAAATGTTTCTTTCGCGGTGACTTCCACACCTGATGTTAATCCCTTGCGATAAATACTCCAGTGACACAGGATGTCCAGTTTCTATTTTCATTATTAAGACCATTTCTTAGGAGTAATGGCAACCAGAAACATTAAATTAATCAGACAGTTGAGAGCCATAGAGTCGTACTTACTTTTATTTGGCTTTTCAGAGATTCGGGAAGGAGAAAACCTACTTGTGCAAGAGCTTCCTTCACATCGGTGATAACACAAACTTCTTGTGATAGGTTGTCTGTGATCAAGGCAAAAACCCTTAGATTTCATGCAATAACAAATTAATCCAAATTACTAATCTGCTAAACATTACCTTCAATTCACATGTTGTCATTTATTGGCAGAATATTTTCAACAGCTGTAAATTTAAAGGCTACAAGGTACAGGTAATGTAACTAAGTAATTTATATAATATGTATCTCAAAATTCAAATTATATTTTATATAAATGAAATCATTATATTAGGCCTGCCCCTAAAGCCCATTTAAATTTATTAAAAGATATTTGTTCAGGTTGACACTAGATGACTCAAGAAAACTTTTTGAAAATTTCAACCCTCTTATCACTTCAACAGATAACTAAATGCAGTGTCAGTAATATTGAGTAAATAAAGGGGGAAAAAGAAAAAAAAACCGAAGAGATAACATAAGTCCTATTCTCAACAATATATAGTAAAATTTGCCAAAAAAAATTACTAATGATACTGTTTAAGGAGATGTAACTGTTCACCTCAATAGCAGATGTAACTGTTCACCTCAATACCAAAGAAGTTGCAAAGTTGTGACAAAGATCTTGGCCTGGTCACCTTTCTAGATCTTTTACTGGTGGGGCAAAAATCAGTATTTTGTTGCTGTCAGGAGCAACAGTTTCAAGTTATTGCCTGATTTGTTCCACAAAGCCGCTATTTCAGAAAATTAGTAATTTCTCTTGTTATTGACTTCAGGTTTTAGATTCAGTGAACATTTTCCTTTCTTTAAGCCAACAAATCAAAATTCAAGTCTGAAACTCTCAAGTCTATTTCAGGCTTTTATCTTTTCGATGCTGAATTAACATGCAGAACTAAACACAAGACTCCCAATGTATTTGGGATAGCTGTTCCATAAGTAACTAGAAATTTCATACATGTAAAGTCTAATTATTTTTAAAGCAGACTTCAATGAAACTCCAGAGACAGAAATATACCAAACACCACCACAAAATAAATTAGGAGTGAAAGACAAGAAAAATTATAAAAATATGGGCTAACTGGTCTTCAAACAAGTCTGGATATAAACAATATGTATTTGCTGCATATGGAAAGTTATTTCTATAATTACATACCACACAATAAGTTCAATCAGATGCATAACCTCAGTAGTGCAGAAACATCTCACTTTCTATTGTAAACTCACAGACTTCTTTATAAAAATAAAGACCTGAAATTTATTTTTAAAGCTGCTTTAGAGTTAACATTATTGAAAAGTGACTTGTGATTTTTAAAGCAATTTTCTGTGACCAAGAAAAGTGATTTAACCACTGAGAATTCCAAAAGATAATTAGAATTACTTTTTGAATCATGGATATTTATTATGTCCAATATTTATAATGTGACAACAAAAATACTGGTGGCAACTGAGTTTGTATTAAGTTAGCAAGAAGGGGAGGGAGGAAGAAAGGGAGAGAACAATAAACATCTGCTTATAAACCATCGCAACCAGATGGAAGTGAGAATTAAAAAAATGCATGGCCAGTTCTCACAGGATTGGAAATCAGAGGATACCACAACTGTGGGAGAAATTATCTTCCCATAGATTCACTGGGCAAAAAAGTATACTGAACATGCATCACAGTTGGCTTCTACTTAATAGAGAATAACTTTACAGTCTGAAAAATGGGAAACCATATTGAAATAATTTCTTATCAGCAGAAAGAAACTAATGGGTAGATTGAAATCAGAGCAAGAGCCACTTGAATTTAGTACTGTACACAAAGTGCAGATAAAAAATAGATATACTTAATAAACCAGACTAGCATATCAGATTTCAAGAACTCAGACTCTATTGAACTAAGTAATTTAATGAAGAAAGTCAGATTGGAGCTATTACAAAAATTCACATGTGGAAGAAGGCTGTGGAATCCAAAAAGGCACCATAACTTAGGCTCAAACAGTTCTTTTTAAAATGAAGTCTGTAATCAACAGCAAGTGTCAGAAGTATTCTCACAAAAGACAGCTCAAAGGCTGCAGCTATAAAAACCCATCTCACTAGTCTCTCCAGCCCTCTTAGATCTCTAATTTCCTGTAATATAAATGAGAAAGGAGAGGCAGTTACAAAAAAACAACTAAGATTTTCAGGCTGAGTTTAATAAAGAAGAGAAAAAAAAAATCAAGTGTGGAAAACTGAATTTTTTTAATCCAGAAAAGAAACAAAACATTACAAGGGGAAAGTATGTTAATAAAGTAGGAGAACCTTAAAGTAATGACAATACACACATTGAAAAGATGCTGCATGCTTTTAAATGGTCAATGAAATGAGTAGAGGAAGTCTGGGAAATTATCTTTTATAAAATCATCATAGTAAAGCAACAGTTTTGTTCTAGTTGAGGTTTGAAACTCAACTGCCATTTAAATCCAAACTATTTCAAGGGGTCAAATAGGCCCATATGTTAATTTAGATTGCACCTTTGTTGCATTGTGGGAAGGAAGACTGAGCTTTCCTCCCCAAGACTGCCTGTGTCTCACTTCTGCTAAGATGATGGAGCTCTGTCACTCAGCATAGTCACGCTGAACCCAGTGAGCACAGCTGGAGTGCTGGCTCCTAACTCCAGGGATTCCATGAGCTTTGCTGCCTGCCAGTAAAACTGACTGTGTGCAGCATTTCATTCTTGATTTTCAGAATCCTGTTTGGGTGAATGAAATAGTCCTTCTGGAGAGCCACAACACGGCCATGTCACAAAGAATTTTAATACTCAGCTAAAACCATTTTGTTTCCCATTGGACCCCTGGGTAATTGAGGCTGGAAGGAACATCAAGAGGTCTCTCATTCAAACTCCTTCTCAAAGCAAGATCACCCATGAGGTCAGGCCTGGTCACTCAGCCCCTTACTGCTATGCCATACAATCTCTCCAGGCAACCTGTTCACTGCTTGATTGTCTGTCAAGAGGTTATTCCTTTTATCAAGTTGGAACTTCCCTTGGCTGGGTTTCTGTGTTTCCTCCTGTCCTTCCACAATGAACCACAGTTCTACTTAACTACTTTCTGTCATAATTTCCTTTTGATCTGCCCAACGCCTCTTTTAGTTGTTTTCTCACTATTACATTACATATCAAACTCTCTACCTTGCTTTGGTTTCCTCTACTTATTTAAACTTACCGTTTCTTTGGAAAATTCCTCTTGCCAACACACATCACCCATTTACTGCCAGCTTCATTCCAGCTGTACCTGATAATGGAGTAGTGCTCCCTATTCACATGGATGACATTTGATCCCTTCCAACACTTTTAACATACACTCAGAGCATATTTTTTGCATTAAATAAAAAATAGTTTAAACTTTGCACTGTCAAATTTAAACATTAAATTTCCCTATCAGGAATTTTCTTCATTAAAGCTAAATTTGATACAAGATATCAGAATTTATTCCATCAAACCTATTTTTTTTTTCCATCAGAAAACCTAATTTTCAATTTCTTCACATCCTCCTTTGATATGCTGAAAGCTTTAGATCACATTATTATGCAGCAACACCTGCCACAGTCTTTATCCTAGGATCATGCCCAATTATAAATTAAAATGTGTTCCTGTTTATGGAACTACTGTAGTTAGATGATGTATTAAGTGTACTCTGATGGAAGACTTAGAAGTTTACCTTGAAGAGCATGCCACAAACAAGCAGCAATTAAAATAATACTTTGTTTGAATAAAGATAATAAATATCATATCCTAGAGAATTAATACCATAAGAAAAAATGCATGTGAATGGCAAATAGGTTTTAGCCTACAGACATAAATTTTTTTCTCTTAATTGCATATATGTGTCTACATACACTTGTTTTTGGAAACATGCTTGTACCACACCATTCTTAGTCTGCCATTATAATTCCTATTATTTTGGAAGCACATCCTAATTATCAAAATGCCTTTGAAGTTTGCAGTGAATTCCAAATAGTAAATTAATTTATCAGAATTCCATTTGCACTTTCTACATAGCAATGGCTTGAGTGGTCTGGAAATTCAGTATGGTTTCTTCTGGCATCTTTAGAAACATCTTTGTTATGAGATGCTACTACTGTAAACATAAGAAAAATTAAATAAATACTGCCAAGCATTCATTCATGCTCAACAGAATAGCTGAAATTGTTATTTGAATAATATAGGTAACCAAAATTATCTAACCTTTTTTTTTTGTTGTTGTTTACCCATTCCCTATGTCTCTGTAGCCACAAAAACTAAAAATCAAACTTGACACTGACCCTACCAATATTAGTACACGGGAAAGAAAGGAACATTTTGTGGTGGAAGACAAGAAAAGAGGGTTGTTTTCACCTGACAGTAGCTATTCCAAGGAGTATTCCCCACCTGCCAGTCTATTTCTTTGGTTCAGAGCTGAGAACAGCCATTTACTCATGAGCATGCTCATGAAAATGCAGCCTACCTCACATAAGATCTCTGTCCTTTGCTAAACAAGGCTTATCTCAATTTTTATATTTATAAATGGTTTCTTTACAGAACACAAGTCATAATATGTAGCTCCCAACAGCCATATATAGTTTGAAGGCATTACAATATTTTTCTCGGCACTTGCAAAAATCATCATTTTATCTACATCAACAGATACTTATTTAGCCAAATGTGAGGGCAAATTATCCAATCTGCAAATGCACTCTCTTGTGAAAAAGTAATTTATAAAGTAAGGCCCTTAAGAAAAGAAAAACAAGGAGGACAGAGAGTCAAACTGTAAGTTACAGACTTCTGAGAAGCACCATTTAAAGTTTACATGTTGGAACTAGAGTTCAAAGTTATCTGCCTCGAGGGCAGTAATCCTAATGGAATTTTTTTAGGATGTTTTGTATTAGCCTGATCTTAACTACATTTCTAGATGAGTCACCCTTATTGTAAGACAATGTTTTCTTGCTTCAAGACTATTAAAAATAGGCGTGTAGCACCTTGTCTGCATACTCTACAAGTTTATACCTGCTTAACTAAAGTATTAAATTTGCTTTTTATAAAAGTTATAAAAGAGAATTGAGGAAGTCAGGAAACTAAAAAGAAATATTTTAAGAAAACAGTCTCAAAAGAAAAATAATTCATGAGTCTATTTACATCAGTGAAATGTTTCTTTGTGTTGCCTTGAATAAGAATGATATGCATGCATATAATATCTAAGGTAAAACAAATGCATGTTGGGATGTATGTTTTTCTTACTTCCACCTGAGTCAAGTTTAGCACAGGAAAATTTGTTGAGTTCTTGAAGAAAACCAAAAGTTTTGATCACTAATAAACTGCAGATGACATAAAATTTGGAACTGTAGTCACAAAATTTAATGTGTACACTCAGAAGTTTTTCATCACTACTGAACTCATCCAGAGATAAAATGTGTATCCAGCACAGTAAACAGGTAACTTAATAATAAACAAATCAGCTGTGAAGACTGAAACAGCAGTGGGGAGCAGTGTGAGGCCAGAGCTCTTAGTACCCTCCCAGCCTATGCATTCAGCTTCTGGGACATGTCTAGAGGACCTTGACAGCATGCCAGGTGGCATTTACAGAGCCGGTATCTTGCAACTCCACTTGACAGTCAGGTAGGACTTCCCCCTGAGGCACTCCATATGGCACAAGAAGTGATAAGGAAGAGCACATCACTTGCACAAGAGCATGTACTGATAGGGCAAGTGGGAATGGCTTCAAACTGAGATTAGATTAGATTCAGATTAGATATTAGGAAGAAATTCTTTACTGGGAGGGTAGTGAGGCACTGGAACAGGTTCACCAGAGATTATGTGGATGCCCCATTCCTGGAAGTGTTCCGTGCCAGGTTGGATGGGGCTCTGAGCAACCTAACCTAGTGAAAGGTGCCCCTGCTGATGGCCATGGGCTTGGAAGTAGATGGTCTTTAAGGTCCTTCCCAAACCAGGCCATTCTATGATTCCATGATTCTACAGTATAGCATCACATAGTGGGTTCTGAGCTCTCAAGAAAACCAGACACTGTGATATAGTCAATTACCCGGCTTCTAGGACAGGCCTAACTGAGCATGCCTAGGCTTGTAGGATGGTTGCCATTCTCTAAGGTGACCTGTCCTTAAAGGTTCCCATAGGTGCAGCACAACACAGCAGAATATTGCTAATAAGATTTCTTCTTCTTCTTTGATGAAAACTAACAACCATAAGACAAAATAATGCCATACAGGGATACATCAGGATGATGCTCCAAAGGACAAAAATATATTCTCCCCTTAAATATGCTTTAAGTGTGGAATGAACTGTGCATAAATCATCAGTCTAATATTAATTTACATGGTTCAAGTGTCCACTACCAAAATAATTCATGCTATAGTCAGTTGAAGGTCTGAGATTTTAAGCCTTTCGAAGGGCACAAAATAGATAAGGCACAACTTTCAAACTGCTGTCTTGGAGGACTAATTCAAGTTCCAATTCAAAACCCCATTAAAGATAATTAATGATGTAAGATAATCCTATTATGCAGTGTCCTAATTTGCTATGAAGGATTCATTATACTATTTGCATAAGGAGCAAAGAACACGTACAGCTTCTGCTTCCTGAACTCATGCAATGCAACAAAAAGCAAATCTAAACTTCAACAATCTTAAAGTACAGATTGTCATAGAGACCACCATAATAAGACTACTGTGGTTACTGAAGCAGGTATATTGCATGCTGCCACAGCAAAGGAACATTAGATAAGTAAAGGGATTAGCCTGATTGACTACTATGAATGTCTTAATTTTTACTTTAAACTACACAACTTTTTATTATAAGCAGTAGCTGAAAAAGACTGTACTGGCTTTAAGGAAAAAAAAAAAGGTGGTAACATGCCATACATATATATATGTGTATATATATATATGTATATATGTGAATATATATGTATGTGTGTATATCTATATATATCTATATATCTCTATATATAACTATATAACAACTAATCTCCTTTAAAGACCTATGAGATTATTGAAGCTCTTATATACACAGGAGCATGGAAATTCATTTGGATAAAGGTTAGTTTTGTTCCAAGTTTGTAATTTTTTGACCACTGAGGAAGAGTCTGGCTCCATCTTCACTGGAACCCATTGCTTGTCAGAACCAGAAAATTTCCAGGCTTCCCAGTTGTATCTTTTTGATTTGTGCCTGAAAAATTCAGTTAAGTAGTTGTAACAATGCATCAAATATGAAATATTTGGCCACTGTAATAATGAGACTGAACAACTAGCCAGTCACTCTCCATGCCTTAATAGCACACAGGTTTTCCTCTGATTTTCTTAAATAGGAACTGCATTCTTTTCTCTGGAAAGCAGTTTTTAGTCCAAAGAGAAGTCCCTTTCTCTTCATCAGTTTCTGAGGTTTTATCCCTCAGTTCTCAACAGGGAGTCAGGCAAGGGTCCCCTGAATCACTGCCTATCAGTGCTCAACAGCCATCTCATTATATAGTATTTGAAAATTCTTCCCTCCTACACTGTTTTTAAAGTGAGTCCACCTAGATAAAGGCTAAATCCAGTCTTAATGTTAAACAGGTATGCCACCACAAAAAAAAAAAAAAAAAAAAAAGTTAAGAAACTGTTCAACAAAATATTCATAAATTAATGAAATACCTCAATATCACATAACTGCTATATCAATTTAGGCAACAACTGCCTGTATGTAAAACAGTGAAGAACCCTAAAGAGGTAATATTTAATTTTCACTCTACTATGTAGAATAGAAAGACAAAACATATTCAGAATTGACCTGCAAATGAAAGAAAAAAGTTTATTCCTTACAAGGCCCTTCAAAATTAATCTCTATTTGACTGTAATATACACAGCTTTTTATAAGGTTCTGTATTCTGAGAGAAGTAAATAAAAGTAAATATGCCTAATAGAAAGATTCCAGTAAACATGCTAAAACAACTTGTCTAATCACATTTTATCCATCATATAACTTTTCTTAAAGACATTTCAAACTATCACATACAAAATTCTTAATTAGAATCAGGAATATGCAAACTGACAGTCACAAGGACAAACACGTACCCTTAATGATTGATTCAGCTGCATACAGATCCCGCTTGTAGGTCACCTAAAGGACAGACAAGCCTCATTAGATTTAACACAGCAGGAAGGAATGTAAAACCAATAAAACAATTGCCCTGAAGGCAATTCTTTACATTTTAAACACCATAAACAAGTGATATTGTCAATTTCTTCATTTTGGTAAAATATCACTGGCAATTTATGAGAACAGAGGTAGCAGAAACTACTGGCGACTTGAGATCTAACTTAGATCTGCTTAGAACTCACTGGAAATCTAAAAGTATTTTCAATCCTTTGAAAAATCATGAAAACATGATAATGCATTTATTTTTTACACATCCATTCTACTCTAATTTTACTGCAAGTAGATTAATTTTTAAGAGGATATGGGAACATAAAATTGACAGGCAGGGTGAAACCTAGTTATTGCTTTTACTAATATAGGTGCAATCTTTCAGTAGTGCAAGACCATTACTGTTAATGAAAGTCCAATTAATCGGTGGGAGTCAGTGAGACTACAAGTAAACAGCGTGAGCTTTCAGAGAATTAATAAACATCAAATTCTTCTTGAAGACATTAATCAGATCAAGTTAGATGAACAATAAGATGTCGAATATTTACTTGGTAGTTGCAAAAACACCCTTCATAACTGTTTTATACCCTCAGGATGGCTGACAGTAATAGGCTTTGCAAATAAAATAACAGAGAAATAAAGTCAGCATCTACCCAGGACATTAACAGTCTTTGCTAGCAATGTCTTCACATTGACAAGCAGTGACTTGAACTGACATGAGTAATAATATTTGTATTTGTTTTTACTGTAAATTCATTTTATGCTAGAAAAAATTTTACTGGACTTTCTGAATATTTTTCCCTTTATTCTGAATAATTTTTTCCCGTTTTGTTAAATGAACTGAACAGGATTCCAAAAGCTTTACTCCTGCAAGGTAAATCTTTCATCAGGACACCACTAACAGTATCAGCATCTTAGTCTCCAAGTAAGCGATTACTTGATTTTAACATAAGGATTCTTGCAACCATTTTCCTTTCAATCTCATAAATTAAGATCTGGATTATAGTCAGACACAGATGAATAACATCTCATTATTTTCCCAATGCATTATATTCTTTTAAATTAAAAACTAACTTACTTCCCTAGTTTGTCCTGAAGGAGGAGGAGCCAGAGAATTAATCTAACCTGATCAATCTTTGCAGTCTGACTTTACATAGACATTTACATTTCTACTTACTGTTGGGAAGAATCAATGTCTTCAAATTAGATTTAAGGACAGAGTGAACAACTGAGTGACTGATTTTGCTGCAAAGTTTCTAGTCACCAGATTCTAGAGGGCCTTTATACTGAACTTTCAGTAAAGTGTAACTGATTATAATCTCAAAACCTATCTCAAAACAAGACTAAAGTCTGTTAGAAATGGTCTTACACCCTAACATTTACAGTCTCTTTGAGGTGCAAAAATATTTTTAAACAGTCTGATCTAAAAAAATGGTAGGTGCAGTCTTCAAGAAAACAATACAGGAGAATAAAAAGAATAATAATAAACTTTAAAAAATATCTTCTGAATATTCTGGGACAAACATCTCTAAGTGGTTTGTTTTCTAGAGAAATAAATCAACAAAGATAATATTACATGCTTCATTTGTAATTCTTTCAAAATCTTTGATCCTATAAGACACTTTCAGATACAAGCTCCTATAAATTTCGTGAAAATTGCAGAGTTCACAGAAAATCCTTCCAGATACCATCTGCAACCATCCCTTACCAGTCAAGGAGGGAGAGTTTCTCTACACCACTTTCAATTTGACTAAGATGTTAAATTCAATTCCATGAATGTTCCCTATTTATAACAATTGCACAGAGTTTGAGCCCTGATTTCTCCATAGCATTCTAGATGCACTTGTAATACTAGAACATCTCTTTTCTAATTTCATATTTTTGTTTCTCTGACATACAGTATTTTGCCCATACACAGTGTAAACTTCCTGTCCACTGGGATGCCTACACCACGTTCAAAATCACTGCCACCAAGAACAATCCACAAAATATGACCTATACTTCATTTGTTTTTAAAATCACTTCTTTCTATTTGGCTGCAATGAAAAGCATACTCTTTGAAGAAAATGTTTTCTAAGCAATCTTTATAAATAGGTTACTTCTCATCAATTATATTTTTATTTACAGATCCTTAAATCTTTGTCTGCAAACTTTATCAGACAATTGTTAAATACCTTAGAGACAATAACAGTTTCTGCAGAAACTGGTAAGAATTGTCTTTCGAAATATATCAATTATCTAATTTTTCATCTATTTAATAAGAACTAGTACAATTACAGTCATCCTATTTTTAATTAAGATGTCATGTAGTAACAAGTCAAACTTCTGCCAGTTGTATGTTGTATCAGCATTACCATCTTTATCAGCCAAGATTACAGACTTGTAATAGTCTTGAAGTCAATTTCACAAAATAAATAAATTCCATGTTGGCTGACATTAATTACTTTAATCCCATGACTCTTTATTGATCAAGTTTTGCCTGTAGCAGTGCACCTTTTTGTTTGGTTGATCAATATCAAACTCACAGGCTTCCAATTACTCAAATTATCATTTTTCATGTGAAAAGATTAATTTTCATTTTGTCTTCTTGAACATACAGTGATCCAAGATTTTCAGAATTTTATTGCTGCAATCCAGAATATCACTAGGCCAAATATTAAAACTCAACACAGATATCTCACATTCACAAAACATGAAAACATTACCTGCTAATAGCAAAGGCAGAACAGTCTTACTTATTAAAGAGCTCTACTTTTCTGCATAATTAACAATCTATTGTACCTTAATAAAGCCTCAAAAATCAGCAGACAAGTTTGTTTTTCTGTATGCCTTTTTTTGTAAATTGTCAGACTACTAGTTTTCACTACCTAGGAAGATGTTGTTTTAGAAGTTATTCCCCAAAATTACTTCCGTGTGATGTTTAAAAGTCTTCTTCAAACTGATTTAGTTTGAGGGATGATTCAGACTTACAAAAATGTACATTAAATGCAAAAATACAGCTCTTTACACAATAAATACAAGGTTATGATCACACACATACACAAATGTATTGCATTTCACTTTAATGATATTTTTCCCTTCTTATACTACGACATCGTACGGAGCTCCTTTGTATGGGATAGTTTTGTAGGATTAGAAAATATATCTGTTGGTTTTTAAAAATAGTGAGGAATTTTCACTCTGTCAACATTGTCTATAAATCTGTCTCAATTTTTAAAATGTGTAATTATACTGAATTTTTTATCTACAATACACACACATATATTAGAGTGTAACAAATACATTCTGCTAGTTAATTTTTAGACTATTTAGAATATTTAAAGTAATTTTACTTCCAAGATATCAAACACAGAGAAACTGAAAATCTGGTGTTGATAGAGGCTTTATGTTTCTTTTTTTTCTTATGCCCTCCTGATCCCAAATATCTTATAATAACTCTTTAAAATATCACTTATGAATATTTATAACACTGAAGTAATTTGAAATACTTGGTTGTTTTCACTACAAATAATTATTATAATTTTGCAATTTGTTCCCAGAAAATAAAAAAAACTATCTCCTGCTTTAGCCCCAACAATGAGTTTGAAATGTTACTCTTCCTAATGTACAAGTGCTCAGATAGAATAATTAATGTTAATTCAAGAAGGTACTATATAAACACAAACATTTTTCCACACATTTGAGTTATTTAACTGAATTCATACAAATATCTGATCTGCTCTTTAAAGATTCAAGGTCCAGATAGGATGAAACTGGTTTTTAATACTCAAACTTCAGTAACTATTATTTGACTGCAATCCTTCAGCTACAGTACTCTGAAACCTCAACTGAATAATGGTTATTTATTTCAGTTCTTATTTATGTGTGTGGAATATTTCTTTGACTTGTGTTGAAAATATAACACTGGAGCCACTGAGAGAATATCAGTCCTTGGCATATGAAATTTCATTTAGCTCAGCATTTAAAACCTGGCAGAAAATAATAGCAATATATTATAAATTACAGTATTATGACAGCTAAGGAAAGAAAATTGTGTTTCTGAAAGCTGATTAGCAACAACAATAGTTCCAAATCATTTTGTAAGCAAGTACTACTTGAGAAAATTGTAGTATTCTGCATTTCATGAAACTGCAGACCAAGCATGACTGTTTTTTAATGGTACTGCTCTAGGTCACCTGCCAAACATCTTAGTACAGAGTGACCAACACCAGGTGCTGTTCAAGAAGGAGCTGTATTGCTCTGTAGGCTCTAAACTGAAATGACTATTTCCTGCAGGAGCTGTAATATTTTACAGACCTTGTCATTTTTACACCTTCCAATTTCAATGTCTTTACAAGCCACAGAAGACATCAACAACATTTTGGCTACAGAATTAGGCAGGGCACAGGATGTAAGAACATAAATGGGTGCTCTTGCTACTGTTACACTCTGCACAACACTATCAACACTGAGATTGTGCTGGGTTGACCTTGGATGGATACCAGGTGCCCACCAAAACTGCTCAGTGATTCCCCTCTTCAAGTGGATAGGGGAGAGAAAATATAACAAAAGGCTCATGGGTCAAGATACCAGCAGGGAGAGATCATACAAACCAGACTCAACTCAGGGAAATTAGTTTAATTTAGTTTAATTTATTACCAATCAAGTCAGAGTAGGATAACAAGAAATAAAAGCAGATATTAAAACTTCTTCACATCACCCCTCCCTTTTCCCAGACTCAATTTTACTCCAAATTTTCCCCTCCTCCTCCTCACTGGAGAGTGGCACATGGGAATGGGAAATGGGGGTTGCAGTCAGTTTATCACACAATGTCTCTGCTGCTCTTTCCTCCATAGGGAGAGGACTTCCCTTCCCACATGTTATCATTTTCCAAATGTTTATAGGCCTCTTTAAAGTCCAGTGCTACTGCAATGGATCCCACATGCTATAAAGTTTACAGCATCAGGATGTTTAACTTTTTCATAAACAGTGTTGGAGGTGACACTGACACTTTAACAAGTCCCTTTTATAACACTGAGATGTGCACAAGTCCAAGTCCAAATGAAACTGGGGACTGCTTACTGGTGCTGATAGTGGGGACAATACTAATATCTTTATTAAGAACCTAAGAAAGGAAAAACACCCTCAGAAAACTACTAGATAATAACAAATGAACGAGTATCCATTCAATATGCTCAAGGGTCCAAGAGTATCTTAAAACCTGAAAGCCTGGATAAAGGAGCTGAGAGAAACTTTGTGGTCTATCACAAACATAAATACAGAATCCTGCATCTGGGACAGAACTACACTGGGCGGCAGCAATCCATGCTGATGCTGAAATACAAAAAGCAGCTTTATAGAGAAGGACCTTGTGGACAAGCTAGGGTGGGGAGCAGTGGAGATAAGGAATCCAACAGAGCTGTATCAGTATGGAAATAGTGCTTATTACAGGTAATACAGGGATTATTCCCCTGTATTTGGACCTTCAGAGAACACCCAGAGTACTGCTTTTAGCTTTGGGCTCCCCAGTATAACACGAAGAGGAACAGGACGAAGCCAGTAGAGGGCTGCTAAGATGGTGTCAGAGAACTCGGCTTGTTCAGCCCAGATTACAGAAGATGGAAGGTGGGAAAGGGTTAATTAATGGCCATAGTGAAGAATAAATTGGACTTTTCTTGCAGAGCTTTCTGTTGGCTTTTCTTCCTCTCCAAGTCCAAAGAGGGAGTAAGGGAAATGTTGATGAAATAATATGAAAAAAAGTTCCCATACAAGGTGATACTCATTAGAATTGCTTTCCCCAGAGAGCCTGTGAAATCTCCCTTCTTGGAGATATTCAAAATTTAGCTGGACGTGGTCCTGCACTGCCTAATATAACTAACCTGGTCCCACTTTCAGCAAGGTGTAGGACCAGATGACATCTATCGATTTTATTCAGAGATAATTAATCTGTCATTCTAAACTACATTTTTCTGCTGGACACCAGTAGTATCTACAGATAAAAAAGAACCAGAAGAACACTCCAATGAGCTAAATAAGCATTAGTGGTGTATTTTGCTACCCTTCACTTAAGTACATTTGCAATATAGACAATGAAACCATCCAAAAAAATGTGTAATGTAAATATGCATGATATAATCTGTCCCTCAGAACACTAAATAGGAAAACAGACCATATGCTGTTTCAGAAAGACTATATATCCCCAACAAGACAGCAAAAGAAGTTCTGTATGCAACCAATGCACAAGTAAATTTTGCTGTTAAATTGCACAGGAAACTTGCACTGCAGATTCAGGAAATTGCCTTTCTTTTTAGGAAAGATGTGAAGATTTATGGTTATACTATTAGAAATAATGTCTCATTGGAGGAAATTTACTGTCAAAGACAGATGCAGTGATTTGAGCTGCTTCCAGCTCCTTCAATGTGGTAATGAATAAAATAAAAGAAATAAAATATAAAAAAACTTTAAAACTGCTTGACACAACAGCTACTAAAAATGAATAATGTCCCACCATCCAAATCAATGATACGCAACACTTTGAAGTTGAAGGGACATATGCCTTGGCATCTGTACACACAGCTGTTTTGTCATTCATCAGGAACCTACCAGATTACCCAACAAGGCAAATTATGTTTAAAAAATTTAATTTCTTTTTTTGAAGAGGTCTTAAATATTATAGTGTTACTGAATGTAATGAACCACTCTAAAAATAAAATTGTTGATAGCCAGGTATTTGGCATGAGAAAAAAAAAGTAATGTCCTCACAGGAAAAGTGGAGGAAAATAGACAAAAGATATAAAATAGCAGGAGAAAGCTCATGTCATAAAAGAAAATTCTTAGTTTTGGAGATTACAGATTTATAGTTTTACAGATTCTCAGGTCATTCAAATACCTAGATGTTTTTCCTATTTACAGGAAAACATTGTCTTCATTGATTATCTCAAGTAACACCTGCCCAAGTCTCTCTACAATAAAAAAAAAAATCTCTAAAAAGAGCCCAGACAAAACCAATTCTGTAAAATGAAATAGAAAGGCCTAAATTACAATTGAAAACACATCTGAATTTTTATGGTACTATGCAAATTTTATTAATTTTAAATTATATATATAGAAGTAGATATTATTATTATTATTATTATTATTATTATTATTATTATTATTATTATTATTATTACCTTCCAGAGGTCAGCTGTTCCTTCAACAAGTTTGGCATTTGTTTTACAGTATTTCAGAGCCAGATGCAAACATTCAGTTCCATAATCCAGATCATAGTCTGTACACTGTAGTAATTAAAAAAGAAAAAAGATACTAAATTAATCTTAGATACTTTTAAGCAATAACACATTTTCTTTCATTAATGAAACCTCACATCTCAACAATCCTATCCACATTAATACAGCTGTATTCGGCACATAGGTTCAGCATGGATCAGAAATAAAACCGTAACAAGAAGCTTATGCCAAATTGTGGCTATTCAGCAAAGTCCTACAGAAGTAAATAAACACTTTATAAGCACAGATTAATCCAACTAGGTGCTGAAAGTACCTTGCTAAACCTTTACATTGTTAAATAAATGAATGAGAAGTTACATGTATAAAGAAAATCTTGATGGATTTGAGAGATACCTTACTAATAGACACCACTGACCTTCCAGTGACAAACATTTAGAGTACAGGAACAATTTAATAGATGTAGAAACATGACTCTTCAAGTGCTGTTTTGGTTATTGCAGCATCAAAAAAGGGATGGTAGTAGCTAAGAACCTCCATATTCCTTATGTGATTCCCTCTATCTTTTTCTCCAGTTACCTGCACAGAAAATAGCATTCCCATGCTGCTACATGAACCTTACTGATAAAAAAAAAACCAAAAAAAAACAAAACAACAAAACACCACCAGACAAAGGTTTATCTACCTTTTAGTCATCTAGAAAACATATTATTCTCTTGACACATGCTTCCCAAGCAGTTTGGTTTCCTATTGATACTGATTGTAAGAACCTCATTAAGGAAAAACTGAGTGGGAAGAAGAATCTTGTGAGTCAAAACATAGGTACAAAAGCAGAAACTGGGAGCTTATCAGTCAGGACTACCTCAAGATGAATTAGCCTAAGATAAGAAAGTTCTACTCTATTTTCATATTGCTAAATAACCAGTCCATCCAGAAACACAAATTCCATGTAACAAGGATAACTTAAGAAATATATTTTGTTTAAAAAATAGAGGTATTTGAGAAGATGACAGGCTGGCTAGCCCACTATCCAGTCTCTATTTCAGAGTGACTTGTCAACAATAAGTAAGAAAGAACAAGCCAATAATATGTTCTTACTTTCCCAGAATGCTCCCTTTGCCTCATATAAAGCTATTATTCTGGCTTCAGAAATCCCTATAATAAAAAGCCCCTGAGGGACACACTGAACCAGAAGCAACTGCCTTAACAGCACTCAGTGAATTACAGAAAAACTAAATTTACTCAATTATTTTTTTGAATAGCAGTATTTTTTAGCAACTGCAGCAGGGAGTATCTCATTCATCACTCTTTTCATCACATGCTCTGTTATTCTGACAGAAAAACCACCTTCTCAACCCTTCAAAATACTCCACCACATCTCTTCTCACATCTTTCCATAGATAAAGAGATCAATATCTATTCATCATTTCATGTGTGGAAACTACTTTGAAACTTTGATCAACCCTTTTGCCCTCCATTTATCTACACTCACCTATGAGTTTTATCATCATATCCTTCTACAAACCTTCTGAGTTAGTCCTCATCTCTATTGTGCAGAAGAAAATGCACACCTCCACTTCCTGTTTCAAATCATTTATGAACAAAATAATTGCAGAGGTCTCAGTACAGACCATCATGAAACTCCAGTCGTGATTTACTGCAATGAAAATTGATCATGCACTTGACCTTGTTTCTTATCTTTTAACAAATAATCTACTCTGGGAAGTCCTTTCTCTTATCCCAAATCTTTAAATTTCCTTCAAGAGTCCTTAGTAAAAGCTTCTGTGAAACATCTTATTAATGCACTTAGGTTGTTATCACCTCAATCAACCTCAAACAAGATGCCAGTAAAGTCCTTAAAGAATGACAATTAGCTCTGCAGTACATAACCTTTCCTTTACAAGCAATTCCACTGTGTCAAATTTAACCATGTGTCTACAAATTCATGTTTCAAAGATACTGTGCTCAGTAATTTCCAGTTCCCTCCAGGATTCAAGAAATCAAAATTGTCAGGCATGTAAAAATGTCAGTGGATTAAAGAACCAAAAGAGAGTACTGCAATAAAACCTGCCATTATTTTTATTAACTTCCTGAAGAAGTTGATTAAAACAGACAAAGAAAATGTTTTGTTTCTATTCTTGTTTTATAATGTATCAGTGAAATTAAATTAATTCATTGGCATTACATACCTGAATTGCAATACTCATACAGACAGACATCCCAGGAAAAAACATAGCTATCACTTTTACATTATTTAAAACAGTGAATTCTGTCATTTTTGTTTGCCAGCCAACACAGAAAAGTATTTAAATGTTCTTGTTCTTTACAGTTTAGCTTGAGTTACAAAACAAAATGGACACAAGAGCACAGAGTAACTTAAAAAGAAAAACATTTCAAAAAACCACTTTGGAGCATTCTTAAATTAAGCAGAAATTAAAATAAACAGGATACAAAAAAGGCCAATAAAGAAGATAAAGGAATAGGGAAGTCTATCTCCAAAATACATATAAAAGCAGTGATCCCTCAAGTAAAGAAGTAGAGAGATAAAGTGCCAGTAAAACCAAATGGCTTAGTAACTTTCAATTCCAAATATTTATTACCAAAATGTTTCCTTCTTTCATTTTGTTTTAATTGAAAATTTTCTGGTAGAACTCAAACAATTTTCCACTAATGTGAATAACATACAGATTAAAAAAACCCATATGTTTTTATTTTTGTTTCAGGATGGAAGAGAAAATTTCAGAAATAAATTTAGCTGTGAAAAAATGTATTGAAATATAACATTTTTAAATATATGGGTAATTACAGTAACTAGGACAAAACTAAGCAATTCCAACTTTTTAGCAAGGTATTAATCACAGAAAATTAGTAGGGAGTGGAGAAGTTCCATAAATGGGCTAAGGCATCTTGAAAGTATTGCTTCTTTCAAGGGATGAAATATGACACAAAGCATACTAATAATTAAAAACACATTTTACTAACACTTGTATACCATGACATTTACCACTCTAATTATCTGTAATTGTTTCAACTTAAACATATTGTCAGAGTGTACTGTTCTCCAAGTCTGATACACTGATGTCAGAAGAGAACAATGAAATGAAGTAGCAGCACAAGGCCAGCTGTTTATATACCATTTCATGCTAAACATCTTCACATGTGAAATTTTAAATCCATATTTGAAGTGTAGAATTCAAAAGCTTCTATACTGCCCTAAGAAATTCAGTTAACAAATTAAGCATTATTAGAGAGCACCTATAAAAAAGTCCTGCATCAAGCACAGCATCGTCAGCCAGTCAAGGGCAGGGATTGTCCTGCTCTGCTCTGCTCTGCACTGGAGCAGCCTCAGCTCGAGTGCTGGGGCAGTGTTAGGGCACCTCAACATAAAAACGACACTAAACTATGAAAGAGTGTCCAAAGGAGGGCAACAAAGATGCTGAAGGGCCTTGAGGGGAAGCCATATGAGGAGCAGCTGAGAGCACTTGGTCTGTTCAGCCTGGAGGAGACTGAAGGGAGATCTCACTGCAGTTACAACTTCTTTATATGAGAAGCAGAGGGCAGGCATTGATCTCTTAGTGGTGACCAATGGGAATGGCCTGAAGCTGTATCAGTGCAGCTTTAGGTTGTATAGTAGGAAGTGGTTCTTCATCCAGAGGGAAGAAGAAGGCTCCCCAAGGAAGTGATCCAGCACCAAGCCTGGCAGAGTTCAAGAAACATTTCAACAATGCTCTTAGGTGCTGCGACTACTGGGGATGTCCAGGGCCAGGAGTTGGATTCAGTGATCCTTATTGTCCCTTCCAACTCAGGAAATTCTATGATTTTACATGAAATTAAGGCTCCCCAAGGAAGTGATCCAGCACCAAGCCTGGCAGAGTTCAAGAAACATTTCAACAATGCTCTTAGGTGCTGCGACTACTGGGGATGTCCTCTGCAGGGCCAGGAGTTGGATTCAGTGATCCTTATTGTCCCTTCCAACTCAGGAAATTCTATGATTTTACATGAAATCCAGAATATTTGTGAAGAAAATTCTTACTGACCCAGGTATACAACCATTCTCATTTTAAGTCTTCTGTATGTAATTCAGTGTACATCTAGATTCAATTAACAATACAAAAATCTGTTTTAAACTCTTACTCTTTCTAAAGCCCCTTTATTACTGAAAGCTTTTTTAACATAAATTTGACAGTGTACAGTTAACTAAACTTGACATGCACACATAGCTTTGTGAAACAATAGACATAGTTTAAGTTTCAGACCACAGATTTGAACGATAGAAACAGCTGGAAATATTGGCACAAAACATATCCACAAAAGAAAGAAAACATAATAGCTTAGCTCTTTAAATTACACAGAAGGAAATATGTTACTTAAAAATGCTTTTGTACTGTTGAATATTCAAAGGCATTCTCATAGGTAGTTTTGGGGACACTTTTTTGTGGGTAGTTTTTTTTGTTTGTTTTCCAAGAGTGGATGTTTGAATAATGTGCTACGAGTGGAACAAGATACAGATTTTAGCATTACACAAAGTCTTCCTCTTCCCCCCAAATTTATTTGAAAACATTTTGAAAAATACTACTACTTCCTAAAATACAAGGTGTAAACATAGAATAAGAGGTTAGAGAAAAGAGCAACGATGCAGTCTGTGTCCCCCTGGTATTTACTAATAGTCCATATGCTTACTTGTTCCCAATACAATACTTTGAACACTAATTTACTGTATCTTTATATGGGAACTGGCAACCATAAAACAAAACCAGCACAGATGAAAAAAGGTTCAATACAGGACTGTTATTTTCTTATATTTTCATCATTCCTTAGTTTATAATGACACAAAACAATATTATTTTATGCATGAACTGAAAGAAAATTTTCAGGTATCTTTACAACCTACGTAGAGCCAGCATTTTCTCTTCCATAACCCTTGACTGTGTAATCTTTAGCACTTTTTCCACTGTCAGCAGCATCTCCATTTTATTCTCCCATGTAAATCCATTCAGTAACAATATCAGAACACTTGCCCTTAAAATGCATAACTAACCAACAACAGCAGAGCTTTAGGATTTTTCCAGAATCTGGCAAATCAAGTTTCCACTGCTGAAATGCCAGAATACATCATGAACATTCATCATCAGGAACATTTTACTGGGTTAAGAAAAGAAGTAGACACAAGCTTTCACTGAACCTGAATTGGCTTACTTTTATCATATTTTATAAAGATTTTTTTTTTTGCCACATTCATTACCACTGAACCAAAAAAAATGCTGAATCCAACAGTGGATTTTCAGCAAGCACTCAGCCTACATCAATATGCCACAGCTAAATAAGAGACAGCAGAAGCAGCAAACAGAAGGAGGAAACGTGAATGAGGAAACACTGAGATCAACATAAACCAGATTATCTCATCTCTGAAACTATTTTTACTGTAGTTAATTATTAAAACTGTTGTGACAAACATCCAGATGCAGTAGTAGTGAAGAGAACAAAGACACAGCAATTTGCTCCCTAACAGAATTAAGCAAGCCTTTTTTTATACAGATCTGTGTCTATATCCCAAAATCTTTCACTGCAGTAACTGCAAGCGCCTTTTCTATGCACACCATGATTTCCTGGCAATCTGCCATTAAACCCCTGAACACTTCCTGATTGCTCATTGCAATATTTTAGTACTCATGTTGTTTCCAAGTAAACTAAATATATACACCCATATTTTAGTTACAACATGAAGAAATAAGAAAATGGCAATAATCTATGTGACAGGAGAGTAGTAGTCAAAACACTGTGTTAGGATTCATTGTTTACACTTTTTAAATTATCTTGCATATTGGAAAAATACTTGGGAAAGAATTAGAATTATTTGGACAAGACAAAGACAGGAAAAATCTTGTTCTAATGTAGAAAATACAGATTATTTAGGTTATTCTAAGAATATTTGAAGAAGCAATTGTTCACACTTTCCCAATAAAGAAATTTCAAAATACATCACATTACAAAATTAAGAAACCAACAGATAATTTAATTGAGGTTGGAAGCAAAAGTGAGCCAAATTCATGCCAAGCTAAAATGCATTTTTAAATTTTAATTTTTTTTTACAGATAAGATTATTTACTCTTGGAACAATTTACTTCAGAAAAATCACCTTTTGAATTATGCAAGATCATAAATGGTCCTTTTCATTGCCTTTCAATACACCAAGCTGTCAACAACAAGAGATTAAAACCTCTAGCTTCCTTACCTTGTCTTCTTTGTTACTCTCAGAACAAGAAGCAGATGACAATTTAGGAGGGTGGTCTCCCATACATGAGGTACCAGGATCCCCACTCAGTATTCAGCATTTTCTGAGCCTGTGCTGAACAGGTGATTCTCATGGATACAGGACACTTACCAGGGTAAAGCCAGTAATACAACAGTATTCTCATAATCCAATCTAACTTCCAACTTCAATATTTGCATTGTCTCCTCAACATACACCTTCCAAATTATATCTGAAGACAAAATGCCATAGAGATGCCAAATTTCACCCACGGAGTGGAAGCTTTGCACCACGGCAGCAAACAGTTCCAAGAGCTAATATGCTAATTTGCAAAGTTCTTTGAGATCCTACAGGATGAGGAGTGACATAAAATGGAAGTAATTATCCCATTAGCAAAAACCCTTTTTTTCTTGTGTAAGGCATTAGAATCTATCCAAACATTCTTGTGGCAGAATTTAATTAGGGCAAGGTGGGGATTCAGACAATATCCTGGCTCTACCATTGCGCCAAAGAACTAATCAAGTACAGAGCTATCTAAACTAGCATAGTTTTCTCCAGACCACCAATCTAGCTTCACTTTTTGAATAAAAGAAAGCATTACTAACAAAATTTCTTTTAACATATTTACCCTGAAAAGTGTTCTTTAGAATTGGGTAGGCTTTAAGGATAGGAAAAATTATTTATTCGTCCCTGCTCCTCAGGGTGAAGTTGCCAGGTTAAAAAGATGCTAGATGGAATAGATATTTTCTCTTTGGAAAATATCTCAGAGCTACAACCTGCAGACTATACAAATTAGGATATTCATTTAGGTGAGATTGACAGCACTGTAGGTAAACAACAGTCTGCATGCATCAGCCTGACAATGAACGGAGAAGGCAGAACCTCTGCAAAACTGCCTTATTAAAAAATTAGCACCATAGCAATTTTGCATCAAAACAAGAAAAAAATTACCAGCTTTCTGTGTGCATTAAATGGAACAGAACTCAGCTTCTATTGAAGTTCCAAATAAATAATTTTTTAAATAAAACAAGTCATAAAATCAAAGCTGAAATGGACCACAACAATGAAAGGGTGCTGTTGATAATGTGAAATTTCTCATGGAAGAAGAAATATATTACTTTCTAACATTTAGTATTGCACAGATTTCCTTGTCAAACCATTATATCTAAAATCTTAACAACCCATGAAAAATCAGGAAGGCTTCCTTTTCTTAGATTATTTCATATGCTTAGATTGTATATTGACAAAGTCACAGATATTTGCCATCTTCATACAAGTAGTACACCAATAATTAAAACTAGGGCTAGAAATTTCAAAAAACTATTCAGCTGAGTACCCAGCTTACTTGGACCAACCATGTAGGCAGTTACACTAAAACTGTGATCACCTGTTATATAGGCAGATAGAAGAATGCTGCCTTTAAGACTCCATACAAAGAAGAACATTGGTTTGTAGTGCTGTCTTCATACAAATCATACTACAAGATTACTATTAGTCTAGCCAACTCTTGCCTAATTCACAAACCACTTCTTGATTCAGTAATTCAGAATACCTTTAATGAGAAGGAAGAATACCTATAAACACAAACTGGAATGCAGAATTAGGACAAATACAATAATGATGTTACGTGACATATATTTATAAGACCTGAACATATAACTATGAACTACAAAAGTTAAGTGGGTGACCAGAGCCTGGGGATGTGGAAGAAGAAGTGGACCTACACACACATACACACACACAGAGCCTACAAAAAATGCAAAATCCATTTGAATAAGAATGAATTTTGAATATAAATTATCATCCTTACAACACAATACACTTAAAAGATTCCTGATGCTTTTTTTAAAAAAAGAAAAAGGCCAAGAAACAACCCAGTACAACTTACGATAAAACATATATATTCTATGTACTGTCATATGTTTCAAACAATGGTCATCTCTTTTTCAGAGCTTTTACACTACAAAAATGAACAGCTCTGACCCATACCCGTCATGATGGAAGAGAATCAGACAAAAAAATTATCCCCAACTGAATGCTTACAGGAGATAAAATATTAAGTTGGTAAACCTTGGCGACAACTTACATGCCTTGATATACACGAAGTTTCATGTTTGGCGAACGTTAAAAATAAAGGTTGAGGCGCCTTGAAGATTCAGATATCTTAGCAAGGGGATGAGCAGTGGTTTTTTCAGGATTCCAGCAGTAGAATTAAATGCCCAAATTTTGTCTCACTTATATCTTGATCCTTCAGTCCTTTTTCTGAATCTGACCCTTCCTCCCAAAGTTGCCATGGTTTTAGTCAACAATTTGTCTATTACTGTTCATCTAATCACTTCTTGCTCCTGGCAATAATAATTTGACAGACATTGATGTCTTTAACAAAGAATGAAGCCACAGGAAAATCCCCAAATCAGTCTAGACATTTTGCCTCGAAGGACTTTGCCTGACCTATGCCAAAATATTGCTAAACTGCTACAGCTGACTCCACTTCCCTGCTACAGAGGATACTAAAATGCTTCACACATGTTTGAAAAAGAATGCAAGTAATGTTGTGCCCTTTCAAAAAGTACTTTAGAAGTTTACAAAATCCACATGGAATACACTCCCTATTATTTACATACAGAAAAGACAATACTTTGAGCAAATCCTTTGACAATGGCCCTAACAATAGCCAACTTCCTTTCTTAGTCTGGCAAGATCTTCCCTGAACATTTCTAGGGGGTTTGTTAGAGGAGAACCATCTAAGGATTTCCTTTTCTTCTACTAATGACCAGGTTGGACAGTTCACAGACTATCTCTTTTCCCCATCTCCACCCAATCCATGGACATCTTGCAATGATTTTTTTGGGGAGTGGAAGAACATCTGCCTCCCAGAATTCAGCATCAAAGTATGTGAATGATTCTCTTTGACACACTATTGTTTTGTATCTTGTCATTACTATGTTTATATATAGCCGTTCTCTCCTATGCAGGCAGATGTTGTAATGGCCCATAAGTAAATGTAATTGCTTAATATTCAAAGAGTGATTAACGTTGGCTATGAACATATACATTAATTAGTATAGTCCCAAAAAGTACTAATCTCTACATATTTTCTACACAGATTAGACAGAATCCCTAAGATCACACTGATCTGTGTGTATATCTGTAAGGAGGTTACAGACATGCATCAGAGAAATGTCTCTAAACATGCTGAAGCTCATTCTCCTTCCATCAGTATTCCTGCTTCCTGTTCCTATTTTTTTCACTTCAGCTTCATTGTTCTGATTAGCTAAACATAAACTTCCATGCTCGGCAAAAGGTCTACCATCAACAGATTATTTAATTAACTATATATGTAATACAAACACCCCATCCTCCCCAAAAAGTGTAATTCTTGCAATAAATTTCCACAGGTATAGCAGTTCTTGAGGAAAATTATAAGATAATATATAAATGATCATCAGGGGAAAAAAAAGTGTATTTTTTATAAGATTCTTAAAAAGCTATCCCTTAATTTTGAATTAGTGATCAGACTTTGTCATACCACTCACATATGAAGGATTCCTGCAGAATAGCATTCTAACATATCCTGCTCTTTTTTCAGCTGTTGGTAGCTATTCCCTCTCACAAGGTTCTTGGCTTCCCTGGACTGGTGGCATTGGTGAGCAACTCTTTGGCATTCCCCACATTCATGCTGACAACTCCTTAACCATTGTATCATCTTACCAGGGCTGTTTGTTCGCATATCTGACATAGAAGCTGGTCAGAATCTCCCACCTATCCCACTCCTCTTCTGCTTCCATTTTTGGTTATGTCCTTTCCAGATCATGAAAGGGTAAAGCTTTTTAAATGTTCCTGTTACCTTTCTTGCTTTAGCAGATATATTTCAAGTGTTCAATGCTTTGAGTATTTCGGCCTTTATATACTGTGGGTGCGTTACTTTGTACAGAACACATGACAGGACACAACAAGATGCTTTGTGTTAAAGACCAAAAAAACTTTTGAGATCTTTGTGCATTTCACAATATGTCAAAAACAAGTATTACAAAAATCAGTCTCAGCCTACTCTGATTAAAGGAAAATGGTAGTCTACCTGACTTCCTGATACTCTAATTCCTTTAAAAGGTACTGCTCCAGGGAACACTTGACTTCTGGTAAGTCTTTCCCCCACCCACCTCCTCCCAGGCTTGCAGGATCATACTCCACATTTGTTCCTATTTAAATTAAGAAGTGGAACAGAAACATGAAACTACCTTAAGCAAAAATGAACAAGTCTGGTCTAAGGAATCTATCCCTTATTTGCTATCTTTGGAAAGGATGGATTTTCAATTAACACTTGAACTTCCTGATTTTACTTGGGATAAAAATAGAAAATAAATGGGTATTTTCAAAAATCATGAATTTGTTATTAACATAACAAAATAAATTTTTTTTTTAAAGTTCGACTGGCTGATTTTGTCAGAGATAGTTCAGAACTGAAATAAATAATGGATTCTGACATTTTTTCAACTTCTACAGAGGTTTTACTAGTTATTAGAGATTTTCATTTTTGATTTTAAATTTTTTGATTTGTCCATTTACTGTGGTTCATTAAATTGTGCAGGAAAAGAGAACTCACAAATTAGGACATACCAGAACTAAGAGTAGTGATGCAACACCAGATTTATTCCCTTAACAAATTTATACGTTCTTTTATCTAAAATCCCAATGAAAATCCCTGGTTAACATAAAGCCTCCCACCTGCAAGACCCACACACACTATAAATACAGATTTTTCTCCCCTTGCAGTTGTTTGTATTGGTCACTTGTTCATCCTGAGTCAGATACACATTGTACAAATAAAAGTTGTAAGTTTTAAAAATTTTATAAAGCTTATAAATTGTATAAATTTGAAAGTTAATAGTTATGAAATCAGAAGTCTTGACATCATAACAATTAAATCAGAAAGTAATATATACCTGAACAAAGATCTGTTTGGAATACTTGTTTTAGGCCACAGGGAAAATGTAAGACCGAAAATTAAATTAAATGCATCACAATGATATGCAGCTGAACAACCTGGCTCAATTCTTCAAAATCTGTCCTGGATTTTTGGTGCCAAATGTGAAGGGGATTCCTTGTAGTACACATATATTTTAAGATACTATTGTAAATTAATCTTTGGTATTTGTACATAAAACTAATTAGAGGAGGTTCAACAGGGCATGTATTTTTCCCCAAGTCATCACTATCCTTTTTTTACTTGAGCTAGAAATGGAAAATGTTTTCTAAGGAAATTACTTAATTTGGTAAAGATCATACAAATATATTTTTCCATATATTAATAGTGTGAATACCTACTCTGCTCTATTTCTAGATAAAGTTAAAACAGCAATAAAAGGAGAAGCACCTCTAGTCTGCTCTTCCCAGATTGCTACCAAACAAGGAGACAAAAAGGACTGCAGATAGCAAACCTGTAAGGGTCAGATAACTGACTTTAACTGAATTTCACAACTGTGTAGTAAATATATTTAGACATCTTACATTCATAAACACATCTGGAAGTCAACACTTTAAACCTATCTACTTCCATCCAACAGTGCATTTAAATAGAGATGGAGTTTGAAAGCAGTATTCCACATTACCCACCGTGTAACCGAAAAGCGTGTGTTTCTTGAAGCACTAATTCAAATCAACAGTTTCTTTCCAAGGAATGCATGTCTGACTGTTGTTTTTCCCCACACTGTAGCTGCATAAAGGTCACAACTGTATAAAATACACAGGCATGGGATCATGATCCCAGGCTGAGTCAGCCAAAATGAATTCCATTCCCAGCTTCATGAATGACTTGCAACATGAGTAACAAAATAATTTTCTCTTCTTTGTTCATCTGTACATACCTTCACCAGGCTATGGGAATTGATTATGGATATGTTAATATTTAGAAAGCATTGTAAGTGCATCCATTCCTACAAAAATCTGTCCTACAGTAGCTTGACTAGGTTTTTCAGGACAACGATTATCTGTCTTTTTTTATTTGTTTGTACAGTTCCCAGAACAATAGGGTCTTAATCCTTGACTTGGACAGCTAGACACCATTGAAACATAAATTATTAGGAAACAATATGAGTTGAGAGATTTTAGCAAAGTGTTATACTTCCCAAGGGTCCAGGCACAGAGCATTAAAATGACCAGAATTTAGCCAAAGCAAAGGAAACTGGGGACAAGAAACCATAGCCTTGGTTGCTTCTAACAACTTTGGTGGTTTGTTCTTGAAAGAGCAGGGATACAAAAAAGAAGACTGATGGAATGCATATGTGAGAAAAAAACTCTATTCAGAGGAGCATAGGAACTGCAAATATAGTTGTCTTTTGAGTGAGACATTTAGGACAAGAGCTTTTTATGTATTTGCCAGCTCTACCATATTTGCAAATTATAAGCAAACATGGTAGTAAAAGTACTGGGTTGTTTGGGGGAGTGGGGAGGGAAGGTGATTGCAAGAAACTGCACATAAATGTAAAATTTGCCAAAAGATACACACAATAAAAAGAGTTGTATCTGCAAACCAACAGTTGCAGTTGTCTCTTGAGATGTGTTCTTATGCACAAAGAGGATACATTTCTTATGGGTATACCCACTACATTCAAGGTGGAATCTCAGAAGTATCAGCTGTGTGTCAGAACAACCCCCTGCCTCCTATCAGAAGCAAATAGGTTGAAGCCAGTCCAATCACTTGAGTAACTCTTTATTTTGGATAGTCCTTCATCTTCGGCATTTAATGTCTTCAAGTATCAAGCATAAAGGGTATGTCATTGAATTTGTGCCAACATTTCTAAGGAAAACAATTACTGAACAATTAAGTAACAGTTTCTTCATTGCCTGTCCTCACATTTTTCTGTTGTTAGTGACTTCTAAGCTTTGTACTCTCTGAAAGTGAGTATCAGAAACTTGGGCTTGTTTAGAATTGAAAGATGGATGGGAAGCATGACTGTCCTCATGAACATGAAAAATAATTCCTTCCAAGTGACAAATGAAGAAATGAGCTCTGCTTCCAGTCAGTCTGGAAGATACCTGGACAGGCAATTTCCACAAGGTGATGAATGAAAAGGAAGCAGTGCTGAGACGAAAGGCTGGAATGTTTCCAGTAAACTGTGAATGCAGGGTGGGGCAAATGAAAGCAGTCTTCAGGGCAAATTAAGGCAAAAAGAGTCAGGGTTTAATACATTACCCACAACTTTAATTTTTCTGCATAATTTCAAAGCAATATATTATGAAAAAATGAAAAATTACAACAGAGACAGCTAAACATTCTTTTCAGCCACTAATCAATGTACAAAACACATGCAAAGAAGCAGAATAAACATTTACCTAGATGTAGAAAGTTATATTATCTCAGTATTTTAGAACAGCTTGTATCCCACTAAATTACTATAAAATGTCATTATTACACTGTGCATCCAAAACCCTTTGATACTCTCAGTCAACAATACACACTTTATACAGACACCTAACATATAAACCCACTCATTTAAATAATTTATTTAATACACAATAAAAATAAAGCAAATTTGTCTTTTCAGCCATTTAGGCCCATCACCCCTTCTCGTATTTAAAAGTTAACTTATCAAAAAATTGAATAATTTAGAATGATAAGGCTTTTTTAAAAGACTCAGAATTAAAAAGCATACATCAATCTGAAATAGGTACTGAAGCTCTATTCTTGATAGAAGAGAAATAAAGTTACTTTTCTCTTTTTTTAACTAAAGTAAATGAAAAAATGGTTTTAGAAAGTCTTAATATCTTACCTGTTGGTATGCTTCATAGATTATATCAAACAAGAAAGCCTGAGGCATTTCACTTGCTCTGTACCTGGCACGTTCCAGTGAGTGGTCCAAGCAGCCATCAGCAGCAGAGGCAATAACAGTAGACACTAAAGGACGGATTGCTCCTGCTGCCTGTGGAACAAAACACAACAAGAGACCTAAATGTTATCAATATTAATTTATATCACAAAGCTTTAGTTGAAAAAGCCTGAAAATTGGGGTTTTTTTCCTTCTTTATCTTTTCTATTTCTCATAAACTGTAAGTCATACTACTTTGTCTGTATGAGACTTTCAAAATAAATGCAGCAATGGAAGACTGTATAAGAACAAGGGACAATTTACCAAAAAAGAAAGAAATATTAAGCCCTTCATAAACATCTACTGCAAATACATGTACAGATCTAAGATGTCCATTCTTCAGACTTTCTTCTCTATACACTGTAGGCAGTTTCCATGAGGAGAGGTCTAGGCCTATTCAGAGAACAAACAGCAGCAGACACAACTGAGAAGTCTTGACAATCCACAACACTTATTGCTTTCACAGATCTCAACTTGATCTAAACAGATCTGAATTGATCAGAACTAAGCTGCAAGAAAAGTTTCAGAAAATTGAGCTTGTTCCTCTGTGTTGAATTCACCCTGTGAAATACTGAGTAATCACACTTACCAGTGAAATCAGAGGGAACACAGCAGATACATCTGAAAGTACTCAATATCCAGCAGCGCAGTGCTGCAGAACAGATATTCAAATGCTTATATTTCAGTTTTAGTTTGCTTAGGCTTGAAGCCAATTAAACATATACCTTTGATTTTTTCATCAATATATAGTATTAAAGATCTGTGGCATCTCTGAAACAGAACTCTCCTATGTGGCTTTAGGCATTTTGATAGCAGAAAGTTACACACACTTCATCGGTAACTTATCAAATGCTCATGTGCTTTGGATGTAGCTTAAGACACTTGGGATGAGAGTGGTTCATACAACAATGAAGAAAAGAATGAAATGGCAGAACACTTTTTACCAAGTCACAGGGCAAAAAAGCATGCTCTCCATGAATGCTAACCACTGAGAATAGCATCTTCACACTATACTTCTTACTATGAATTTTAAGATAAATAAAAAAAGAATAATTGATGCTGTTTCAAAATATGTGGAATTATCCAAAATCTTAAAACAGTATATCTAGAAAATTATTTCCAGTGGTGAATTCTGACACTTTTTTACTGCAGACACATATTTTCTGAGGTTTAGTGAATTTTGAAACAGAAAAAAATAGGCACCTTATCAAAAATGAGCGATTTTACTTATCACTGTTGGCAAATCCTGCTGTAATACGTGAGTCCTGTCCATTCTTAGAAGATTTCTGACCTCAGATAATCATAAAATGGCAGAAAAAGAAAAAAAAAGGTTTTGCTCCCTCAGAAGAGAAAGAACAAGTTTTCTCCCCTCCTCCTTTTACACTACTAAACAATAAAACAAAGGTGAATGCAGTTAGCATTCATTAGAATGCAGTTAGCTCACTTTATGAGCTCCAAACTACAGTTTCTCAGTTCATTTTTTTACACAAAGAATACAGAGCTGTGAAACAATTTCTCATGGCCAAAGAGTTCTGATATGCATAATCAACCAGGGCAGGGTGAAGGAAGAGAAAAGAAAAAGATTCAAAAGATACATGTGAGAAGAGATTTTTTCTCAAAATCTGAAAAGCACTTTTCCTTTCTAATACATGGAAAGAGATACCTATACGAAAGCTATATGGAGCAAAAGATTATCATCCAAAGGCAAAATGTGGTACAGAAAGGTCAGTAAAAAGCAGGCAATCACATAAGAACTGTCCGTAAAGAATCTCAAGAAGTCATCTAGGCCACCTTTCTTTCCTAGCCAGGATGAATTTTATTTCTCTAATAGAAAAGAAAAACTGAGAAAACTAAACACCACTATAATTTTAGTAATATGTCAGTGTATTAAATGAGGTGTAAATTTAACAGATGTACTTAGAGCAAAAGCTGTGCATAGCAAAAGTAGAGAGACTAAATTATCTGCAACTTGTCCCCTTTCTATTTCCCATGATTCAAGGACATGGATTATTACATCTATATCCCAGCTGCGGGCATTTGTACAGTGTTAGTTTGCTCTGCCGTCATATTTTAATTGGTCACACACACACACACACATACACAAAATTATAAAATTAGAAGGTCGTGGGAAAAGAGAGAGAGCAGCATGCTACCCACAGTTTTTCTGTAATTAGCTATATATTTGATTTTTTTTTTTTCTGGAGCAGTTACCATTCCAGAAAGCCATTTAGCAAAAGAGGGTTCCTTAGGCTGATCCAATATTTTTTTACAGTTTTTAACAATCCTGTCATGTTACATTTTCAGCATAAAACAGGCTGGAAGAATACAATGTGACTTGCGTAACCAAATCTCACAAGTGAAACATGCACTCTGAGGAACAAAAAACCAAACTGCAATTCTAAATAAAATTGAATACTCAGAATTATGTTCTTAAAAGAACTCTGAAGCACATTGTTTTCCTGCCATCTGGTTTATTGCACAATAAAAAATTATGAATATCTGTATTGGTATCTTTGTGACAATACTGAACCACAACTCCTGCTCTGCTGAGGCCTAGCTCTTCCAAACAATTCAGAATGACCTAATTTCTGCTAAATCCAAATGCAGTATTTTTTTTTAACTCTGCAATTAACTTCTCAAGTAATTGAAAGCTTCACGGCACTTAACATTTTACAAGTGCATTTTTCAAACAACTACACTTTTCTTTTACAATACCCCATAACTGAGTCCAGCCTGGCAGGGTGAGTTTTTCCCCTCTCTTCCTGACACTTCAATAGGAAATCACAAGTTGGGCACAATAAGATTTTTTTCTGCAGCAGGTCCACTCAAACTATACCTGGCATTGATTAAAAACATGAAATTTAATACAAAGGATAAGATTCATGGCTGACTTCTGATCATGCAAAGGAGAGAAATTCTGTGTATGCAGAAACAGGATAATAAGCAGCCATTTGATTTAAACGAAAGCCCCAGATTTTACTCCAAAAAAGGACAACTCAATCCATGACTGAAAGCAGAATGGAAAGCTCTGGTACTTAGTAAAGCCACGAAGTTTCAGCTGCTCAGAAAACCTTCATATGATAAAGAGCTGCAGCCCAAAACCACTAAAGCTGAGCTTGAGCAGCACTTGCTAAGGTGCAGCACTGAGTCAAAACCTTAAAATCCTGAGACAAGATACAACAACTGATTCTGTTTTGCTCACTACTGGCTCGCTTTCCACAGGACCTTTCTCTGTCTCACAAACACACACAGGGTCTCTCAACCAGATGATGTGACCCAACACAGGGCTGCATTTGCCACCTCAGTGACACATGAACTACATTAATTCCTAAGACCACTTTCAGACTGTGTGAAATTGGGACCAAACAAGGGAAAACACTGGCCTGTGGCCCTGCACTATTTTCATAAGGCACAAGAGAGCTGAGTCTCAAACACAGGAAACTTTGCATCTGCAGTACTGCTGGCAGCATCCCCGAGCTGGTATAAGCCAACAGGGCTGCCAAACCCATACTGGCTTAGACAGACCTCACCACACGTGCTTCTGCTTCCAAAACTGGCTCACTGCATCTTCATTCATGGTCTAGGCATAACATTTGGCATGTGAAATCAAAAGAATTGAGCTGTGAGTTTTGTCTTATATACAGGACAAAGAGGGGCACACTTTTAAGATGTATGCTCATTCTTTCTGGTTAGCACAAACCTTCCTCCTACTCTGAAAAGCACAAAGTCTTTCTGAATTCCACTGAGCAGCCTTGCAATGAACTGGATGGAGAATTTAGGAATTTAAGACAGGGCTTCAGACTACAGTTTTTCATTTGGAAACATATTAGGGCACAGTAGGGACAATATTACAATAAGGCTGTATTGTATCTGAAGGGACTTTATCCCTGATAATTGTGGGGTGAAAGTGAAGAACACAATCATTCAGCTAGTCCACATCGATTCAGTTACAACAGCAAGCATTTTAATCTTTGCAAGGGATTCCCATGTTGGTTTTTGCAGTTTTAAATCAGTAACAAAAAATTATTTCCATATTAGTAAAAGAGAGTGTATATATATTCATATAACATATATATGTATATAACTCAGTATATACTGAGTTTTAGGTGTTTGAATTTTATTTGTTCTTATGTGAGAAGTATTGACTTGCTCTTTATGTCAGGAATGCACAAGTATTTGGCCTGGCTCTCAGGCGAGGACTTGAGTTCAGACATGAACATAAAAATTAATAAAACAAAGAAAACCTATCCTCATTTAAAATTATAAGTACTTGCTAATGTCACTGTAGTCCTAAAAATCTTTTTTGCACTTTGAGTTACCATAGCACAAAATACAAATCCTGCGAGTCTAAAGCAAGTGCCTGGGTCTTATACTGACATTTCCCTACTCAAGAGTACTTGTCTTCCAATTTCTAATAATTTTAAGCCAGACCTCAAGTAGGTTTGCTCTCAAAATCACACAGAAAATGCATTATGTGCCCTTCCTGAATGTGAAGTGGATACTCAACAGACAGTTAAACTTAATTTCTTTAAATGTCCACTTTACAGCCTTTAAGCTACCTTAGATTGAAGCATTAACTTTGGCATGTCCAGGAAATGCATTTTCCCCCATTTTTGCACATTATGTTAAATAAATCAGTTAAAGTATCCAAATATGAGTGACCAAGCTCTTAACAGACATTGAAACAAATACGACTAACTAGCTGTTTTTCTTTTGCAAATAAAACATTGTAAGAAAAAACAACCTTCTAATCTATAACTTCCTTAAAGCAATGCTAAAATGGCCTAAGAATGCAGAATTCTATCAACTTCAGGGGAAGGGACAGATTCCTGTCCCTCAGAGGCAAGCTCATCCATTGATCTGGTGAAACTGAACCAACTTCCAGATGCTTTTAGAACCAACAGGTGTCTTTTATGACCCATTTTAAACTGCATAAATCAAAAACATTTACAAAAATGTTCTAAGTCTTGTGGTTTTGTTTTTTTTTGCACAACGGCCTAGACCATGACATGCATTCAAGAATTAAAGATTCAATGGTGACTGAAAAAAAGGTAGAGAATGAAGTGCATGAGGAAGGTCAGCATAACAAGGCATCACAAGTGTTTCCATGGATCCAAGGTGTACTAATCCACCTTTTCACTAAACAGCAACATATTGTTCTCAGTTTATTATACTTCCACTCTAACAAGATGTTGTTTAGATGTGTGTATTCAGTGAATCCATAACCAGGGTGAGCTTTAAGATCAGAGAGAAGAATCATTTCAAGGACTGCTGAATTAAAAAAGTATTAATGACATCTTTTATTACAAAATGAAATATGAATTTTTAGGTCATAGAAGCTGGCACACAATATAACAATTTGGCTAACATAACACAGTACAGCTTACTTTCACTGAAAATTCATAAATAATTAAAATCCTCATTTTATTTATAATAAGGTAGTCTTAGATAGTAAAATCCATTAAAATTTTCATAAGGATTAGGGGGGAGATGGAGCTTTTATCACAAGCAACAAATTATCCAGCTTACAGATATACAAAATACAATGCAGTATTCACCAGAGACCAGCACTCCCCACTCACAGCACAACACACCAAGAACAAGATATCATAGAGTCAAAAGCTCCAAAAGAACACGAAAACCAACACACATCACTGACTTGGTCATTTTGGGTAGCCAGTGCTGAAACAGAACAATGGTAAATAGCTGCAAATCTCAACAAGTTGAATGACATGGACTAGGAATAAAAAAAAAAAAGTTGTAGTGGCAAAAAATCCTTACAAAAAATGTCAGAACTACAATTCCTTTTGTTTTAGAACAGTGTGGTAACAAGTTCAGACAACCACAGATCCTCCATGCTGGCCTACTAAAACAAAAGGATGCTATGTCTTTGGCATACTTACCTTGTCCCCAGTAAGCCCCAAGTACTAATGCAGACCCACAAAGTCTACTCACACAGCCAGTCTGGAACCCTCAACTCCAAGAGAGTGGGAATGACAGCTTACAACTTTACAGAGTCTAGTCATAAATGAGCAAAGCCTTCCATCTCTCTAACACGACTTCTTTTCACTTTTTAATTACACCAACAATACTTTTCTTCTCCATTCATAGCCTCTGCCTCCCCTGATATTCATCTTCCCTATGCTATCTTCTCAGCTGTCTAGTAGCATTTAGTAAGTGTATATTTTATGTTTTATTTCTTTAATATTTAAACCATCCCAACTAACACTTCAATGTTTTAATATTACTTAGGAATAGGCCTGATATGAGACAGAAAAACATGCCTCTGAGTGCTAAGTTTAAAAGAATGCTCCTATTCTTAAGCTTTGACATGTTTTCTCAATCCTTTATTCAGACTTGTTTTCAACTCTGACAAGCAAAATAGAACTGAAGCAAGACTCACAAATAATTTAGCCACTCTGCCTTAGAAAAAAATAAATTTGGCTTGCATATATACACTGAAAATGGAAGTACATTAGAAATACATTTTTATAATTCAAAGGAGCTAACTTCTTTGAAACTGTATGCTTGAGATGGTGGGGCTTGTCACACTTAGTAGGACAACTATATCCATCTTGGAACACCATTAAAGTCAGTTTTATAACTGTGAACTTGCTAAACATACAAGCAGTTTTATCTTGCTTTTCCATGAAGACAAGAATTGCATTCGGACACTGGTGAACTATGTAACAATAACAATCAATGTTAATTTAGACAAGCTAGGTATCTCACAGTTTACAAATATGTCCTGGAATGGTTTTTGTTGGGTGAAAGACTGTTTATATGTTTCCAAACACTACCATCTCATAAGGATTTCAGTCTAAATTAGGTCTGGCTATGAACCAGCAAAAGAAGCTCAGAATAACTATGATTAATTTCTTCTCATTTTTTTTCCATCAAAATGTTTCCACATGTTACTGCAGGGAGAGTATTGTTTTACACAGATCAAACCACTTTCCAGGAAGGGCATTCACAGCCATCTACAGTATGAAAAAAATACAGAAATAAACACAGTATCTCTGATACATGAAACAGGTAGAAACTTCCACTTCTATTCATACATTTGCATTCAAACTAATTGTATCTACAGTAATCAACATACTTCAGACATACTCAGTAATTACCATTTAAGTTAGAAGAATTGTCTCTACTGAAAGATTTCCTATTTCAAATTTATCAAATAGAACCTTCAAACAAAATTCAAAAAGTTAATTGTAAGATTAAAATATTTCACGTATTTAAGAGGATGTTCTTTTCAGATTCCTTCTATATCTAATAAAACAAAGGCATATAACCTTTTTGTAAAATAGAGCAATTAGAGAATTACTTCTAATAAACATTTAAGGTATAGCATTAAAATACCATATTTTAACCTTATCGCTTTACATTTCTTTTTTTCACTTTTCATTTTCTGTATTTTGTATCCAGCTCTTATCTAGGACTACATTTTCTTTCTATAACCAAAATTCTTAATCTATGAGAAGTTTTATTATTCCAGTGCAGAGATACAAGATTTAGGGTATTTCCTCTTCCAACCTACAGAAATCCTAGCAAAACAACTATTCAAGGGACAAGATTTAGGCAGAAACAAAGTCATGACACAAACCATAAACCACCACGCCTATACAGAAGTGCAGTTGAAAACAACTGCTCAACCATGTGAGCAAAGTTTTCTAAACTTAGGTGTGAACGCTTGTTCAAGCCCAAACTAGCCAAGCTTCCAAACTGAACTAATACAAGCCTGCACATAGTCCTCAGAGTTCATAACCTCATTCTGCACCCAGAACCCACCTACTTTCTGGATAGCAAGGCAAGGCAGCAGCTTGGTTGCATGGTTTCAAATCAGACCTGTCACCATCTGCCCCCATAACCCATTCTGTAAAGGTCGTGTCCAAAGACCCCCCAAACCAGCTGCACATGTCTCTCGAAGGACCAGAGACACCATGGAGTCAGTCAGGACTACAGGACAAGCGAGATGACTCAGTAAAGAACAGCACACCACAATAAAGGTAGAGGTGCTCTCATTAGCATGCAGAAACATAAATTTGAGTCCAGGGCATAGCATACTTTCACCCACACTCACACCCAGACTCTCCCATGTAGCGTAGACATAACTTATGTGACTGTGCTGTGGTGAGGCCGGGATTTCTTCCATCTATTCCTTCTACTGACAAACAAGCACAATCTGCTACCTGGGCTGTGTATCCATTAGAAATTAAGTATGAAGGAAAAGGATTACCTTCTTTCTGCAAGGTATCTTCTTTAACAAAAAGAATAATTCTTAAATTATCTTATTTTGAATTTTGGGAGGAAAAGAAAAAAAAACCCAAAAGATAAAACTAATAATTCTCATGGCTATGGCACGTTTGATTCTCATTAGTGAGAACTAGGATTTCTTTTATGTAGGCAGTATCACCAGCCAGTGCAATTTCAGCTATCTTGACACATTTGCACTGGCAGCTTTTAATTGCCCAAGGAGAGAACTGGTTGAAATGTTAAACAAGCCTAGTCTTACACAGATATTAAACCTAATCAGCAGCCAGACAAAAAGAAGGTTAATTAGAACACATGTAAGGAGTTTTGAACACTAGGAAAAAAAGGCTTGTATGCTAAACTTCACCTAATTTCCTTCAAGTCTGTTTACCCAGCTGGCTAGAAGCAACAGTCAAACTCACTAAAATTGGGCACATGTTAATCTTAAACCAACACCAGGAAGGAAGAAGTTATAATTGTGTTTATTCCTAGCTGAAAGAGAGGGGATGTTTAATCAGAAATTTAATATACACTTTGATCCAATGTTAATGAGCTGACACTATGTTGTACATTGAAATGACTTCAAAGACATAGGATGCCTTAAACAAATGTAATGTATATTTATGACACTGTTTAGAAAAAGAAAACATTTCTTCTAATGAGGTCACCTTTATCAGAATATACTATCTGAGTAACTGGGGAGAGCCCATGTATATCAAGACATGTCAAAGCCCCAATTAGTTAGAGCAAACTAAGAAAGATAACAGCAACTGTTGCTCAAAAATTAAGATCACACATGTTCTTTTTTACTTTACATAATTTCTGTTCTTTTGTATTTAAAGCATTTACTCCTAAGCATCAGTAAATATTGCTTTGGCCTGATCAACCACATGTTAAATTCTAAAAGTTTTTCTGTGGAACAAATAAGATTTCTCAGAGAAAATAGAAAAGATTCCCCTCAAAAAGACAGAATAATAGGAATACATAAATGAAAAAAAAATATATAGATGTTTAAAGTAGAAGAAAAAAGCAGAACTAGATGTATGACAGGCTACAATTTTTCGACACACAGCATTGAAACGAAGCTCAAAAATGTACCATAAGTGGAAAGATGTAAAACCAAATACATAAGCACTAAGGAAAAGGGAAGAGTGGTACTGCAAACAATGACACGACATTTATTTGAACATTTGATTTCATATCAAAATTAGGGGGGTTTTTTTAAAACAGACTGAAAGTAAGTTGTAAGAACGTCATTTATGTTTTTCTTGTATCATGAATTACTGACATAAACTTTTAAAACAATAAAGCATAAAATACAAAAGTTTTAGGATGAACTTTTTTGAACCAATATATAAATTTTTGATGTGTCATATAAATTATATAGCATTTCTTCTAGTACATTCTTTATCTGTGCATTCCTTGTGGGAACCTAAGAATGGTCAAGGAAATTAGTGTTTTCCACAGGTACAATAGCACAGTACATTACAGAAAATGTTTTTTGTCATATTAGCCAAAAAAAGTCTTACTACTTTAGTCAACATATTTAACTTTTTCTTTTTGTCACAGTGTAGTAACTCGAAATGTTTAGCAACATGCTCTCATTTAATATTTTTTTTCTTCTAGATACATTTTTTAAAATATTTTAAGGTTTGGCATAGAGTCTGTATAATGCTATTAACAATTTATATTAAGTATATGATACACAACACACATGGCATCCCTCACCTAAAGAACAGCATGTGCTGGTGCAGAGTTTCAAGACTTCCTTATGACCTATTTATTCTTTTCAGTTTTCATCAATAGTTGTACATTATAAACAATTACAATGGATTCTATAAGATCTATAATTCGGTCTAAGCATTTCAATTATTTCAAACCAAATCACATGGCCAGTAACCCACCATCAGTTTTCAATATTTTTGGAAGCATTTTAAACCATACTTACAGCTTTACATTTTGGCATGCATTCAACATAACTGACAATAAGATGAGCAACCAGCACTTTCTTGTTCTAACTCGTGCTATACTGCAAATCTAGGTGGCAAAATTTAAACAAAACATCTGCTCTAAAAATTAATGAAACACAAACCCAATCTTTTTGCCACTAAAATTAAAAAGACTGCTTATTTTATTTTGACTGCAGAGTATTACCTTGCATTAACAAGTAATGAAGCACAACTTAGTCAGCAAGATATCTTTCATACCCCAAATACTGATTTACATTGCAAAAAGCAATCAGTGAGTGTGCACTCTGCCACAAAGGATTTTGCATATTACAGTAAATCAATATAAGAACGAGTTAGCACTTGCATTCAGTGGAGCAGAAATCTTGATGCAACTGCCACAGGAGTTAAAATTGTTTTTAGGGAGTTTATACTTTAAGAAGGATATTTTACCTCCAGACAGTGTGCATCATTACAAAATCAACATCATGATGTGAAGGATACTGATCCACTGCATATCATTTAACACATGATTTGCATCATTTTACGAAGAAGAAAAAAAATACTCAATGTGTTATAGGAAGGCTCTTGCGCAATTTAATCAACCAAATGCAAAACTGTAATGTTTAATTAATAACTCTTTTTCCCACGCATACAGTCCTGAGCAACCAAACCCCAAGGGCACTAGAGTTTGTGGTCACACAGTGCCCTAAGCAACTCTGCACTTGCTTATCAAATGTCTTTGCCTCATGAACTGGCTCAGCTGCTTCTCTCAGAACTGCTCGTGCCTCTCCTTGCAGCAAACCTTGGATTCAAGTTTCTTTCCCTTACAATCCATTAATTCAAAATTTCAAATCATCTCTTTATATAGGCTTCATCTAACACTTTCTGTTATTCAGGGCCTTATAATATGGATCACTACACCTTACCATGTCAGTTTGGATCAAATAGTGACTTTAATATATGTATATGTGGATTGATACCTCACAAATTCTCTCCTACATGCTCCAGGGCTCAAGGCACTTTTAGTTCTTTCTGTACTACAGCCCACTTCCTTCTTGGAAACAGGAGGATAAGCACAGAACCAGTCCAGCAAACTATTACAGCATATGAAACAGGCCAAGTTGCCTCTCAGAAGCTTCACCTAACCTGCAGGGCTGGTGTTGTCCTTGCCACAACCACCCAGATTAGAAACTCAGCCAAAATGCAGCTGGGAACATATCTGCTTCAAACTCAGATAATCTTTCTTTTCAATGCAATATTTGGCAAAAACTGGTAAAATTTACGTGCCTAATCTTCATTCAGAGAGGTATGGCTAAGAACCTCTTCCATATCTTGGCATGTAGGAGTTGCTAGAATGATCCAGGGCCTTTATTCAGCTCCTCACACATGTGGGTAAAGATAAGATTTCCCTTATTTTAAGGAACTATTCTTTAAACTTTTTAGTTGCTGCAGGAATGATAAATCTGAGTGCTAAATAGACTTATCTTTGCTAAAGGCTGCTTCATTTCCCAAATGTAATATTGTTTTCTCAGATAAAGTATATAGATTTTAACTAGCCTCAAATAAACAGCAGTACCATATATTTTGTTTCTCTAAATTTAAAGGGGGTACATTTTATAGACATTACATTAAAATGACCCCCAACAACCACTTAAGTACAGGAAAATATGCTCAAAATTTATTTTCAGAATAAACTAATCCTATCTAAAAAAAAAAAAAGAAAAGAAAAAGCAATGTGTGTAGACTTCCAGAAACTAAAAATTGGTGGATTAAGCCACCTTTTAAAAATACTGGTTGTATTAGTACTAGGCTGGTTCTATTAGTACAACATAAATGATGCCAAGAAAAAAGGGAGACTGTAATTTGAGTTTCTGTGTATGATTTATGTATTTCAGTTGGGTGAGTTGCATCCTTCATAATAAATGTGATTAATCAACTTAAATTGAGACTGGGAAATGACAGAGCTGTTTTTCCCCTACCAATGCCCTCCCACCATCAAACATTACATCTTGTTAGGACTAAGACTACAAGTATTTACTAACAATGCATTAGCTCTCCGTTCAACACAGGAAACAATTAAGCAACAATTAATTTGGTTGAAAAGGTTTTAATTTCCATAGGAGCAAAAACACCATAAGCTATGGAAACATCACTATGCTTTCAATAGTTATCCATTAAAAAGGAAAAATGCATTGTATAACTGTTACAGCAAAACCACACTGCATTTCTTCACACATTGAGGGCTGCTAAGGAGCTCCTGATCTTTACAATAATGTAGAATCATAAAATAGTTTGGGTTACAAGGAACCTTTAAGGGTCATGTAGTCCAGCCCTGCTGCAATGAGCACAGGTGTCTTAAACTCTGAGTGAGATCAGGTTGCTCAGCCTTGTTCAACATGACCTCAAATGTTTCAAGGCATGGGGCATCTATCATCTCCTTAGGAAAACTCTTCCTGTGTTTCACCACCCCCCCTGTAAAAAAAAAAAATTGTCTCTATCTAGTCTGAATCTACTCTTTTTTAGTTTAAAATCATTACCATTTGTTCTATTTCAACAGAACATGGTACAAAGTTTGTCACCATCTTTCATATAAGCCCCCTTCAAGTACTCAGAGGCCACAATAAGCTCTCTCAGGAGCTTTCTTGTCCAGGCTAATCAACCCTAACTCTCTCAGCCTTTCATTGCAGGAGATGTTCAATCCATCTGATAATTTCTGATCATCTCTGCTGGATGTGCTCCAATAGGTCCACACCTTTCTTGTGCTGAGGGCCTCAGTGCCAGATGCAGTACTCCAGATGGGTTCCCATGGAAGTTGAGTAGAGGGACATAAACACCTCCCTGGACCTGCTGGCAACAGCTCTCCTGGCCCAGAACACAGTTGCCTTTCTGGCTGTAAGTGCATACTGTCAGCTCATGACCAGCTCTTCATCCACAAGTACCCACTTTTCTGAAGTGTCCTCTCAATCCTTTCATTCCCCAGCTTTTACTAACACAGGAGCTTGCATGTGGCCATGTTGAACCTCAGTGTTCACACAGGACCACTGCTTGAGCTTGTTCAGGTCCTAGTGCATGGCATCCACCCCTCAGGCACAACAACCACACAACTCACCTTGGTGTCATCTATATATTTGTTCAGGGTGCATCTGATCCCAATGTGTCTGCATGAGCCATGAAGGTATTAAAGAGTACTGGTCCCAGTATGAACCCCTAAGGGACACCACTTGTCACTGATCTAGAGCTGGACATTGAGGTGTTAATCATTATCCTCTGAATGCAGCCATCCAACCAATTCCTCCTCCACTGAACAGTCCAACCATCAAATCCTTCTTTCTCCAATTTTAAGAGAAGGAGATTGTGGACAACTTCGTCAAAGGCCTTAGGGAGGACCAGAGAGACAACATCCATAGCTCTTACTTGTGCCACTGATGTAGTCACTTCATCATGGAAGGCCACTAGGTTGGTGGAGCAGGACTTGCCCTTGGTAAAGCCATAATGGCACTCTGCAATCCCCTCCCTGTCCCCTATGTGCTTTAGTAGAGTAACAGAATGTTGGTCTTTAAATGTTATTTTATTCTTAAATGGGCAAGTAACACCCCAACAATCCAACAATTCATTAATAATTATTTTTACATTGACATTAATTACTCTCCTAAAGTACAAAACTCATTCCATTCATGTCAAGATGGTCATAGTAGTATGTCATCAGTTCTTGATTCTGATTTTGCACAAGGGTCTGACAGGACAGTGAAAACACTGCAAAGCACCAAGCATACAATGAAAGCAGAACTTCTGAGAACACAGGCAGAGGATAACTTCAGATGACCCAGTGTATAAATATGAGTCAAAAACAATCTTGTCACTGATGCAGCCCTTGCAGCTGGCTAAAATCAGTCTTTGAATATAACAAAGAGGACAAAGACCATGTGTAAAATATTCTATATATGGCAAAACCATAGGAGATAAGAAAACAAAAAGATCCAAGGGCAAAATTGCAAAGAAAGGTCAGAGAGGGCAAAACCACTCCAGCATTATCCCCATTCAAGTACACCACACCAGATCTTATTTATCCACCCAAATCTTCCTTTAGTGTCAGTGAACAAAAAAGGTGGTTTTTGGTTTGCCAGCACCAAGTTTTGATAATGTAACTCAGCAACCATAGCAAAATCAGTGGGTGAAACAGCATCCATAGGGGTCTGTGTTTTCTGCTCCAGCCTTCTGCTCCAGCAAGAGTGATAATGGCAGCACGAGAGGAACAGACTGGGCACAACACGTAGCGTTTTCTCTCTGGGGGTATTACTTTCACCGACTGCCTCTGATAGGAGTCCATGAGACTGAGTAGCACTGTACAGCTGTATTGGCATGTAAGATTTGTTCAGGTCCTTGCTAAAGCTCAGAATAAAGTAATGATGTTAGACAGCTTCCAGAAACCAGCTTTTAAGAATGCCACTTTGACTTAGTCCTTTCAACATAACATACTGTACTTTCAAATCTAGTTTATGTTAACCAGAGGAAAAAAAAGTCTTTGGATGTGCCTACTTTTTGTAAACTCTCAATAGCAGAACTGACAAGCTCCCCCCCCACCTTCCTGATTTCTTTTTCATGTAAGCATTTTTCATTTTAGTTATGTTGTTTAAAATGCAATGTTGGCACTGAGATATTGCTAGAGGCTTTGGACTGATGCCTTCTGAAGCTTCCACTTTTCCCAACTTTTACTGGCTGCAAAGAATTTGTTTCTAGAAACATATAATTTTAATTGCAAAATTATCCCAAAAACATAGATGGAATTTAATTGGTTACAAAGTAATATTTCGACATAATCAAGGAGTTGTTTGCGGGGGTTAAGGCATAATTTATTAGTTCTGGTTAAGGTACACATTTTTATTCCCTCAGGCAAATAACAAACCGATTAGTAAGTGTAATAAAGCAGTTTATTTGTCTGACAATTGGCAGCTAGAAGTGAATAAGTTACTTGATCAATTGCCATTTTAAAGAACATTAAAGCTTCTCACAATTATGTTATCTATATGGTATGCAGACATATAACAATACAGCATTAACCCCTATTAACATAAGTCATTTAATATGATGTTTCTGCCAGGTTTTGTACCTTTCTACATAATGCAAGAGGAAGTAATTACTTTTTGCACTGAAAGATTGAAGAACTGACATCCTTTTAGATATGCAAAGAATTTGACCCTAGGAAGAACTAAACATGATAGCTGCTCCAAATCAATTTTTTTCTGATATTCAAAACCATGCATACCAGTTTTGAGAAAGTCAGAGTTTTCCATTTAGCTCTTCAGAATTCTGTAGTTCTCAAGTGGAAATAACCACCTGTCTCTGGGAAGGTGGTTTTCCAATTTGTTACATAAAACAATTCTTCCTGTCTTCCTCAATTCAATTACTTTGTCACATAATATCAACAGCTTTGAGAGACTTTTAGCACACATCTCTCTGATGGCCCAGCCTTGCTGAAGCCAGTGGATCTCAGCCAACACAGAAAGCCACCACACACATTTCAGTAAAATGTTCTGCAACGGAACAGACTTTTATATACGTACACAATCACCTTTTTGAGATCAAATTATACTTCAGTGATCCAGGTTAGGAAATATTTACCAGTCAGAAGTTCAGATGAACTAGAACACACTGACTTGAGAAGGTCCATGGAGACTGCCTTGGTTCCCCCTACTTTTTTACTTTAAATATCTTACGTTCAATTAAAAAGAAAACCAGGGGGAAATATTATATTAAAATCATAAAGCTTTCAAGAAAAATTGAACATGTTAAACTCAAATGAGATATGATATACCTTAACATGCAATGACAACACAAGCACATTCAGAAAAGTTATTCTCATTTCAACCCAAAACCAATACAATTAACTCCATTATTCTACCACTCTCAAAGAGTCACATTTAAATCCTCTTTACAGAAAACCAATTCTGAAATGCTATTTTGTGCTAAATAAGAAAGAATTTTAGAAAGGTTTTTGACCTAACAGAATTTAAGTTTTAATAACTGGAAATCTATGTTCTAGATCATTGAAAACTATAGTGCATAGTTTCTCTTTTATTGCCATTTCTTATTAAGCCTATCTAAAAAACTACAGGCCGACTAAGAGGAGGCTCAATATATTAGATTTGCAACATCATGTTCTGAGAGACTTGATGTGATTTGATTTTCATAATGATGCTTAAGGTATCAATAATAAATCTTTTAACAAGCTATATATTCCCCTATGAAGGTGTAGGACCACTAAGGAAACACCACGGTTCATTCTCTGGACTCATTATTCCACTGTCCAAGTTGTGAACCACCTGTCACATCTTTTACCACATTTTTTGGAGAAGACAAGCAGTGGTACATTTTCTTAGTTTTCTAGTACCCAAACAATCTGCTATCACTAATGACTGCTATCACCTCAAACCATGTCCTTGAAGCAGGGAAGCATTATGCATCTCATTAATGGAGAATTCAAGAACAAAGATAGCAAATTTTGCAAACAAGCCTGTGGCCAAGTCATGATTTCCTACATCTCTGACTTGCACAGTTCATCTAACAGTTCCTCCTGTTGCTAGTGCATGCCTCTCCTATCTCCTTGCATAACACAACTTCTTACCAACTCTTTCCCTTCATATATCACTTACCGTCTCAGCAATCTTTTTGGTTTCTGTGAGTAATCCCAGTCCTCAGATGCAGTGTTAAAAAGGGGAATATCCACCCTACAGCTGGAGGCTTCCCACTTACCCTGTTTTCCAGCAGTCTGCAATGCTTACAGGTTCTAGAACAATTTAGCATTAATACAGAGACAGCTCTTTTGCTGCTTATTCAGGATTTGCACATACATTTCAGATGAAAGCACAGTCTGCAAGTCAATCAATGCAGTATACACACTCTTTGGCTATTATTAAGTAATCACTAACAGAACTGCTCTAGCATTAGGTGATAATTCTACATGGAAAAAGAGGTAAATTATTATTACATAGTATCATTACATAACCTACCTTTCAACTAACAAATTGCTGATTGATTCAATTGCTTACTGACAGTCTCCATGGCAACAATTATTCCCTGTATCAAATAATACCAGCAGCATTTAAAAATGTCAACCTCCTCCACCTGACCTCTGCATAATAGGAAATCTGGATCTGTTCTACTTTAAAACAAAACTCATCACACATCAATAAAATCTCTAGAAAATTCCTGATTTATCAATCACGATGATTTTAAGCTGTTCAGTATAAAGCACACTACAGAGTTCCATGCTGTATAGTACATACCCCATGTTCTTTAGCAGCCATAACCACTTTTGAAACAATATCTTCTTCAACAAAAGGCCTCACAGCATCATGGATAATCACTACTTCTGGCTTCTGCACCAAATGGCTGGAAAATTCATTCTCTGCAAGCACTTTCAGTCCATTGAATATTGACCGGTGACGAGTTATTCCACCTTCTACTACTGTAACTCTTTTGTGGCCATATTTTTCAATGATATTCTTCATTGTTTCAATATTTTCCGGAGAGACCACCACAATAATGTCTGATATCCAACTTATCCTAGAAAAATCAGTACAAAACCAGAGAAAGTAGACATGAATGACTAAATAAAAGGGGAGATATATGAAACAAAGAAATTAATAATAACAAAAAAAATCAAGATGGCTAAATAAAGCACCTCTCAGTATACCCAAGTTCATGTTTTTGCACTCCACTCCGTAAACGAGAGCTATAATAGAAGATTTATACCAATGACACTGGAGTTCTGGGAAGGGACTTGTTTCCAACAACCACTTTGCAGAGGGGCACAATCTGTTAACTCTTCAAAAGCCTTGAAAACATTTCTTATTCCAGCATCATTCCTAACTTCAAATACAACTTCTAAATCAAACAGGAACTTTGTTAATCAGTTTCTAATAAACTGGTAAATCCTGTCGCCTGGCATACTCCATGTTCCAGTGAAGCACATGATGTACAAGGAAATGAGACAATCAAGAAAAAGTCTGAAACAAAGACCACTATCAAAACAGGCATGAGCATTAATTGATAGAATGGTAATGAATGAAAACTGTAACACTCTAACATTGACAGGAAACATTACACAGGGAGTTTGAAAAATTCATATATATATTTATAAACACAAAGGTTTCTGCTGTAGGAAGCTAGAAAAATGTAAAAAATGTAGCTATGCCAGTCCATAACACCATATCGAAAATACATTTTTAGAGATCGCCAAGATTTTACTGTTGGTATCAGTCCTGCTCTAGAACTGAAGGGTTGTGTGGGGGGAAGTGAATGACCCACAGACCATAAGATTAAAACCAATCACAACTGAAGGAAGGTGGAAATCATACTTCTGTCAAAGTATCTAGAAATACAAATTCTAGCAATATGTGGCATACTGTATTTCAAAACAACAGAAATACCACAATTCAAATCCATTGTGGTGTCCTATTTTCTAAATACCTATGCAGAGAACATTAAAAAAAGTAGTTGTGTTCCCTTTCTGTGTCTCCACAAATGGCAGAAGAGCATTTTAGCATGTCAGACAAGAAACTCACCAGATGAGCAATGATTAAAAGAAAAAATTACTATGTTAAAGTTACCCATGTGTAGCTTACACACCCAACTAGGGAGAGAGAGAGACAAGAACGATACACTGACTAAAACTAGTAAAGCTACTGAAACTAATATTGCAGACATGAGAAGAACGAAAGCACTAAGAACTAAATATTTGCAGTTAGAAAAACAAAAGTATGAAATTCACAGTTCAGAAATGCACAGGCTCAAGATACTGACTTCTGCAATGACACATGAGAAAACACTGCCTAACCATTCTTACTTCAAAAGCAAAATTAATCTGTGTTACAAATCAGTTGCCTAGAACTACGTGAAACAACTGAGCACCTTCCACCTTATTATTGGGGGTTGGGGGTTGTAATTAATAATACTCCATGGAAAACTATTTCAATGAATTGTAAAATAACTATTTAAAATAAAGTTCTTTAGCATTCTTCAAGAGGAGAATACTTGTCCTTATGTTCATTTTACTAGTAGCAAAGGCAGAAAATACAGCCAAACCAACATATTCTCAGCATTCTTTAAGTATTGAAGTTGCCCAAATGTAAAACCTGAAATCATGTGGTTTCAAGTTTCATTTCAACTTGTCACTGGTCCATCAAAAGGTTTAAAAATCTCTCATATGATTTCTGGCATACTTTCATATTTAACTACAAAACATAGCACTTCTACATTACTTCAATTTGGACCTAGGGCAAACTAACTGGATTCATCTCAGTTCTTCTTTTAAATACAGAGAATCAGTCATTTAAGATAGAAAAATCCAGAAAGAGCTATTTCACACTAATTGAGAACAAGAGCTCTGCATTTTGATTTGCAGAAAGACTGTAGCATTACACAGTACCCAGAAACTGGACAGTCTGCACAGTCACTGAGACTGTGTCAGAAGAGCACTGACATTGCCCTTTCTGGAGTCAAAGGAAACAGATTGTGAGGCAACTGGGTAGTACACGGCATCTTCTGAGAAGCAGGGAGGAGAACACAAGTACTGGCCAGCCTGTGATAAATCTCTTCACAGAGGGGGTGGAATGGCTCAAGGCCTCCAGTGGTACAATACACCAAAAAGTGACAGGATGCGGTCACAGCTCCACCCTGTGTCTGCATAAACACATTTGTAAACTTGAGTATGTCCTCCTTAAACTCATTCTGGACTCACGTTCTATAATTAGAGCTGGGATTTAGGGATGGAACACATTCATATAAGAGCATAAAGGTATCCTCCAGATTGATTACATACAGAAGAGCTTAGGGTATGTCCCACTAAAGCTCATGAAAAGTACTAATCCAGTGAAGTATGCTACAAATTTTAATGAATGAGGGTTGTGTACCACACAGGTTGCTAGCTCTTCTGAAGATATGCTTATGTTGCAAAATGTTTTAAAGAAGTAGTATACTGCTTATGGAACTGTTGCAAAATGTTTTAAAGAAGTAGTATACACTCAATCTGGCAATAAATGAATCTTTTTTCCCCTCCCTTAGTTTATCACATGCTTTCCTTCAGAAACATTTCACACTAATATAATAAACTTCTTAGGACTGCGTAGATTCCAGTTTACTGGATTTTCCAGTCAACTGCTCAAATCCAGTTTAAAAACACCACTTCACATACCATTTCAATTTTGCAACTGTAATATTGGATCAAGCTTCAGACAGAATCAGCATGACCCATGAAAAAGATCACAATCCTGTACCCCAACGTGCTTTAACAACACACAACTCTAATGCTTCCAGACAACACAGGCTGCAGTTCCAAAGTGGAAAATCAAGTCTGACCAAATGCCCAGTTACAATCACTTTACCACTGCCTTGGGAGGACCCCAATACTAGCAGAAAGCAAACAATGAGGCAGAAAGGACTATATGTTTCTTTCCTGCAGCTATGCTCCTCATCATCACCTACTTATAGACTTACTGCCTAGTAAAATATAGCATTGTTCCAGTAAATTTCAAACAGAAGTGCAAACACTTAAGAGTAGCTGAGTTAGAACTGAGTAGGGGAGCCCATTAACTCTGCAACAGATTAAGCTATTCCTTCAAAACACAGGCTGCAGAGGAAATGAAACAAACCCACTTTGAAACTGTATCACCTAAATGGCATGCTGAGGTACGAATGACCCAGATTTAACCCTCCACCAGTTCACTCACGTAGAAACCAGGGCTGAAATCTGATATAAGGCTCAAATACCCATACTCAATCTCTTGCAACTCTTACACTGCCACTAAAAAACTCTTCAATATAACCTACTGAGACCAGCAAAACAAGGCCAGAACTAGGGAGCTGCTGCTGAGATGGCTTTAGCAGTGTTAGACAGGATCTTTCAGTCTCACAGAAACTTTCACAGGTGCAAGATAAATCACCATATTACTTTTGCTAAACTTATTAAAAACCAAATGAGAAAAAGAAGCACCAAGAACAAAATCAATTTGCCGAATGCAAGTGTAACTTCCTTTTGCTCCATAAAAGCTTTGTTATGAATTTATTGATATATGAGAAAACATATTAATATAATGTATCCTTACAGTACAAAAATGGAAGCAGGAAGCTTTTACAGTAGATTAAGAAAGTTTGGAGGATCTCATGTACAGAAACCACTCAATTTTTTCCAGAAATAAAATACTCTTATGAGTCAGACATGATAAAAAATATACCTCCATAAAATTTGCTGTAACTATTTTTTGCTCATAAGCTACTTCAAAAAAAAAAAGCTAATTACAACTGGACAAAAAGAAGTATCAGAGTAGATTCATTTAACAAAACTGTAATTGTGTGACCTATAGAGCCAAGTGTATATGCATCAGTCAGTGGAGAAAAACATTTGGCAAATAACTATGCAAGACACTTCCAAAGAGGTGCTTCTTTGGGAGCTTCCCCAGGGGATTTTAAGAGACCTCCCCCTGTTTTAAGATATTACACTAAAGAAAACAAAGCTGACTGAAACCTTTATGGAAAATTTTAATTCTGACAGTGAAGATATCAACTCTGCTTTCCTCTTTTATAACCACTCATTGTACTTGCAACAACTGGGGAAATATGAGCACAGCTAGAATAGCAGCAGCATATTTTTTCCACAACTATTTTAAAATCAATCTTTACCTTCATTTGTTTTCCTCTCTACAGATCAGTAAAATATACATGCATGTGTGCATACAGAGCTAAAATTCCTCCCTGCCTCAGAAAAAGAATCGAAAAGGTTCTATTCTAACAAACATACTTACACCAAAAAGAAATCAAATTAAGGAAAAACTCTGCTAGTTGCTACAGAAGCAAAAACAAGGAATGCCATTATAAATCAGTTGAACTTGTTGCAAAAGCCTTGCACAGTTCAACAAAAGCAGGAACAAATTCAATGGGAAAAAGACATTTAAGTTTCCTAACATACTTTAATTTTAGCCCGAAGGTAGGGCCTGACCTTCCTATCAGGGCCACTGCAGTGGCAATTAAAACCAAAAATTTCTTCTGACCCTAGTTTTGCTCATCTCCTCTTCCTCAGGGTATCATCTGTGATTATTATTGGCAGGCCAATGTTCTACATACTGTTATCCTATACAACAGGATGCACTGCTTATTCATTCATGTCTGCTCTTGTCTCATCTGTCCATTTTTCCACATTAATATTTAAGGGTCTCACTACTTTCAGCTGAACAGCATAAAAATCTTCTTCTACTGATCTCTAAAAAGCACGTGCAAAGCAGCTGCACATCCTTGAACTGCTCATGTATTTTTGTCTATACACTGCTACCTTTTTTTCCAGATTTAAAAAAGCTCCAAAATAGACACACCAGCCAAGATGTCCAGTTCAACAGAAGTTATTACAGGCTAATGAGTCAATGACCCATCCAATTACATCAGGTAAACAACAGACATAAGATATAGTATCAAGCTAAACACAAAATCTGCCATTTCTGAGTAATTTTGTGATAAACTGCAGTTCTGCAATATTACACACTCACACTTACAAAGGCACAAAGTAAGAACAAGGTACATTCTTCACATTTTCAGAGCCAGAAGTAAAAGTGTTGAGATGAAAATGAAAGCAATCCCAAGCTTTGGCGTACATCTGTTCCCAGCTCCTCATACACATCTATACCAATCAACACGCCAATTCAGAAGAGGTGGCAGGAAGCTCTGCCTGACAGAGCACTGGCAGGGGTTATTGCACTCCTAAGAAAAAGCACCAAGCTGCTACTGTCACAATCAACTTGGTTGAACTGTACAACTCAAAACCAACCTTCTAATTTTTTTCCATCTCTAGGTCAAACATAATACTGTTGCTCAAAGTATAGCTATTTTCTCAGAGCTTATTAGCAGTAAAAATAAAGATTTTTTTTTTTATATGCATAACAGTTCCTTCCCAAAGCTCATTCTGTTCTCTTTTCTATGTCTCCAATACACCAAGTGAGGATATAATTCTTCTCTACAGATTCCCACGATATTTGGGCAGAAATTACAGCTGTGGCAAGCTTTGGATTCGACGCTTTGCTTACTGATGTGCTTAGCTTTGCAACTAGCTGCTGTTGAAAATTAAATAAAGAAAACAAGCAGTATTTCTTTCATAAAGTAACAAGTGACCTGGGGGAAGCCTCCCTGGGTGGGAACAGAAAGAGTCCCAGTTTTGAAGTTGTACAAGTTTCCATGTGTTAAGAACTTTGGGAGAGGCTGGCAATTTTACTTCTTTCACCAACCTCCACTCTTCCCCATTTATTCTCTCTAAAAATCTAAAGGTTTGTTTTCCTACAGGTTACTGCAACACATCCAGAATTCCCCTTGACACTCTGCTCCAACCTGCAGTGTTTCAAGTGACACTAGATACAAGACTTACATTATGTTAACATTTGACAATAATATATTAACTGTCAGAAACATGCCTAGAACTCACAGCCTTATGGAAAGGAAAAGCCTGGCTGTTAAGAAATCCCTTTACTTTAATCCTTTGTTCCAACACAGAATCATAGAATGTTAAGGGTTGGAAGGCACCCTAAAGATCACTTAGTCCCAGTCTGCCTGCCATGGGTACTTCCCAGCAAACCAGACTGCTCAAGGCCTTATCCAACCTAGCCCTGAATGGTACCTGGGTTAGAGCATCCACAACCTCCTGAGGAAACCTGTTCTGGCTCCTCGTCACCCTAACAGTAAAGCATTTCTTTCTAACACCTAAACTAAATTTCCCATCCTTCAATTTGAACCCATTACTCCTTGAGATATCACTACAGCATAAACATGGAAAAGTTACACTTGCACCTTCACACTACATAAACCATCAGCTTCTAGTCCAGCAACCGTAACTTAAGCATTTTTCCTTCAAACTTCCTGCTGATGCAAGGTGTTTTACCACGGGCAATAGTGGAGCATAATGCAATGATGGGATGAATGTACGCCAGCTAGTTCATTCATCCCATCATGAGGAGTGGATCATTTTTCGAAGCCTCTGGACATTAAAAAGAGCATATCCAATGGTAGAATAAATCTCTTTCCAGGGCTGATGGATAGTCCTGACTGTCTCCAACAGCTGTGGTGGGCTCCTAGCTCACCAAACCAGCCACTGCAGCTACACAAACCCTCGAGCTTTGAGGCCGAGTGGGCTCGAACAGAAGATCTCCAAGAGCCAAGGAATGCGGCACAGCCCCGAAGCATGGACAGGGCTGGAGGAGGTCGGAGGGCCTCCCGGGATGGCGGCGCTAGAGCCAGGCTGGGGTGGGGGAAGCGCCCACGTCCCGCCCGGGACTTCGTTCCGGGTGAGGGGGCCCAGACACACCTCGCTCCCTTCCCGGTGTGACCGGGCGGGGAGGGACGGAGAGACCACAAGGCAAACGAGACCCGCCCTAGTGCCCAGGGCCTGAGGCCAGGGCAGCACGGGCTGCCTGCGGCTCTCCGGGCCCGGCGAGGGCCGGCAGGAGCCCGCGGGGCGCGGTCGGAAGCCGAGCGGCGCCGGGCTCGTTACCTCTCCATGGCCCGCACCGCGTAGCTGACGAGCGGCCTCCCCTGCACGGCGCAGAACTGCTTGGGGGTGGCACCGCCCAGGCGCTCCCCGCTCCCGCCCGCCGGCAGCACGGCCGACACCGACACGCCGCCGGGCGCGGCGCCGCGGCTGCCGGGCTCCATCGGCCCAGGGCTGCCGGCTCCGCTCCGCGCCCCCCGCGGCAGGAACAGCGCAACCGCCCGCCCGCCTGTTTTATTCGCCCACGACGTCCGCGATCCAAAGAATCCAGCGCCCGCCCGCTCGCCTGCCCCCGGCGCACACCGGGCCCTACCGCTCGGCCCCCCCGCGCTATGCGAGCCCCCGCAGGAGCTCCCCCGGGCCCCGGCAGCCCCTCGGGAGTGCCCGGACCGCGGCGAGGGGCAGCGGGGCACGGCGGCGGCGGCACGCAGAGGCACTGCCCGGGCACGGCCGCCATGGGCCCTTTAAATGCCCGGCTCGCGGGTGGCGCGGGGCGGGGCCGCGCTGAGGGGCGGGGGGCGCGTCCCGCCCTGTCCCGCCGGGAGCCGGGCTGGGGCTGCTGGCTCGTCAGGGGATAAACACGGGCCTGGTGGCGCCGAGGGAAAAGCAGACGGAACCCTGGGCCCTGCGTCTTCGTGAGAGCCCAAGAGGCTGGCAGGGAACACCTGCTGAAATGTAGTGATTGTTTTCCTTCATTCTACGAGGGGGAGATTGGAATAGGATCATATTGGAATTCTTGAGGTTGGAAGACCTCTTAAGTCATCGAGTCCAATCGTTAGCCTAGCATGGCCGTATTCACTGTTTAACTACATTTCCCAAGTGTTACATCCGCACACCTTTGGAACATTTCCAGGGATCAGGACTCTGCTGCTTCCCTGGGCATTCTGTTTTAATATCAGCTCTTTCAGTGAAGAATTTTTTGTCTAATATCCCACATAAACCTCCCCTGGTGGAACTTGAGGCAATTTCTTTTTCTGTCCCCTGCCACCTGGGAGAAGAGGCCCATTCCCACCTGGATCCAGCCTCCTCTCAGGGGCTGTAGAGAGTGAGGGGGTCTCCCCTGAGCCTCCTTTTCTCCAGGCCAAGCAGCCCCAGCTCTCAGCCACTCGTCACAGGACTTGTGCTCCAGACCCTTCCCCAGCCTCTTTGCCCTTCCCTGGACTCACTCCAGCATCTCAGTGTCTTTTTTGAAGTGAGGGGTCCCAAACTAGACACAGCACTCTAGGTGTGGCCTCACCAGTGCCAAGAATAGCAAGACTACCACACACTATTTCTGGTACAAGCCAACATGCCATTGGCCTTCTTGGCCACCTGCCTCATGTTCAGCCACTCTGAACCAGCGCCCACAGGTAAAACTCAGTGGTGGTCAATTCACTGCAAGGATCTGGGATGTTCCAGCTCGTCTCATGGTGTTAATATAAGCAGTGATGGCCCAGACATATTTGGAAAATTCCCAGGGCTAATACCCATTAAATGGCAGAGAAGACACAGCCTGGTGATCTCCTGTCAAGACATTAGTGAGGTGGCAGGTGTCAGGGCAAGCCAGGAAGCTGAGCCAGTGGGGGCAGGTCAAGGTCAGGGAGGCATCAGAGCATATGCAGACATAGGAGGCCAACAATAAAGACTGCTTAAAAGTAGCTCCCAAAGCAAAACAAGGAAAGGAAGGCTGAGAAGAGGGTTGCTTCTAGCTTTTTCATAACAGCTCTTACTAGTGGAAGGACTGTGTTTGTATTTGACAAGTTGGACTCCTTAACTCATCCAGGCTTGAAGGTGGGGGTACTCAGGGCCCTGGCCCTTGCCTCTGTGGTATTATTTCTTGGAAAAATTCAGTGTCTTATATGCAGGGTATCCTAAAATTACCAAAATCTTTAGTGTCTGCAAAATTTCTTTATATCTTTGAGAAGACAGCTTATTTACAGCTTTTCAGGTTTCTCTTGGTTGTGTTAAGAGGAACCTAAGGAAAACACATACAGAGACCTTTCTGAGGAGTAAGCATGAAAGTTTATAAGCCAGCTGGGCTGCTTTGCCAGTGTCAGCTGTGGGCTGGAGTAAAATGATCATACAGGCTTGCAAAGGCATCATAAGTAGAAGTCATACAATAGGACTGAAGTGATCCCTCCTAGCAAAGGCAAGACTCCACAGGTATTCTTGATACCTGCAGCAGCAGGAAAGTCATGCACAGCACAGACACTTCACATGCAGAGGTGTCAAACTTTTGGAATGGAGACTTTTCACCAGAGAAGGAATTAGCTAGAAATTGAACTGCCTTCCTCCCAACAAATGTTGGTCTCATTGTCTGCAGGACAGTTTAGCATGTGGGATTATTTTTTAAAATACATTGGCTCAGCAACTATATTAAACTGTTTATGGTTTTTTTTTAGCAGGTCTTTTATTTTCTTTTCCTAGAAAGCATTTCACTACCTAATTCCTGGGTTTTTTTAGCAGGTCTTTTATTTTATTTTCTTTTCCTAGAAAGCATTTCACTACCTAATTCCTGACTGATGACATGTATTTGTCTGTTGTCTCTTTCAGGATTTCCAAGTTTGTACTGTGAGTCAACATCCCTTCATTATTATTAGGTGCCCAAAATTAATTTTTCTTCTTAAGCTCAGCACCTCTAATATCCATGATCGTCTTAAATTCTGATTTTTTTCTTGCAGCAGTCCTATACAAATGCATTCATGGAAGTTTATACTGCAGCATTCCCAATTTTCCCTCTTTTTTTCAGTGCAACATATTCTGAATTTCTGTCTCAGGTCTTCATGCATTTGTTCATAAAAACCATGCCTCTTATTTGCCTTTCTATAAGGAACAAAATAAGTTCTTTTTAGTTTCATGACTTCTCACAGTGTATATGAGTTCTGAGGAGTAGGTAAGTAAGACATTCACAACATCGAAACAGCCTTCAAAACTATTTTTCCCTTCCTTCTTGACACAGTGGTTTTGTATGTCTTTACCTACACACACAACCTCTTGTGCTCAGTACCTTCTTTCTTGTCCAGCCAGTGTTTCCCCACTTCATTTCATTCATTAATATTAACTTCTCTGAAGGAACATATGCCAGTTTGGTTATGTTCTTGCTCTGAAGTCCATTTCCCTTACTATGGTAGGGATATTACACTTGATCAATCCAGAATAAACTATATTTGATGGGTGGACTTTGGTGGATGCAGACTTCAGTGTCATCAAATCTGTTGTATATCATGGTGGATTTTACAATCCAGCCAAAAAGCACTTTGAAGCTGCTTTTGGCTTCACTTGAACATGAAAAGTTTCAGAAGTTCTCATGCTTTCCACAGTCCCTATGGAGTCAAAAGATTCTTGACTTGTGTTGATAGCCCCTGGTCATTTTTCCAAAGTCCATCAGATTTTTGGCATCTTGGTTATACTGAACTTTTTACTGTTATTTCTCCTTTTGTTTTGTTTTGTTTTTTGGGTTTTTTTTCTGTTTTCCTAAGCAATGATATGGAAGGAACAGCATATTTAGCATTCTTATATATTTATATTATGTTTTACCATGGGTTAAGAAAACCAGGATTTGGGGGTTTACATTTTTTTAATATTCATTTGTTATTAATGTGCAATGAAGCACTTTGTGAATGCAGTGACACTTGGTGAATACATAATTTATCTTAAGTTCCATTCCATTATACATTTTGTATTTAATCAATATCATATTTTAGTTGCTGTGCATATATATGCATGCTCATACATAAACATTGGAAGTGGGTAAAATGTAAATTCACACATATTGGAAGAACAATTTTGCACAGTTTTTTTTCTGGATAAAAAGGGACAGAGGCAGCATTTGCCTCAAAGCAAGTAAAGAGCAAGATAATCTATCATTTCTGTGCAGGGGTATAACATCTGAAACCACAGTTGTAGTTTGCAATTATGCAGTAAATATGCCAATCATATGTTTGAAAAGAAAAGTGGGTTTTTTCCCTTTTTTTGTTGGAGAAAGAAAATATGTACAAATTGGAATCAAATTACAGTAGTGAAATGCACCTGACAATTTGTCTGCTGAGGGAAAAAAAATTATCTGTTTCTATAACTGAAACTCATAATAGGGTTTTTAGAGAACATTAAGTTATGGGAGTGGTAGATATCATTCTGAAAGGCTTCTGTGGAAAAAATAGTGAAAGAATAAAATTTCTTAATTTAAAATTGCAGTTGAATCTTCTGTAGAGGAGGTATAGCTGAGAAATTGTCCTTTTTTTCAAAATTCTTGAAGCATTTTATTTTTAATGCAGGCAAAATAAGATTAATTTGCCTTTTCCTGACAAGCAGCAAGGTTCACTAGTGTTTTAAAGGGAAAGGCATGCGATCGAAGAATATTTTGCAAGTTAAAGTAAATTGTAAAAGCAAAATTACAAAACCCCCCCAATATACTGTGGAGCTGCAAGATCTCTAAAAGACAACATAAAGATAAAAATACTACAAATCTGAGAGCCCTTCTTGAAGCTAAAATGGTATCTGTAGCATTCTGAGCAGTTGTGCAGGCTTTTAACCAGAACCTTGTGTTTGCAGGATTGTATTTCACTAATTTTATCCAGATATATAAATTTTTACTTCAGTGGTGGCAAGCCATAAAATGAACATGCAGAGCTGTAAGGAAGGAAGTGGAATGCTGGTTCTCTTTAGACATTTTTTGTATTCAAATAGGATAGTCCTGGCAGTCCTGGCTCTCCTGAAGTCACCAATAACTGTCTCAAAACATAGAAGTCACTGTTTACAGAAACAGACACAGGTTCCTTGCCTATCTGAAGAGATTAGGAAGCCCCCAAAGGATAGAATGTCAGTTTTTATCTTGCATGTCTGTTGCTATTTGTAGCACTTTGCACAAGATCTCCAAGTCTTAGGCTTCATTGAAAGCATGCTTATTTTTCCCAGATATTTTATTTCGGTTCTGATTGATCACTAGAAAAAATAATTGTGTACCAATTTTATTTTATGCTCTTCACAATTTTCTAGTTGTTGCCTGAGTCTGAGGGTGGATCAGCCCTCCACATGGTCCTCCACAAGTCTGAGACTGACTTACATCTTCACTATTTCAATCTTTGTTGCACAGCAGCTGCCTTGAAGTATTTGCTCTGTGGTGACAGTGGTTTCCAAGTCCATATAGTGTCATAGGGAACATAGAGCTTGAGGCAGTATAATAGATGAGATAATGTTGAAAAGGGCAAAAATATTTTCTTTCCAAAGCATATTTAGCACCTTTAGGGAAATTTTATCTTATTTCACATAAGCATATATTTATATTTGTACTTTTACAAATAAGACTGCAAAGGGTTATTTCTTGGTCTGAGATTCTTTGATGAAAGATGCTATAGATGTGTGGAATACTTAGATACAGTGTTGTGCTATTGATTTGCTTCTATTGGTATGTGGAACTGAGATCAAAACACCATGTACAGCAAGGGAGTTACACACATGCATAACTTAAATTATGTGAATGTTGACTATCAAATATCAAAGACTGCTTACATGCCTTATATACAGTGTGTGTAGAACCACCTATAGATCAGATCCCTAAGGGGAATTCTGAGTGCTATTTCCTTCATAGGAAATTCTGCAAAATATATTTTTTAATTGAAGTGTAAATAGAGAATATATTTTTAGTTCAAGTGTAAATAGAGAATATTAATGCTAGAAATGTAAAGGAAATGTGGCCTTTGAACACAAAGAAGTGTTTTCATGCTTGTGCGTCATTGTAGGTATGTTGAAAAACATGCATTGCATTTCACCTGTTGTGTCCTGTGTGCTTTATATGTGCAAACCCCTTTGACATTGTTTTACATGGTTTTGGTAGCTAAATTTCTTCTATGAATACTTGATACATAGAGGAATCATCTTGCTTGTGTAGTGTGCATGTGCTAGAAAAAAAATTGACGCACATTGATTTTGATGTTTGGCATACATTTTAAAGCTTCACCCTAAAATGTTCTATTTCCCCTGAAGTGTTTATCCATTCTCTATCTGATAATCGTCTAGGCCTCTGGGATGAGGAAGGTTATTTCAGGAGCTGATTAATATTTTGTGTACACAAAGTAAAAGAATTTAAAGATAAGAGAATTACCCTATAGTATGCTATCCAATAATTCATGAGAGTGAAATTCCCTGACTGCAGGAGAATTTGTGAAACTCAGAAGTGTTAAACACTTGAAAAAAGACTGCTACTGCTTTGGGAGTGTATTGGCAAGTAGGCAATGAGATGGAGGCCTCATAATTTTTCATTAGAAATGACTGACTAGTCTTAGACACTTGGCTCTGGAAGAGTCTTTGTAGATTGTAGGTGTGTTGGTCACATGCTCAGTAATGCCAGGCTTGGGTAGGCCTATCTCAGCTTTAACAGCACCATGTAGTGTGCTGTGTATAGGAACTGTGGTTTAGGGTCTTTGGCTGTCAGAGTGCACTGGATGGTGACACTAATGCAGACATGCAGGCTGAGGGATGGAAATTGCTATGGCTGTTTTCCTCTGTCACTGTGACATAAGAGTCACAGCATAGTGCCTTATCATGTCAGTAAAAAGGGAAATGTTTATTTATGACAGATGTCCAGTCATGACTGAAGAAACAGTTACCTCTGAGGAAAGACTAATGGTAGTTTCCCTTCCCCAAGATGATTCAAAGCAGAGATAGTCTATGAACTGGTTAAGTAAGTGGTGTTGAGCCACAGATGTCAAGATCCAGTGATATAGAATGATGTAATGAAACATTAGAAAATATATAAGAGTTCAAGTTAGATTTGGAATAAGGTTGGGATTTTCATGTCTCTGAATCTTTGTTTTAATTTTGATGTGTGTATATTACCATGCTGTATTTTATTCATTACCATCTTCTGCGTTATTTCCATGGAATGTTTGTGAAGGAATATGAAACAATTCAAGTGATTGAGACAATCAAATAAGACCAATGAAAATTTGCAGATTTGGTATGTATAGGTGTAAAAGTTTTACTATTTAGTGCTGCACTGAAAGCATTGTTTCTGCATCCCTTGTCATGTTAATAATGGTCCTTACTTTAAGAATACCAGGAATGTTATTTATTGGCCTTACGTCTAAGAAATATAGGTGAAGTCAGTTTGCCAGAGTTCATATGGGAGGGATTCTGTCCATGTCAGTTTTTACTCAGTAAATGAAGACTGGTTCTGACTAGTCCACTGGGGACTGAAATTGCAGCAGGCAAGGCAAGGTACAATCCAACACAAAAACTGGACTTAATCTTCATTGCCTCTTTATACGGTATACATTAGACAAAACAATCATGTGCAAATAGTCCTTTTTCTCCTCTTTTGATTTTTTAGTGCTACTTTCTAACCTTTTTGGTAGTTGGTAAAGGGATATGCCTTAAAATGCAGTCTGCCTTGTGGTAAGGTTTGTGAATCTTTTTTTCTCTTTCCAAACAGTTGCTTTATAGTGAGCAAAACATGCAGGATGGTAGTCCCTAAAAACAGTAGTCTTGTCATAATCCTTTGCCTTGTCCTTTGCTGACTTTTGCAGTTCTAGTATGAAAATGTCAGATTGGAAAGGATCAATCCTTTGATCCTGTTCAATTTTTAGAAAGATCAAGGTTACAGATTTTTCCCAACTGCAGAAACGTGGCTACTTGTCGTCCAACAATTTATGCAGAGACTCAGCTTGTTTAGCATACACTGCAGAGCAACCATCAAAGGTTAACCATTTTCCATCATACCAATCTAGCTGGATGCAAACCAACTACTTGATGAAAATGCTCTGTATCCTGCTACTCTTTTTCTGAGTATTGCAATCCTACTCATTCTACGTTAAAAAATTCTTCCTGGAATTTACCTGTTCCAATACTATTGTATTTTTTCTTATGTTGTTTTCTTCAGTGCTGAATGCTTCAGAAAATGTATTAAGTAATGCATCCTTCTGTGCATGTGTGTGTGTGTGGTGTGTGTATGAAAAGGAATTGTGGGAGAGGTAACGTAAATATTGTAAAAAAACGAGCCTGGTCATTGGAACACCATGGGAAAGAGGATTTGATTTTGCTAGAGCCAGAAGTTTCAAAGGGAAAGGCAGAAATGAACAGATTTGCAAGGGACTGCAGTATTTGACTTAAGACTACCACAAAGTACTGAATCTTTAGATTCAGACAGTGCCTTGAACGGTGTGTCTAATGTGGGCTTTTATGGAAGACATATGCCAAGAAGTATTAAATTAAGCAAATAAAAATGGAAATTCTTAATATTTACTTTATTCTTGGCAAAAGATGTTGCAAACATTTTCTTCTGGGAGAGACGTCAAGATTCATAACTGATTACATAAAGATGAAAACAAAATATGGGGACAATAGTTGCATAACACCTAGAAGAGGTTTTATGTATAACTCACTAGTGTATTCTTGATGGTCTTGTTTACAAAATCAGATTAATGTAATTTTATAAATATATATGATATTTGATATATTTTATGTAGGTGTTAAGCAATATTTTGAGCTAAATTCTTCAACAAGGAAGTCCAGGTGTGTGGCAGGCTGATAGCTTTCTAAGAAACCTGTGCATGAATCTTGTCAGCTTAGGCAGTATTCATTGTCCTCAGAAATAGGAAGCTGTGGTCACTCACCAGAAGATATGAACAGTGCAGTGGAATGTGCATTTCTGTGAAGATGGCAGATTCTGAAGTCTCCCTGACTTCCCTGGTTCAGTGTGGAACAGGACAGACACGCTGTGCTGTGCATTCTTCCCTTTGCATGGGACACGAAGGCACAGAGAGTCAGAAATGGTTTTCTGCCATGTGTATTTAGACTTCAGTCTGCTACATCCCAAGGGTAGCAATGCTCATGGGCTAGCGGGCTTGAAAATCTGCAGATTGAGCAAGACTTTTGAAGTCTCATGAAAAGTTGTGAGGATAGAAGAAAATGAAGAACACACAGCATATGCTGTCCTCCACATGTCATTTTGTTCCTTTCTTTTGATCCATCTTCTCTTCTTTCTCCTCTTCTAGACATACCCAGGTTCAGGCATTTCAATATCTGAAGACAATTACACTGCAGTAATACAACCAGTTCCCAGGTGCTATAAGCTGTTCTGGCTAGTGTCCTAAAAATTGCAATAAAGATGCACAAAAGCAAAAGTTTCAGCAGACTTTTTCAATGAAGACAAGAAAAATACACCAAAAGCAAGTGTTCCTTGCTAAAACCAAAATTATTGCAGCTTTGCATTTTAGAAACACTCAGACCTCTGTTCTCCATCCCAACTTAATGGCCATAGGGAATCTAAAAAGGTTTTCTCCAACCCATCCCAAAGTAAATGAATAAATAAATAAGCAAATACATAAAATAATAATCTAACAAGCCACAGATGCTTAAACTTGCTTCAGCTACAATTCAAAGTCTTTGTGCTGCAGAGTGTTTTAAAGGTTTGCATAGTTACTCCATCTCTCAGTGGCTGTTCTTGTGGTAGGGCTCCTCAGGCCCTCTCTCAATTCTCCACTGTTTTATACAAAAGAACCTTAATGACTGTGCCTGGATAGCTCTTCTTTATCCAACTGAAATCAGACTTCACAGAATGGTTTATGCTTTTATTAAGTTGCTTTACAGCTTCCTCATGAAGTCACTTCTCACTGGGCCTAACAAAACAAATCAAATGTGGAACTCCTAAGCCAAGTCAGCATTGCTTTTCCTCTCAGTAGTCAAAATTAAAAAATAATGCATCCGGACATTCTAAAAAGAGATTTTAAATATTTATGTATCAAAAAGCAAGTGTGCTGTAGTAATGTAATTCAGAACAGCTAAGAGTTTAAACAATGAGACAATTATACACTATTGTACAACTACTAAAATAGAGAAAGGGACAATAAATAAACAAAGTGTTCAAAACATTTTTTTGTGATTTAGTATTTTTTACTTAAGCAGATGGTAGTAAAGATCACTTTTTGACAGGAGTTACCACTGCAGTTTAGTAAACAGAGCTATATTATCATTTCAGGTGATTTTGATTTTGATTTTTTTGGGCCTCTTTTCTGATAGCTGAATTATTTTATTTTATTTCTTTTTCCATTACATTCAAGAAGTACCATATTCCATCCCTATTAAAGAAGTTGTCCAGATTTTCATTTCTGTTAAGACATCCTCTGTATTTCTTGGTGGTTGTAAAGAAGCATTAAGAAGGCCTGAACTTCAGGTAATACAACATCACCTCTTTTCACTTTTCATGTCACACCAAAGGGAGGTAAGAAAATGCAAACTCCCGAAATGGAGTTACAGTCCAGTGTTTCTAAAGATTTCTCTCAGCAATTAGTAGTAGAGACTAGTTATTTTCATGGCATGTTGTTCAATAAGCCTTAATTTAAAATTAAGAGTATTTTCTTGTCATGGAAGTACTGAGTAAGGTAGATGTTTGAATATTAACTCAGTAGTAGGCGATATCTCTTGTAAATCACACTTTCCTAGTGTGTCAGTCCACATAACTCACAGAAGGAGTGAGCTGAAAAGCTGGATGTCTTTCAGAAAGATGCATGGGCAGGCTTTTTGTTGTGGGGGCGACGTTCAGGCAAAATTACCAAATCCAGTGACAGAATGTCTGCTTAGCTCATAAATCTCTAGAGAATTTTCAGGTTTAGCCTGGAGTGATGTTTATATGTATGTCAATGAACTTAAAATCAAAGCCCCTTGCCTGGCCTCCGGGAAAGGAAATGCATCATGAGAATAGGATACCTTCCAACTCTAAGGATTCCTTATAATTTTCAACTGAACACCTCCAGGTTAATACTGTAGCAACAAGACTCTCACAGTGGAATGTATTGAACAGTCCTTTCTTGATTAATGTTGTACTTCTTCAGGAAGGATATAAAGGTCAAGGTTAGAAGGACTAAAGTGATTTACTAGCAGAAATCTGTTAGGTATTTTGAAGGCTGTTATTCAAATGTCTGCTTTATTTCCAAACAAATGACTGGGCTTGGATTGGGAGATTTCGATTCCAAGGCTGCTGGAAAGGCGAGAGCAGCAGATTTGTTACTATTATTAAATAACTGAATAAATAAACTTGTTAGGGGCCTTTCTAGTCTAGATTGCCAATGTCAGGCCCTTATGACTTCCACAGTTGATAAATGCCTTAATGACACATACTATCTACCACTGCCTCTGAGAAGTGTGCCTCTGAGTGCCTCCATGCTATCAAAACAATCAGCATCTGGCTAAGTTTGTTTCTAGTTATGTCTAAGGAAAATTGATTTCCACTCATTATAAAACAATTTACCCCTTAGCTGGGAGCGGATTTCATCAACTCAAAAGTAATGAAATAGTGATGGCAGATTAACAGATTATTTGTAATCTATTCACTTTTAGTTTTCTAAATAAGCAAGTAGGAGAAATGATAAAATTATTAAGTTCTTTTTTAGATGTTTGAAATGCTTTTTAAGAAAGTATTTGGAATTCTGATCTACCTATATGATTGAACATCATTATGAAAGTCAACTTCCACATATTTTTAGTGTAATAAATAATAATAGTGTAATAATAAATAATATTTTAGTCCAATTTATGAAAAAAATTCTCTAATCTGCCTCTACATTGTACTTTTTCAAAACAACATTACATACTTCTTGTATCTATTTGACTTAAGACTTTGGGTGAAAATTTTAACATGTTTGTCTTTCCTTTTTAACTCTGAAGCAAACTTGAGCTGTATCATGTCTAAAATTATTTCAGTTTAAGCAATGCTCTGAATAAGCAAAGACTCTCTGAGTCTTTGAGAATCTTTGGGCACTGACCTCCACAAGAGCAATGGCCCATATCCCACCCACTGCAACTTTACATGTTAGAGATTCTCCACAAGAAACTAGTTAGATGTACTTGTGTAATGCCTTTTGTTTGGATCCTTGGATAGACCCTTGTGGGTTCACGTGTAACAGGATGAAACAGAAGGCACTGTATAGGCCACATTGAAGCATTCAGAGCTACAAGCTGCATCACAGAGTAACATTATTCCTTCAGAAAATTCTATATTAACATATTTCTAGTGCTGCTTCCCTGCAGATCTCTCCCACAAAAGGCCAGAGATAGCTAAAGAAGAGGCCTTAGCTAACTCAGCTGGCACATCAAAATTAAGTTGCTGCTGATGGACATGGCTCCTGCTGGCTTCCCTCATGTCCCCTCAAATATGCCAGACTTAGAAATGGGCCCCATGGTATTTCTATAGCACATCCAGCAAAATTTCACAAAGTCATTTTAGCAGAAGTGTGTCAGATTGTTTCCCTTTGGGTAGTTCTGCATAAAAGGACAATCTAGAAGTTATTATCCCTCTTTCTAAAATGTAAACTGATATTAAACATCTATTTTGTTCCTACAGTCCAGCTTCACGGACTGAAGAAAAGTTATGAGAAAGATATGAAGTTTTTTCATCCTTCTTGTTTCTGGAAGTTAAACACAGAACAGGTAGAGCAGCTTTACTGATTTTTACTGACTGTTGGCATTGAAATTGGTTATATTTTGGTCCATTATCTCAATATTTTGTGTTTTATCATCCTGAATAAGTAGCTGATAGCAATTTAAAAATAGATGTTTGGTATTTGGAAAAAAAATGTCATTAAATGACTGAACGAGACTATAATGTTTCTTAAAATAATTTTAAAAACTCTAAGTCTGCTGAACTGATATGCCTAGCAGCAATGTCATTTCAGTTCTCTCCCTGCTAACTCTTTTATTCATCATCTCTCCTTTTATGCTTAAGAGAAGCACCTTTAAGATCAGAGAATTTAAGTATAAATGGTCTCCGGTCTCATAATTTTGATATTTTCACAGTCAAACCAACTAGTTCATTAATGCCATGGGGGTTTTTAACTGTACTACCATGTGGATCACTTAAAGTTTAATAAAAAAGTGTATCTCTCTTTTACTTAAATGGGAAATTTTAAAGTGAATTTTTGAAAGTAACTTTGAGGAAAATTCATTACATTTTGTCAATAAAAATTAGGATTCAGTAAGTCAAGTCAGGCAGCAGCAATTTTCAAACAGTTCTACATTAATGACCAAGATCCCTGCCAAGCGCTTCATGATGAATCTTTTAGAATTAAAATGCAAAATAGGATGAGATAAAAAGAAGGTCAAAGAGAACTTGGGTGAGACCTTATCAGGTAAGATTTTTCATTACTCTCCTCTTGTGTAATTTTTACTTTGGGTGCAAATGGATTGTAAAAGTTAATGATTTAAGAACAGCAGAATCCCATGATGAAATCTTGCCCATAGTGTTTAAATACAGCTTGAAAGATTAAGAACAGGTGAGTCATACACTATGTGATGAAAAGTAGATTAATCACTAATTTTCTGATACATTTTATAAGAATCTGTGAATAAAAGTGCAGGACTCTATTGGTTCTATAGAAAAAATGAAGTCATATGTAATTTATACCATTATACTGACTTGATCATTACTAATGAAAAGAAAAAAAAAAGGTGGTGTCTCACTAGCTTGTAAAATTTCTCAAATACACACTTCTTCTGAAATCTAGAGCTTGAGAATTGTTAAATAAGAACCTGACTTGAACCATTAATAAGCACCATCTGTTAAACGGTCAAATAAGATTTTCACATTGAGAAAGATTGTTTCAATGTTAAATTTTATGGATAGACTTTTTTAAACCCAATAATATTCTCCCTTTTTTTAAGTGTTGTGACTGGTTGAAATGTGCACATTTTCATACAGAGAACCAGACAATACCATTTTTTAGCAGTGTTTATTTTTGTAAAAAAAAAAAAGAAACCAATGAATTTGAAAGGAAGTCATATCTGTCTTTTGATTGCACACTTTTTAAACAAAAATAACACAAGATGAAGAATGAAAAATACAGTTTTTATGTTGCTATGTCAAAATAACACCTAAGTTTATGAATGTTCAAAATTAAAATATATATACCTAAACGCTAAAATGTCTATTTTACATTATCTACAAAATGTATGTTCTACTCCAGCCCCAAATCATAGGAAAATACTTTGATACATATGAAAAGCTATAAACATAAGGAAATTTTGGAGGGAAATACACATAAAAGCTCATTAAATAATTACAACAACAAATAAATAGTTTGTTCAGCTTTACTTTTTGATTGCTGCCATGCATATTTTAATTTTTGGTATACTGAGATAAGAGAAAGGTGAGCATGCAAAGCACTTTGTTTTTAGAATTAATCTGAAAGCAGATACATGGTGTTGTAGTTTAAGCTGTTGTCAGAAGATCATAAAACATGATATAAAAGGCAATAGATGTGATAAATGTTCTCAGGAAAACACACAACAAAGCATCATTTTACAAAATTGACTTCAGTGAATACTCTTGGCAAATTTTCTTTGCTTCCATGGCTGGAGAAATTGTTAAAGTTTATAGTGTGGTTTTGGAAGGCTTGTATTATTCCCCATCTTGAGCATTTGGAAAATCACCCAAAAAGTCCATATGCTGAGAATGCCCCTTTTGATTTTGGTCAAAGCAATAAGCAAACTGAGAAACACAGCAATGGCAGACTTGTCTTTAAGCAGTCAGAATGGTAAAGCAAATGGTTACAGGTGAGTTCAATTTTGGCACAAGGAATGGGAGATGAGAGAGCAGAAAATATTTGACTTCTAACTTGTACTATGCTTGCTGGATTTACTGGCTCTTTTCCTTTCTTTGTGGTGCTGGATGGGTTTTGCTTGAGAGGTTCCCTCGAAGTTGTGGCTGGACTCATTGTGCTGCCTGGTGTACCTCTTGCACTTGCAGGCTGTGACCACAGTTATTTTGTAGGTTCTTATACTTCCATCCTGGCACTGGAGCTGGATCCTCTGAGTGCGAGTTTTGTCGTTGACACATCTCCACTCCTGCGAGCTCCGCCTGCTCCAGTACTTGGTTCCGTAACCTCCTCCAATCCAGTTGGGCAGCAGTGGCAAAGGGAGGCATTCACCAGCACACACCAGTTCTTTCAGGGGATTAATGCTGGTGCACTGGCCATCTGAGATGTACTTGGTGGATCTCAGTTCTCGACAACCAACTTGAACGCGATCTGCAGAATGCACAGAACAATAAACACTGAGATTCAGAATGGAGCGATTTCCTTAACCAGTCATTTTCACATTAACCAGGTATGTTCTACAGAAGTTAAAGTAGGCTTTAATCTTTACATGACATCTCTTTACTGTTGTGTCCCCCAACACAAGGGCCTCAAGTGCTGATGGTATCTCTGGATAATACCACAGCATAAAAAATTCCTAATGACATGCACTTCAGCAGTTGTGGTAGAAGAGGCAATTTTATTCCCTATGCTTCTTCTCAGGGACATACCTTTTAGAAGAGAAAAAATGCCCCAAGGGAAGAAATGTTTCCTGCTCATTCTCAGTCTAGGGAATCTGCTCTGTGATGTTTACAACAATTATGTTGGATCATTAGCAAGGGGGAAAACACTGCTTTGGAAACAGTTGAAATGCTTTTAAATTAATTTCAAACAGTGTGTTTCTTCTCATTCCATTGTTACAGTGGACTGAACTCTCCCATGAACTCTGTGGCTCCGGGCAGACACTGCAGAAGTGGTAACAGCTGAAGTTACCACAGAATGGGGTTCTGCCTATGAAGTTTGGATGATTAGCAGCAACAATTTCAGAGGGGTCCTTTTGCCCTCAAGAGAACACCCTCTTTGTAACTGTAGTAGTCTGTATATTGTGTGTAACATAGAGGATCCTGCAAATTCTCTCAGGCAGCTGACAGAGCCAACATGCAGAGCTTCTCATACAGGCATGTTTGTACCCGTCTCTATGTGCGGCTCTGCACCCTGCAATAAACACAACTGTTTATTTCAGTAATTATACTTTGAAATAAACGCCCACAGTGTGCTTAATTTTAATAAGCAATCTTTACTGTCTGTGCTCTCCCTCTTTCCGAAGGACAATTACGGCACAGATTCTACACACAATGCAATTAACTAACGCTTTTAAAATAGAAGTAATTACTAGAAACATTTCAGAATGAATCATAAAAGGCTTTGAAGGTACATCTACATATCACAGCTACAGACTGCTTCTGTTTCTACTTGGATTTTTGGAAGCAAGTTCTGAACTGAGGCACTGCGTTAAGATTGCTTCACTCTGTCCTCTGTGTCTCAGGGTGGGCAGGAAGAGGGGACTGTAAATCTGCAGGCTGATCCCAGGGAATATTGACAGGGCTGCTCTACTGCCTGCTTTGCAGAAAAGATTCAGGCTTGCCTTCCTGCAGCTGCACTCAGGAATGTACCTGGAAGCATCTGGTCACAGATCTGAGTTTGTCTTTCCTTCTGTTTTTCTGTCTTCCCCGGCTCAGCTTTTCACCAGTGACAGCTCAGTGACAATGAATACCTACTGGGCTGTCCCAGTAATCTCATAATGATGAGATGTTTCCTGTGCATTAAAACCCTTTAGCATTCATAAAAGCTGACACACCTGGCTTAGCTGAAAGGTATCGGTGTCACTTGTTGCCTTCACTTTCCAGGGATGACTCTATTTTTATCAAGTTGCTGTGGGTGGGTTGGTGTGTGTGAATGTTTCCTCTATCTGGATTTCTTTCATTTTAAGGAGGTGTGCAGGGGATGGAACAGATAAAGTCAGTAGGTTTCCAGATCCCCACGTATCTGACTTATGTGTATAAAACTCAGAAGGAAAGGACTGGATATAAAAAAGGCAAGTTAGAGCAGAGATCATAGGTAAATTACGACCTGATTTGTTTACTTTTGCTGGAGGTGTTAAGCGGGTAAGTGCTACGGCAGGAAGTAAAACTAAACAGCGGGAACAAAATTCAGAGTTTTTTATTGCACTTGAAAAGTAGCCCAGACACCTCCCCTGCCCGCAGTGGGAGGTGAGTCAAAAAAGCGAGCGCTCTGGAAATGCCTCTCTGTCCTTTTTCTTTATCTGGCTTCCCTGCCGGATAGATGCCATAGAACCCGGCATTCCTGGATGAACCTCCCTCAGGAAGTAACCTGCCCGAGAGAGCCGGTCCTACAGGACTTCCCAGCACGGGGGTGGGAGGGCGGCTGGCTCGGAGGCCGCCCGGCGAGGCAGATCCCGGCCCGGAACCAGCAGCATCTCCCCGTGTCCCGGCTTCCCCCAGGCGCGCGTTCCCCGGAGCGCCGCGCTCGGGCTGGGGGGCCGGGGCGCTGCCCCGGGATGCGCGGCTCCGGCCGGGGCTCCGCTCCCGCTCCCGGCGCCGGGCCAGGCGGGGCTGCCGCCCACGGCCGCGGTGGAAGTGCCGCCGGTGGGATACTCACTGTTACGGTCGGATCCAGTGCTGGTGTAGTGCCTGCCTCCGTTTCTAGCTTGATTCAACGTGCTGTTGCTACTTGGGCTCGCCGCAGCGGGTTTAACAACGTGAGAATAAAGTATCTCTGTGGCATCGTTCTTGAAAGCCAAGTAGCTTCTCGTGAAGATGCAAGCCAGCAGAAAGCCGTAGAAGTGAATGGCAGGGAGAAGCATGGCTGGTTCAGGCTGTCTGACAAAGCTGGATGAAATCTTTTCCTTCTGCTTCTTCTGTGTAACTGAAATTGCTCTTGCAGGTTTCCTTTATATATTCAGAGAGGTTTGGCATTCATTCAGGTGTAAAGTTGTGGATAGCTTCAGAATGAAAACCCACAAAAGGGGTGGGGTCCCTCCATGAGCTGCGAAGACCTTTCACCAATAGGAGAGAAGACTGCAGTAAAGGAGGAGTTAGATGCACTAATTGCAGGATTCCTATTTGGGGCTTTTGAGGGTATCAGAAAACTCTTAGGAACCAGCACACAGCAGCATTCAGGCTGAGACCTAGAGACTGCCGGCTCTGCCCTGCCATTCCCTATGGTCCTGCATGCCTGGCACTGTGGCTGATGTGATTAACACGGTGACAGAATGAGCCTGTCCTGCCCAACTTATGCAAAGTTGCATACCCTCTTCTCAAACTGAAATGAGCTCTATAAGGATGAAAAATTTATAGAACTTACAGAAGACTGCTGGTTACACAAATACTATCTGCAATATACCAAAATTATTTTTAAAAAAATATTGTGAATAATTTAAAGCTGCCTCTAGATGCTTTAAATTATGCAGCTTTGATCAACAGGGAGTACTGCAAGGGAAATTACTTGGTTTAGGGGAATATTCTCTCCCTGGTGTGCAGAGTTATAAGTCTGTATTTCTGTATCACCACACATAAAAAGTGTCTCCTCTAGGCTCCTTAGTACAAACGTATCCATATTCATAGCCTCTCACCATGCTCATTCACCAAACTAGTCTTTTTTAGTTTTGTACATTGCCTAGAGCATTTTCATATTTTAATGTATTATTTCAAGTGATAAAGGAAACAAAGAGAAAACATGCAAATCGTTGGGGTTTTTTTAATTTTGGAAGAATTATCCTTACTTTGGCATACTTTTTTTTTGTTGTGGCATGCACTTACTTGATTTTACATAAAATTGCACAGGCCAGATACAAATGCCAGTGTAAACTGAGATATTGCCAGTAGGCCAATGCTTGTCTACATCATGGTGAATCTTCTATAGATTTTCAAAATAAAACAACAGTGTACAACCATGAAAACTCTAGTGTTCTAACTAGAAAGGAAACCCTTTTCTTGGGAAAAAGTACAGCCTTGCAGAAGGCCATATTATGTAAAGATTAGACTGTAATCTCACTAACACTCTCTGTAATTGAGTTGGTATCTAAAGTCACACTGGACTTTATTGCTGCAATAAAATCATAAGTGGAACACAGGTTAGTTACATCTATTGCCAGGATCAAAATCTGTCATTCAGAGAAGACAACTTTGTTTCACCCTAGTCACAAGCAGACACTTGTCTATATCAGCAACACTTTCCTCTTGCATCACTAAGAAAGTTATCCTGGATTTCAGCAGGAGTAAGGACACATCCACTGTGAGTGCCAAACTGATAGCTTTTGCTTAAAGGACACAGGAAAAACAGGAGTGTTGCAAGGTGAAGTGAGTTTTACTGGCAGAGCTGTGTGTGGGGAAGTTGAGTTGATTGCCTGCATCTATTATGACTAGCCCAACCCAGTTCTGGAATAACAAGAATGTTGCAAGGCAGAGTGAGATCTTTCAGCAGGGTAATGTATGGAGGAGTGGGATCACTGCTAACCCCTTAAAAAATGCCACGTTCCACTCTCATGGAGAATCTAATCTAACCCCAAAAGCAAAGATGTACATTTTACCTTCCCTTAAAAAAACAAACAAACAAACAAACAAACAAAAAAAACCAAAAAAAAAAAAAAAAAAAAAAAAAACAAAAAAAAAACCAAAAAACCCCAAAAACAAAAACAAATCAGTCTTAAGCAAATAATCAAAAAAGATATGTACATTGCAGATTATTAATATTTGAGCTTGGTTTTTTTTTCAGCAGCAGTGAACCTTGTAGATGTTGAAGTCCTACTTAATTTTTTTTTTTTTTTTTAATATTCACAGATCATACAGATCTTTACACATCTCACCTACCCTGCAGGATAGTCTCTGTGCTGAACTGAGCCACTGTAATTAAAGCATGGAAACGCTTTTCCAGTTATCCACAGTACCTGTGTATACCAGTCAGGAGACCTCTTCCTAGTAGAGAGATTTTCCCACATTAGACAAGGTTACCTTGAGGTAACCTTGAGAGGTTACCTTGAGAGCTGTTTTCTCTGAAATAAGGCATATAATCTTCTCACAGGCAAAATGAATGGGACTTTGGAGTCGTTATAGGGCTGGGTCTACAAGGAGCCTGCTAGGCCTCAACCTTTCGATGAAAACTAATGATCATCCTCTCAAATTTAGTCTAGATTAAATCGTTAGGTTTGTCACGTACATCTCTTGGTCTTGTCACTCAGAGAAGGAAGACCTCACGAAAAGCTTCTTACAGCCTTTGTAAAGTAAAAGTTTGGCCCTGAATTTGCCACAGGAAAGATAATATAGATTACCTCATTTGTTTGTGCACTAGACAGAGTAGACTTTGTTCTAATTTTATTTGTGTTTTCCACTTGTTACAAATATTATACAAAAATATTGTGATTTCAGCTTCTTGGTTAGTAGTGTCAGCCTCCCTGATTTGAAAGGTAAGCAGGCTTCTGAGGAGTTTGTCAGTTAGTTTAGTTCATATTTTCTTTATCAAACCTAGAGCTTGCAATACTTTTTCTGAGTCTCCCTGAGAGAGATTAGAAGTTGCTTGAAGGAATACTGATCAGATAAATTTGGTTATTCTTCCTCAGTGAACTTCAGAATAAAAAGGTGTTTCTTGTTGCTTAATTCAGAATGAGTTTCCAGACTTAAAATATATTTTGCTATCATTAGTTAAATGTTGTGATAAGTTCTCAAAGGTGGAGGCTCTAAGTTATCCTCATAGCCTCCAAAATGAGTGTGTTCTCATTCTAGTCAGATTTGATGGCTTGTGTTGAACATTGCTCTGCTTAATCTGTATTGGCCATAAGGAATATATTACACAAGGTCTTTGAAGTCTGTACTGGCTTCCTTTTTGCCCCTGGGCATAACTCAGGATGTTCTTATTGATCTATAAAACTCTATGAGCTTTGAGTCCTAGGCAGTAAATTCTCTCTCCTTTATCTTCCATTATGATGCTTAAGATTAGCTGGGGCATACTGACTATACCTGAGTGTCTGGAGAGGTTGAGTGCTCAGTGTGAAGGTTCCAGGAGTCTTGATTTTACTGCTCCCAGGGATACAAGAAAGCTTCATTCTGCTGCTTGGCATCATGCAAAGGCCCTTGTTTATTCAGATACTTGAAAAGTGACTGTGGGGAAGACACAGGGCAGAAACCCATTAGCCAGATTAATTTAAATGTTTGTACATACTTGTGTCGAACATTGCTCTGCTTAATCTGTAATATTGGCCATAAGGAATATATTACACAAGGTCTTTGAAGTCTGTACTGGCTTCCTTTTTGCCCCTGGGCATAACTCAGGATGTTCTTATTGATCTATAAAACTCTATGAGCTTTGAGTCCTAGGCAGTAAATTCTCTCTCCTTTATCTTCCATTATGATGCTTAAGATTAGCTGGGGCATACTGACTATACCTGAGTGTCTGGAGAGGTTGAGTGCTTAGTGTGAAGGTTCCAGGAGTCTTGATTTCACTGCTCCCAGAGATACAAGAAAGCTTCATTCTGCTGCTTGGCATCATGCAAAGGCCCTTGTTTATTCAGATACTTGAAAAGTGACTGTGGGGAAGACACAGGGCAGAAACCCATTAGCCAGATTAATTTAAATGTTTGTACATATACCCAGGAATAAAGTGCTACATTTAACTATATGCTTTTTTCAACTTAACTGCTCCTCATATATTAACAGCCTTGCTTCTGAGTGAACCTAAAAAGAGTGGTAAAGCCATCCATCACTCTTCAGAGAGAATGGTATCCAGAGTTATCTGCAGCTTAAATCTTGCTTTTTGCATTTTCTGTGGTGGAAAAACCATGCTCTCTCAATGGATGTGGAATAATATAAGGCATACGTTCCATAAAGATCCCAAAAGAGAATTCCCTTCTTCATGGTCATTTATAAGTCTGTCAGGATCCCATTCTCCATGTTTCTTAGACACTCTAATGATGTCCAAAGGGCAAAGTTTTGTGCAGAGTGCACACACCTGTCTAGCAGCACAAAACAGCCACAGGGAATAGAAGAGTATGCACTGACAAGTACAAATGACCGCCAGAGAGCCTTGCAAACCACATGATCACTGAACGTGCACAAAAAAAAAAAAGAAAAAAAAGCAATCCTCAATTTTTCATAAAAATTAGGCCTGCCCAGTTTTAATAATGACAGAAAAGGGCCAGAATTAGAATGATGGCGTCATGGAAAGAAAGGTTCAAATTTTGTGTTTATATTTTTATTGTTACTTCCAAGAAGAAGACCACTGCACTTTTGACTTGTTTCGAAGCCAGATACTTTGAGAGTAAGCACAGGCTTAGATAAATGATTGCAAAAAATAAGCTGACATTTATTACTTTGCACCTTAAAACAGAAAGGATTGTCAGGATATTTTCTGTTAAGCAATAAGTATATTAGTAATGTACTTCAAAGCTGCCTAAAATGTGATTTGGAGCTTGATAAGAGAAGTTGTCTGAAAGTGAGGTAAAATTGTAATAAACGCAACTGTTGAGAACTTGTATGCTGTTGTGCAACAAGTTAGCATAGTTTTAAAGCTCGTACAGAAAATACGTTAGAGAACCAAGATACCCTCCCATGCTGCAAATTCTAAAACCAAAGACTTTTTGAATACTCAGTTTTTTCTATACTGACACTTTTTAATTTTCTCAGTAAATTACATTTGAGAGATTCAATGGAAAACATAACATATATTCTCATTAATAAGAATTACTAATTAGTTCTGATTTATGTCTTCTTCATCTCCCTAAATGCCATATTACAATTTTATTTTTTTTCTGCTTATTCTTATACATAATGTAGACAAAATAATTTAGGTCAGGCTGCAGCTTCAAAGGAGGTAAATTATACTTTTATCAAAAAAGACATTAAATAGACTGAAAAGGGGGGATTTTTTATTTTTTTTTTTTTAATTCTAGGAACTGAACAAGTAGAGTGAAGAACCCTTCTTGAATATTTGCAGAAAGATTTTAAGACAAGCTTGAAGACAATGTGGCTTATCATCCAAAACATATTTTATGATTTCTGCATGTGTCGAAGAAGAAAAAGTATCAAAACATTTCACAAATGAAAAAAAAGAATGAGAATAACAATCTGTCCACTGGTGATAAAATTTTCGGAAACTCTTAGATGACACTGAAATGTAACACTTTTCTTTTAAAGAAATTTAGAACAGGAAAGGTGGATTTTTTTTTTATTATTTTTTTACTACACATAGACACTGAAGTGAACTGGACTGTGGTATCTACATATTTTGTAAAGTGTTGCCCTAAGGAGTGAAAGTCCTATTGATTTTCAGTGAGCCAGTCACTTAAATGCTTTTGAAAATTTTACCCTCAGGTTAAAATTCTGAAACTCCTACTCAATGTTAGACAGACAAAGTCCCATCAGCATGCCCCAGTTGCAAATAAAACAGAAACTGAGTAAAGGTTTTGAAGTCTGACTTGTTTCTTTATGTGTAATTAACTGAACTCTTAATATATCACTATGTTTCAGTAAACTGCTTTGTGTTTCTAATTATGTGGTCTGAAATGATTACAGTGTATTTAAAAAATGCACACTCTACTACAAACCAGCAAGAAAAATCTGGCACAGTGTCAGGATTTCCAAGGCAAGCACTTGCCAAACCTGTTGTTAGATCCAAAGTCATAATTTAAAAACAAGCCTACAAGGTATCTGGAAGAAGATCCCTCTTTCCTTCCTTCTGCTCCATCTCCCACTCCCTTTACAAGGAAATCACTTTACCTTATCAAAACAGAACACTTACTGACATTTGTCTCCTGATAGGAAACTTGTCCCTGCTAAGTTCAGATTTTAGTTTGGACTAGTGCACATTCTTGTTAAAGAAAAAAGTTACCTTCACCAAGAATGATAGTGTCCAAATTCTTCAATCAGATAAACATGCACAACTCCCTGCTGAAATTAAGGAAGTTCCCGAGGGCAAAACCTGGCCCCAAATTAGAATTTTAATAATTGTAATACTGTATAATCCTTTCCCTGCCAAGAGACAAAAATGGCCCATCCTGCACAAAAAATTCACAGGTTTACCACACACTCAGTATCACGGTTTCACTCATGAACCTCAATATACTTGATCAAAGTCTAGAGAGCTTATTTTATTAAAATTAATCCATCTGATCTGATGGTGCATTTGTGCAGTACTGAGAATTTCTTATTTGCAGATGTGGGATCTGCTATAACCCAGAAAATGTTTTCACATTATCACCCTGGACACAGTTTTAAATACTGGGAAGGAACCTTAATTAAAATGGAAATCTGTCTCTTTCTTAAAGGATCTGTCTTGATGTGTTGGTTTTTAATCTTGGCTACTTGGAAATACAGAGAGTATTTCCTTCCTATCAGAAATTTCTTTTACCTAATTTGTTTTTAGTTTCACCTATTTTTTTTTAGTCCCAAAGCATTTCATGCAATAAATGAATGAATCAGTCTGAATGAAATTAAGACGCAGGACTAAGTATCATCTGACTATACAGACACTACTGCTCATTCTAGACTTATTTACCAGCAATTTTCATTACCTTGAATTCACATGTAAAAAGGAAACATAACAGGAAGAGCTGATTGAGATCTCAGTGGAATGGTCTAGAATCTCTTTTAAAATTACATTTTACTGAACTAAAGCTTAATAAACCTTATTTTGACTACAAAACCTTAACTAATAGAGTGTCAAAATGCACAGTGAGAGTTAAGTTTCCAAAATTCTAGGCCTAAATGCCTAATAGTTTTTAGAGGTTTTTACAGTGAAAGCATTTCGTTGTTGCAGTTGAGTCATGCCACTCACAAATATAACACATAGAAACACATGCGCAGTCTGTTTGGTGAAGAGTGTGAAAAATGTTATTGACATGAAGTTGAGAGGTGGGAATGAATATTCAGTACATTCCACCCATTCTCCAGGTTCTATGTAAAATTTAATATCAAAACACTTCAGAGAAGAACAAGAATGACAATTCTTTGCAGCCATAAATGTCAAGATTTCAAAATCTTTTCTTCAATCCAAGTCAGAAAAAAAATCTTCACATTCTGAGTCTCCTTACAGAAGAAAACTCAGAGAAAGAAGAAAATCTATCCAGATGTTACCATTTTTATTTTTTCTTTGATTAATCTTGACTTTTAATAGTGGCAGTTCACCAGCAATAGGATAATCCTTGCCTTGGGTTTTAAAGGGTTATTTATTGCATCTTATCTAAGCTTAGAAGTCACTTAGTATACCTTCATGGTAAAAAATAATTATTAGCAGTACTTGCTTCACAGAGTTTTAAGCAAAACAATCCCCTAGCCTGAAGTGCAGTGGGATTTCAGTTTTCATCTAATGCTCTATATATCTATATCATCACAACAGATCAGCACTTTGAATTAAAATGTAGTTAAACTTATATGGTTACAAAACAACTTAACAATGAAACTGCTGTCAGCAGAGATACAGCAATTATTATTTTAAAATTACTAGTTCTTCAAAGATTCAACTTTGTCCATACTGCTCAAAACTGGCCATAACAGTAGCTGCTATCACTGTTGCACCTCACATCACTGTCCAGGAACTAAACAGGCTCAACATACAAACACATCTTACACAATATTCAAAACCTTGACTCTATTTATGCCTGTAACCTTCAGGCAACGAAGATGTTCTTTTTCCAATGCAAAGCATCATTGTTGTGACCAACATTTATTTTGGGACTTCAGTACTTAGTCTTTGGAATGGCAAACTGGTTTAGATGACTTATAAACAGTATTCAAGAAAGGAAATGTCAGAACATTCTGTTTGTTCACTTTGCCTTTCTGCAAATCTTCGGAGCTTTTCAAAGGGTTGCTTTTCTAAAATGTATCCTAGCATGGAAATGTTAGACAAATAAAGCTTTCATAACTGTCAACATCTGAGTTTGTTTTTCAGGAGGAATATCTCCAATAAATTTTCCCTCTGAAGAAAACCAGAGTAGTGTTCTTCCTTCTTGGAATTTTCATCTAAAATGCTCTCATCTCATATTCATGCCTGCTTGATTAGAACAACAAAACACTTTTTACTGTAAATGAAAAATCCTGCAGGTGAAAATTCCTGGTCTGATTCTTCCCTGATGGTAACCAGACTGGCCTCCTGTAAGTCTTGGAGATGCCTATTTACTTTGTAGGGCTGGATGTATCAAGCCACCTTGGTGTAAACAGTCAATAAGAACTTTGTTTAATTTCTGGTTTTTCTCATTACCTATTTCTTAGGAGGGTAGGATCATGAAATCTTGTCTTCCAGCCTCCCTGGAGTTTTGCCTCACAGATGCTCATTTCCATCCACCTCTTGCGCGGCTGAATGGAATTAGCGCCCCATGCCGACTCCCTCCTTTTATTTTTCCATTGCAAACTCTGGCAAGCTGTTGGAGCATGAGAGGTGTGATAACAACTGCCTGGCATTCCTGTGTCTGTCCACCTGGTTCCTCTGAGCAGGAAGCATATTGAGCAACCAAAAGAGGAGACAGATATGCTCTGGGAGCGTTTCTCTCCAGAGATTTTTTTGCTCAATTGAATTTTCACAGAAGGAAAAGCATTTGAAGTACCTATAAAAGCTCCACACTTGCACAATGTCAGAAAGAGCCAGTAGATCAGGTGGGTCCAGGAGGTAATCTGGGGACATATTTTATAAATTTGGTATTCTGAGAAGATTTTACAAGTTGCTATTATTCTATGAAAGCAACTTGCTGTAGAGCTCCTTACATATTTATGACGGCTTTCTTACTTTATGAAAATCACATAAAGGAAAACTAGTTAAAAATTACCTCTATATGTGAAACAAGTTATAGCATTGGTTTTGTATTTTGTAGATGTAGAGGATGCCAGTAAATGTTATAGCTCAAATGTCTACCTGAACTTTGAAGTTTTGCCTTCCTAGCTGATATAAAGTTTCACAATTGCTTCTTACTTGAATTTTACTACATTTACATATGTAGCCTCTTATAAACTGTGCATAGAATAGATGTCTTTTGCTCTTTCTAACAAATAATATAGAGTACCAAAAAGAGGATCTCTTACACAGAATAAACTCTTTTGTTGTGGTCAACCCAATCCGTAATTCTTGTAGACATAGATCAGTATAAGGTCTGTTAAGAAAAGAACTAAAACTGAAGTGCTGGAGTGAATTTATCTATTAATGACTTTCTCTCTTATAAAGTGAGGAAAGTTGTTATTTTATTACAATTAATTCAATCAACAAGTATAAACAAAACTAAAATTATATGATGGTTACTAAGGACAGAGGAATGTATGGCCATAAAATGCATTTTATTGTACATTCTAGAAAACACTTTCAAAAAAACTGTTTAAGTTAGATAATTTGTTTTCTAAACTGTCACAATGAAGAGCCATCCATGCTTTTTCCTTCAGCATTAAGGATCCTTGCTGAAGTGAATGGAAATCCTTCAATAATATCACAGGTAATTTTGTTTAGTGCCTCCATGCAGTAAAACACTCACCAAGGGAGAAGCTGGCCAAGTTCTGAGGTTCTGGGTGTGCATTTTAAAATAACCCAAACCATCTTTCCAATAGATGGCACATGAGATTTCATAGTCTAAAATGTAAATGCAGCAATGATATGTCACTACCAGCCCAGAAAGCTCTTAGGTAACAAGTTTGGACTTAAAGGTTAATATGAACTTTAACTGTCTATATGCAGCCATCAGAATGGTCTTTTTACTAGCTTTGGCTCAATTAGCATTAGATTCACATTTTGCTGTTAAAAAGAAAGATTCATCATATTTATGAATAGCATGGTTATAAAAATTTTGATTTATTCAGCTTGTTTAAATTGTTTACATCTTTTCATTGTTTCCATTACTTTATGTTTATTACTAGTGTCAGCACACTTGTGCTAATTATGTGATGGCAGTCCTTCCCAAGAACTCATTCCAAACATCTGAAGCAGGACTTTATCCATTCTTCCTGTTAGAAGTGTAGTCTTTTTTCAGGCCATCAGTGAATGTATCGTATCCTTCCCCCCCAATATGCATTGCTTCCTATGGATATTCAACGCTGAGGCTCCAATTTCAACCTCATGCCACATGCAATAATGCCACTATAAAAAAAAAAAAATCTGGGACTGTCCTTGAAAGAGAAGTTTGGGAATCCTCCCATTCCCATTTGGTCCTTTTTGTATCACTAACATTTCATTATTTTGATACAATATGTAATATAGCAGTGACTTAACACCACGTCACCACATAAGACTTATCACACTTTGTGAAGCTACAATACCTGAAAGAACTTGAAAATATCTTAATTATCCCACACAGAAAGATTAAAGGAAGGAAGAAAGTCGCAGGAATACAGAGGGTGCTCAATGTAATCATACTTCAGGATTACTCTTGGCTAGGGGTGTTGCAGAGGATTGAAGTCAGTCATTGTTTGCCTTATTACCCTATTACCATGTGAGGAGCAGAAACACTGAGTGTGCTTCCCAAATCTAGCCTTCAGCTTTGTGGCACACATAATCTTTGCATGGTAAAAGTTCAGACTGTATCCTGAACCTTAATTGGTTTGGGCTCCAGCATCAAAAGATGGCGGTGTACTTGAAAATATCTCATTAATCTAATCTCACGATTTTGGGACCATTACAATGCATTTTATGTCTAGGATTTGCCTCTCTACTGTCAGGCATGTGTGGATCTCAGAATATTCTCAGGACATAACTCTCCCATAATTCACACCACAAACCCTTAAAGTAATACCGAGGCGTTATTTAGATGAGTGCCAGGAGGTGGAAAAACTCTCACTACTCTCAGAAACGTTGATTATACTCAGTGGCTTTGTGTGGGCCAAGCTTTTGTTCAGGCAGCCTGCCTGGCCTGCACCCAGGCAAAATCAATCATAGTAATGGTTCATCAGCTAGTACTGGGAGGTTGGTTTTCTTTGTAACACTGTAAATTATTTAAAACCAAGCTGTGAGTGGGCTACGTATGAAAGTAGAGATGGAAAAATTGTGGGACATGTGGCTTAGGGTGCCCATATGTGCAGTCAAACCCACTTTTCAGTTTGTAGTCTAGACATGGCCTTATGGCTTGGATTTGGCAATACTGAACATCACAGAGATGAAAGTAGGGTTTAATACCCTAAGGCAGATAGATTGGAATGTGGAGAAAACCTAATAATGCAGGTTACTTTAATGTCTACAGTATGACTGTGGTCAATCCCTCCCTTTTAAATGGGGAGGGGGAATTTCATGTCATCAAAATTTGGCAGGTACAATTCAAGACAAATAGTTTGAATCTCTAGTGAGTGTGGTTTGGAAACAAAATTAAAGTTTCTAATAAATTTCTGTAAATTTTCTTTCTGAATGTTCAGCTAAACACAGCTTCTCTCTTGGAGGCAGCTGTAATAATAAAATATTTTACATTTATAAAGTGCTTTTCATCCTGAAAAGTCCCAACAAACTTTGAAAACTGTGTTCAATCGAAATCGCCTAAATATGACTAAACTGCATGGGGAGCAACAACCAGACATGGAGACACAACACATACCTTGGGCTACTGAAGTTTGGCCATGAACACTAGACTAAAACTCTACCAATACTAGAGTTTTTATTTACATGAAATGGCCAGGACCCTGGATTTTTCAAAATACTCAGCTGATTGTAAATTTTACTGGCCCACTAAGTACCTGGAAAGGCAGAAGCAGTGAAATTATTTGGTTGGGATTGGAACAGTAGTAGTCTGTGTATCTTAAAGCTAATGCTTAGAGTGTTAGGCTTTGCTTGACAGATATATCTGGATACTAGTTCCTGTGCTTTGCATGCTGCTGAGACAGTTGTCAGGTACAAATCCTTAGTGAGGCTGCAGACAAGCAAAAGTCCTTTCCTACAGGAGAGTGGACTGAATGTTACCAACATTCATTTTGCCTGATTGGTATGCTTTGCTAAAAATAAAAAATACTAAACATAGCAGTAACTTTGAAAGAAAATAAGTACTTCATACAAGCAGCTAATGCAAGTAATAATATTGGGTGAAAGTATATATTAAAATCACAGGCTTTTTCATGAAAGTGGAATTAAAATGGAGGATGTAGTGAGTGCTCTTTCTGTTTGCTTGCAGAACTGTCATGTAGCATTGTATTTTGGCATCAAGTATGTTGGAAGATCCAAAAATGCTCGACACAAGTCGAGACTGAAATGTGTGCTTCTTTAGAAGCAGGAACTCTCACACATTTCAACTGCAATTGTGCATAAGTAAGGCAGGATCTAGCTTGCTGAAGAGTAGCTTGAAAAGCTGAAATGCTATTAGTTGAGACTGGAAAAGTAAAGGATTTACTACATGGCATTAGAAATACTAAATCAACTTGAAATTGCACTTTTGTGTATTGAGGCAAAAATCCCAAGAAACTAAGAATGTATTTCACCCAAAAAACCAGATTTTTGGTTTATGTACTCCATGCTAGTTTACTCCTGCCAAAGGACCCATCCTCATCCAAGCATTTTGTGTAAATTTCCAGTAGAACACTTAGGGACAAAACACAACTCATATGGTACAGATAATAAACATGTATATAAAACATTTTAAAATATACATTTTCTTCTTCTCTTTCAAAAAGTAAACTATAATCTACATGCTATCTTTTTTCTTTTTTTTTAAATGAGTTTTTGGAAGAATTCTCTTAAAATTGGACCAACTTCATTTTAAAAGAAAGTAATGATTGCAATTGATGTTGTTTTTTGGGACCTATTATTCATGAAAACATTTTTTAGCTTTCCACACATGGTCTACTGGCCAAGTTGTGTATGTTCTGTATGTTTTGTGTCACAAACTGTAAATTCTTTAACAGTATAGCATTGTTTCAGGGATAACTGTTAAGAAAAACAGAAGAGAAGTACTCTTTTTGTAAGTATATGAAATGCAAATTTTAATTGTTTCTGATTTTGTGTTTGTAGGAGAAACACAAAAAATGGAAAATTGATTTTGGATGAAGTCTTTAAAAAAGATTAAGAAAATCAGCTATCCACTTTAGTTGGTTCACAAGGATGGTTTATTTTCTATCACCAGGACATTTATCTGAAAAAGACAGTCATTAAAGCAAAGCGCTGTTTTTCATTATAGCCCAAGAATCTGAGACTATGAAAGCCACAAAAATATATGTAAATTATTTATTCTAAAGGCTACAGATATGGCAAAATACTTGATGAATACACAGGAAAAATATTCAAATATTATTTCTTAAATGGAAGAGTAAACAGAACATAGATCAAATTTTATTTCATTTCTCAAGGTTTAAGATTGAAGGGCGAGGGGATATTGCCAGTTGATACAACCAGTATATACAGTACATCCAGGTTCTTTTGTACTGAAATTCATTACCTGTATTGACTAACGCATGTGTTTCAGAAAGACACTGAAATGTGAAGGAAAATTTCTTCAGAGATGTGGAATCTATCCCTTCTGCTAATCTGGACCTTCTCCCTTGTTATTAAGAATATATATCTAATCTGCAGTCTGAAAGTTTGGGATTTCATTTTTTGACCACAAAAACATTTCAGCTATAATACTACCTAGAACTTTCCCCTATAAAGGCACAGGCACACCAGGTCTCAGAGATCTCTAAGTCTTCTTTTATTTCTCTCATTTATCACTGTTCAGTCTCTCAGACAATGCCAAGCTACTCAGCTGAACACAAAGGAGTTATTTTTGTCTCTAAGAATATGGTATGAGGCATGCTATACACAGAGTACAAAACATCAAGGCATTAATGACAAAAACCTAATATAAGAACAATGCTGTCAAATTCTGAGCAGTGTAAGAGTGAAGAATACCTTAATAAAAATAGTTATATCGGTCTCCACCTTTTACAAGCTTTGCTTCATCATGCAGATAGGTACTTCTAGAAAATGAATTTGTTGAGGTGGACCCTTCCTTGCCTCTGTTTTTGGGGTTTTTATAAAAGATCATATAACAAAAGCTGGGCCTGTTTCAGGCTGGTTGCTAATTTTTCACTATATGCTGGTAAATTGTACTTCTGCACAGACGAATTTTGCTTTCTCTCTAGAATCACCTTGCAGTATAAATTCCAGATTCATTAGACTGATCTCACTGAACTGTACTGGTTTATGAATAAGTTACACAGACTTTGTCTTAGATTCTAAAGCTCTACACAAATTGGAAAGTTGGTGCTTTCATGGACATGAAACAAATGCCTCCCTAGAACTTGTGGGATGAAGGTTGGTGTCATTTGATGTGAACTGGGAGCAAAGTTACATGTTCAGGCGAGCACTGTGGTTTCAGACCAAAATTTCCATCCCCTAGGGTATATTTCTATATTTCTTCTGTATTTCATCAGGCAAACACATGAATCTGCAGAAGGCCTTAGCAATTATACTGATGCCTCACATACCAGCAGAGTATGACAGTCCAGGAGCATACCAAGGAATAAAGGCAGGGAATGGTGAATTTTAAACCACATAAGGGTACATGTAATTGCTCCTCATGCTTCATAAGTGCTATAGAAAACACTGGGAAGTTAAAACCTCAGAAATTCTACTAAGAAACAAGGATTTAACACAAAGATTGGAAACTAATTAGAAAATCTGAGACAGAATATAGTGAATAAAAGGATGGAGCATACTGTTAAATAGGGTGCCAAGTAACTCTACCTCAACCATTTGATAGAAATCTTATTACCTAAGCCAAAAGAAGCCTGAGTTCTTGGGATTTTCCTTTTTTTCTTCCCCCTTGTGTTTTTGGGTTTTTTTGGGTTTTTTCGTTCTTGGGATTTTCCTTTTTTCTTCCCCCTTGTGTTTTTGGGGTTTTTTGGGTTTTTTCATTTTTTGGTTGTTTTTTTTCCTTTTTGTGTACTGTTATTTACTAGTCCTCCTGGGCCAGTTCTCTACTTTTTTGGTTTTTTTTTTCCTTTTTGTGTACTGTTATTTACTAGTCCTCCTGGGCCAGTTCTCTACATAGGAGGTCACTCCCCATGAATCATGTTGCTTGAGAAGTGGCTAAAAGATGGATGAGGACAAGGCATAGAGCTGTGCTGGGGGAATGTCCCTTGGGAGGACTGCACAGAGCAGGGCCAGAGGGAGGCCATGAAATGGTGAATCCACCTCCTGAACCATGACAGCTCCAGAACCTACCTCCTCACCCAAAGCAGATGCTGGAGCGTACACCAGGAAAAGAAATGTTGACGTTGGTCAAAGTTAATTAAATCAATCACAACTGTGAGTGTGGGATCTACATGGTATGGAGTCAACGTTTTTTTACCCATGACTTATGCATCTACTTGTCCAACAAAGAAATTGCCATTGGCAACAGTTTAGTTTAGCTGACATATACATAATGAAGGACACACTACAGGAACCATAGATTCTGTTTTTATTTTCTACTTGGTTTTCCCTGACTTACTGATTTGCTAGAAGAAAATTTTAAATGGTACAGTATTCTTTCATAAACACAACCAGATCCCACTCAAATACATACCTACAGCTCCATTCAGTAAAAAACCTTCAATTCTCATCTTGTGGTTTTCTGTGAAATTTTTTCAGTCTGTCACATTTCCTTTCTCTATTGTTACTACAGACTCCATGGGGTACCATAAGTGAAGATTCAAGAGAATGCTGTATTGTAAGATCTTCCTTTTGTGCTGGCTTTTGTCCTGGCAGGAGATAAACCATCTTCACTCTGTCTGGGACACAGATGGGTATGGGCAACATTCTTCCACTACTGAGTCATTATTTAAAAGGATTTATTTTTCCACTTTTTAGTGGCCTCCCTTTTTTAAAATGTTGTCACTGAGTAGACTGTTGAGTATTTTATATTTATATAAGCTTGGTCTTTTCCTAAACCAGCCTGAATTGATTAATTTGGTGTCAATATTCTCTAAACCATGCAGAATTTCTTTGGTTGTAATAAAATATGGACACTTTAGATCTTCCAGACTCCATTGCTTGTTGGCTGATGAAAATGAGCAAAATATAATGCAGCAATAAAGAGCACTGTTTATCATGTTTTGGTTTTGGGTTTTTTGGGGGTTTTTTGGGTTTTTTTTGGTTTTTTTTTTGTTGTTGTTGGGGTTTTTTTGTTTGGTTTTTTTTTGTTTTTTTTTTTTTTTTTGTTGTTGTTTTTTGTTTTTTGTTTTTTTTTCCAGATATGGCAGTTTAATAAACTGTAAAATTTGTCCTTGAACATTCAAGTGTCAAAAAATGTTTGTAAATTTCAAGAATCTGTTGTTGGTATTTGTGAAATATGCACACAACTGTTTTTTCCTTCAGGTGGGTCCCAAGGCCTATGTTGTGGGCCATCCATAAGGCAGATAAATGCACTTAAAACAAATGTTTATATTTTCAAATACATATTTTTGTACTATAAAATTTGATTTTGCTCAGATATCCTACAGTTTCGTAGACATATTCAGTCTCATGCTAATGGTAAGAAGCAGTATTCTGATGAAAATCTTCACAAGCATGGCCCCTAAGTAACTCAGACTATCAGACCTTTGTGTTTAAACACTGATTGTAGCAAAGTTCAAATACTGATGATACCACGGGAGCATTTAATCACTGAAATTTTAGCTTGTGCTTCTGCAGTATTTATCATGCTTTTATTCACATCACAAAGCAATCTCAAAGCATAGAAACCAGGTAGCTTCTAGATAAGATTTAGAAGATATGCTCCAAAAGAACACCTAGTGTTCTCCAGCCACCGATCCAGGCTATGTATGCATGTACGTATGTACGTATGTATGTATGTATGTATGTATGTATCTATCTATCTATCTATCTATCTATCTATCTATCCCAGAAATCCTGAAATGTGTTATGTCGCTGTTAAGCTCTCAGCACTAACTCATGCCAAAAGTGCTTTCCCATTAGCCTGCACTGCTCACTAAAGCAGACATCATTCATGTGTCTCACCTCAACCTACCTGCAGAACAGAGATTATCAAAATGGGCTTTGCCAGTCTGATGGAAATTTCAGCCCATCCAGCCAAGTGAACTACAAAATGGAAACACAACTGGGCCAGGCTCTTCCATGCTCGAGGATTCACTGCATGTACCTAAGGAATGTAATGTATTAGCTAGGTAAAAAGCCCTGGATCAAAACTTTTCTCTTTAGTCAGAGTCCAGAACAATTAATTTCTAGAATATGCTTTTTTTTCCCCCTTGGTGTCATAGGACAAATGTTTTGAGAGATGTCCTTAGAAACAGAGTATTCTACTGAATTTTCTATCAGCAAAAAAAGAATTTTGAAGAATTTTGAAGACAGCATTATTGACAATGTGTGTTATGCATTTGCCTGAAAAATGCATTTTGTCTGCTATGTTTATATTTCTCATGAAGCATGCAAAGAGAGAGATAGAGTGTCCTTTAATACCAAAAAAAAAAAATTGAGACAGAATTGCATCTGTGTATAATTATAGCTGATGTGCTGAAAATTTGCAGATCTATTGTGAGCTCATCCTCAGCAAAACCTCACACAATCACCCCTTTTTGTGCCAACAAATGAGTTAAATAGCCTGAATTTTTCCACATTGCAGTAGTGCTGGGAAATATTATCAACACCACTGTATTCCTAAGGAGGTATCATACTCTTTTTGTATGCTGGTTTCTAAGTTAAATTTGGTTGTAAATTTGTAAGCACATGCAACCATGTAGTGCTTTCCCATTATATGATACATTAAAGAATCTTAAAATACACAGGTTGCATATGTAAAAGAAAGTAACCACAAATTCTTACTATTCAGAAAGCAGCAGTATTCCTGTAAAGGGAGGACATAATTTGCTGAAATTACTTTTATTAGGCAAGCCCAATTTTGACTTTTATGAGGCCAAGATAAGTAACATGGATTTCTTAGGTTATTTTAACAACAGGCTGAACTATTCAAGCTTTATATTCACTTCTAGGATAAATAATGCTTAACAGATTGATCCTTGCATTTACCTAAAGCTCTACATTCAATTTTAACAATGTAAGAAAGGTTTTTCTGGGTCAGACCAATGGTCTATCCAGCCAAGTTTTCTGTCTTCAGCAGTGGCAATAGGAAAAATTATTCAGAGATTAACAAACCCATCTGTTCTCAGAGGTCCATTCCTCTTTCTCCTTCCATGACGCACCACTGTTACATCAGGGCTGTCAGAGGTACACCCTCACCCTATTGTAATATTGTCCATCCATTTGTTTAATTCCTTTTGGACCCTCTTGATGTCCTGAAATCCCATGTGATAGCAAGTGCCAGAAGTCCACTACTTTGTGTTTAATTAAATGATTTTAAAATTTGCTTTAGGCTGATATTCTATTATTTCCAAGTTTTCATATTATAATATAGAATGAACAGCAATTTTACTTCTACCTTATCCAGAATTTACATGACATTGTCTCTTCTCTTCCCCACCTTTTCCTTTCGGTATTGAAGACTCCCAATCTTTTTAGTTTCTTCACATAAATAGCTGCTGAATTCCATATTATTTTAAGTTCCCCTTAGAGCTACATGTTTTATACAGAATGCCAAGACATACTGTAATTTTTGAGAGCTTCTCATCAACTCTGTGATTCAACTGCTATACTGGCAAAAAGAAAACTGGAGCTTTTCATATTATTATCAATCTGATAGTTGCTTTTCTAGCAAGACAGGTAACTTTTCCCTATTGTTTATGCACAGAGGTCCAAAAATTACTTCTGGAGAATACAGTTTGACTTTTCTCCTTCCTAATTTCCAACAACTATTTTATGTGTAATGCTATCCATTAACTTAAAATTTAATATTTAAACAGTACCTCATTTTTGCTATAGCAGGCTTTTATTTAGCTGTGCTTCAGTAATACTTACACTTTGCTCCGGTGTGCTATTTGCTTATTCCTTTAGTGCATTTATCTATATCTACTGCACTTTTAATTATGTTAGGCTCTCCTGGAATGTCTTTAAAGTGTTGCTCAAAGACTCTGAATCATGTATATTCGTTGCCTTCTCTGACACTCAGTATTTCTTCTGCTCTAGCAACTTTGACGGAATACTTTTCACCTTCATTTGAGGGATGTTTTTTCCACCTCATCTGCTACAGAGTTAATTTTGCATTAGTAACAGGTATTATGTACAAGCACAGAAGCTTATGGCCACAGGTAGCTATCTTTTTCTTCCTCCCAGGAGAAAAATACAAGCATTGTGCTGACTGTTAGAGATTTATAGAACACAAAGGCCTCATTCATTCTCGTTTCAGGGTCATCGCTGTGTGATCTTCTTTGAACAACTTGCAGATAAGCATCAAGAAGTCCTCATGAATAACAATGACTAAACTGTCATGGCAGTAATAGTATGATTGAAGAGAGCATCTTTTAAATGCAACACATAGTAAGGAATGTGGAGAAAACTTCCATGCCTTGCAGTTGTGATAAAATACCAAGCGCCATTTTAATATAACGGGGAACTGGAATATTGATTGGAAACAAGTCTTGAACAAATGGCTTATTTGACCAAGAGGTGGGGGCTTGTGCTTTTAATAAAGCAGAGTGATGTGCGGAAAGCTTGGAGAATACAGTATCTTTCTCTGGCTCCTTTATTCCTCTGTGGGAGGCCACTTTATGGCATTCAAGGAAATGCCCTGATGGTGCTGCTGAGTTTCATATGAGCACATTGACAGGATGCACAGTTTGGCACAATTGCTTATTTCTAATCTGAATTACAAATAGCAGTGGTGGCAAAGATCCAAACTGATCTATATTGGTGGAATAATTCAAGTAATTATTCAGGAAACTGTAATGCAAACACATTTAGTTGTTTATTTTCCTGTGGGGTTCAAAATGCTGGAAGAATTTCATGGTATGCTACACAATTGTGAGTTCCATGCTGCATACTTAGATTAATAATATGGTGAGGTATCTCATGAGACTGAGACAAGAAGATACACACAACAAGGTTCTAAGGAGTGATAAACTGGGTTTCTTTAATTCCTGGATAAGTTTCATAGAAGTGGGACACATGTGAAAATTGGATGGTAAAGATTCCCATGCCCAGATCAACTAGGAATGTCATGTATACTAATTAAGCAAACAGAAACAAGAAAATAACTTCTATGTATTTTTGTGGTGCATACAATTCACAATAAGACAGGTTTCCAGTCTCAGTGCCAGATAAGCCTAGTCAAAAAAGATAATTGATTGGTTTTATGCACCATTGCACAGTGTCTAAAGGCTTTCATAATCTATGGTTGATTGCATTTTGAATATTGCCAAAATGAATACAATCCCCTCACTGTTGGACAAGATCACAATATTTATATTGACAATTAAGAACTTTGAATAATACATGGTCACATCATCTTCTCTATAAAATTAAGACTCTTTTATGTCTGAAATCAAAACCAGTCCAAATAGTTAGGATTTTGACAGCATTTTTTAATTACAATTGCTTATTTGTATAAGTTATGCCTTGGTCATACAAATATGAAAATACATTCTCACAGTATGGACTTGGATTCAATTAAATTTCCAGTTTTTCTTAAATTATCTTATAGTAAGCTGTCTGCCCTTACAAAATGAGATATAAAGGAAGTTCTTAGTTTGCGAAACTGAGAGAAAAAAACAATGTTCCCATTTAAAAATTCTGTCTCAAAAGCTAGTGGTAAATACAGAGATATCCTTCAAGAAGAGTGATCACATTCACTTTGCCATAGCACAGGCTGAGGGAAGAGTATGTTCTCTCTCTGAAAAATGTCCTGCTTCACAGCCAAAATTTGGGATAAAAAGCTATTTAAACATTTTTGAGGGATCATGGGAACCAACACTATAGCCTGTGAATGTCCTAGTCAAGCAAGAATGCTGAATCATTTATACCATACCAATTGTCAGGCACTTCAAAGAATTAGTCTCAGGCTCAACTTCACTATACGCATTCAAGTATTTTAAAAGCTTTTAAAAACTATTTTATTAAGATATCTTTCAATCCACTTCCTTTTTTCTCCCTTCTAATTGCAGAGAACTCTACTATTTCGGCATCAAGATGAGAGTCAGTAGATATTAATTTTGTTTCCATCATTACTATTTTGTGCTTTGAATTTCTCACTGATTAAAAAAAATATTTATTAAGGTTCAGGATTTATTGACGGAAATACCTATTCAATGAGACTAATTTAGGTTGCTGGCTCCCAAGAAAAGCTCTAAGTTATCTGGAAATACCTATTCACAGAAACCAATGAGACTAATTTAGGTTGCTGGCTCCCAAGAAAAGCTCTAAGTTATCTAGATATCCTAGAACAAATTTGAGACCTGAAACCAAACCAAAGCCTTAAGTGGAATAGGTTCACCATTGCAGTATATCCAGTGAACAAGCAGCTACATTTTGCTCGTGGAAGCCTTGAACTGAAATTCCTGCCACAAATCTGACAGAGGAGCAATGTGGGATCCTCTATACTCACTGGACTTGGGGCATAAATTATCTTCTCAGAGGAAAGTACACACAGAAGAACTGATGGAACTGACATGGGCTGATGCTGGAGAGCCTCTGAGACACGGGGAAACCCATTGGGAACTGGTGCCACTGCCCAAAAATTGCCTATGAATGTTCTCATTCTGTACAGGCAGAGGAAGAGGGTGCTGGGGTTCTTTGGGCACCTAGCAGATGTCAGAACTGCAAATTGCATTTTCTGTTGGTTAGCTCAGTGTACAATCTGCACTGCATACTGATTTCAATTAACTCCCTTCTGGACAGCTAATTTTTCCAGCATGGCAAGTTCACTCAAAATTATGAATTTCTGTAAGTGAGAGGGTTTCCATGAATCAGGCAATACTAAGTTTTATAACTCTTGTACTTCCCTTCTATAAGAGTCTTCTGCTTGTTGGTATTGAACAAAATTTTCACACAATTACATTTCATAATGGGATTATTAAGCCAGGGACACTTATTATGGCAGGGTTGATCTTACCTTTTATCTCTAGTACTTTTTTTTTCTTTCTTTTTGTCTACTATTTCTCCAATATCCTTGTAGTACAAAATGGCATGGGCTATACAACATAAATGATAATGGATTGCTGATGAAAATGCATTGCCGAGAGTCAGGGCATAATGAGAACCTGCACAATTAAGAACTTTAAAGCCCAACAGTGAAGTTCTGAAGGCCATCAGAGCATTGAAGATAGAGATGTCACACCATGGTGTTAACGGGAAGGCTGCAAAGGCACTTGTCCATGCTGGCTGTTCTGTGAGGGCCATGAGGTCAGACTGCCTTGATGAGGATGATGAGGATGCTCTGAGGTTACGGAACACCCATTTATTTTATCATGGGAAGTCTCAAGTGCCACTTCCAAATATTAATTTGAATCACTTCTGAAATTCTGTGAGAATTCTGCAGAACTGCTTTCTACCTTTGTTGACACTGTTTCAAAACATTAATGGGGACTCCTTTGGTTCCTTTAGGCAGTATGGGAAAACATCACAGAAAATTGTTCAGGACGTACTGTTTAATTTTAGCACACACATTGTATGCCAGAGTTGTTTATATATGTGGTTAGCACAGCAACAGAGGGGAAAAAAACCAAAAACCCCAACAAAAACCCCAAACCAGAAATTCATTTACAATGAACAGCAGTTCAGCTTGTTCTTATTCGTGGTGGATTTTTTTGCTGGCAATTATTTTAGAAAAAATCCAGTCTTTAACTACAATCCCATCTATTCTGGAGTTAAATATTCAGCACTGCTTACTAGTGACCTAACATTAGCACTAAAAAGCATAAGCATTACTGGCAGTTAATAATGTTCTAATAGTATATGGTTTAGCCTGTTCTGAGAGTTAAGATGATATTCTGTAAAAAGCTTGCAGATATATATCCAACTCAAGCAAAATCCCAGAAACACACTGGCAGACACAGGAAATCTTGTAGAAAACTATCAGAGTACAGACTAGGCAGTATTTTGTTCCTGCCCTTGTAGAACAAAGTATTTTAAACATGTGAAATGCATTTTTTTCAAAGAAGTGTTTTTGAAGGAGTGTTTTCATTCTGAAGTAACATGTTTCCTGGATCTCTAGAACTTTCTAAAAATGTTCCGTTTTCACAAACCAATATATTTGGGTATCATTTTTTAGGTAAAAATCATATCACCTTGAATGAGCTAAAATAACAAAAGCCAATGCTCTCTGTGTGTGTGTGTGTGTGTGTGACACTAGAATTCTTTTTATTGCATGAGACATATACTTTTTAATGGAAAAATATTTATAATCCTCAATCCACACAAAACAAGGAGCTCCCTTGTAGCCTTTAACTAACATCAAATCTTCTGTTCCCTCAAGGCAAACAATCAGGTAGCTCTGACACCTGCAGCTACTGTTTCACCTAAGAAAGGAATCAAACCAGCGGGAGCCTGGGGAAATATAAATACAGTAAATGCATTAAAAATACTTTAGCTGGTGCTTGGAGATTGTGCCATCATGAAGTGCTACTTTTTTCCAACAAAACAAACCCCTATAACTCAGGGGTTTAAAAGTTAGCCTACTGTGGGGTTGAAGCAATTATCAGATACACTTCGGAGAGGAGGTGTACTATGGATTAAAGCCATGTTCATACACCAAACTATTTGAAGGTAGAACAAATGTCTAGGATGACAATTCCTTTTAAGATCTGCTGGCATACTTACAGAACACATCTAGCACATTTTTAAAAAAAAACATAGATTTTTTTTTAGAAGTGAAAATGGGATCTATTGATATGTGATTTTGTAATTTGTGCTGGTCTTTTTAAAAAGAAATCATAAATTCATGCTGACAGAAAAAAAAGTAAAATTCTCAAAGGTACCAGTGTACTTAGAATTCCAATTGTCTAAATGTTCTTTATAATTGATGTTTTTTAAGCAATTTCTCTGCGTTTTACAGATTTCCAAAGGGTTCATATTGAATTCAAACTGTGTTCTGCTACACAGACTATTACTTCTTCAAGTAACAGAATTACTCTCAATATTTTTCTCCCCAGTATAGTTTTGTGAACTTGAACATGTATCTTTGTTAGTCATGGGCCTAAATAATGCCAATACATACAAATATACATACCATACCCCTAAATATCATTGCACAAAATCACTGTGAAACATTAGAATATGGGCAAAAGAACATTTTAATCTGAATTTATTAATCTGTTCCTCTGTGACAGGGAAATCATCATTCCTACCACCTGGAGAAAAACCTCCGAAATCAGTAACAATTATGTAGTTTGTGAAAATCTTGAAGTTCATGAAGCTGCTCATCAAGTATCTCCTCCAGCTTTTCACCATTCAATGTTACCTGCTCCCTTCTTCTCTAGCATGAATGCAAGAAAGAAGAAACAAAATCAGAAACAGTTGTGAAACATAGTTATGGCATTTTCATTCTGCTGCTAACTGACAAAAATATGACAAATTTATGAATGTTATTACATGAACCTAAGAGGAAAACAGTGGACTTGATCCTGAAGATCTGTTCCAAGTCTGGATCCTATTTTCTGTGCAGAACAGTGCTGCAATGGTGGCTTTTTCCATGTACAAAAATTTAAGAGACAACTGAGTATTAATCCAGTACTTGCCTTTGATGTACTGCAATGATGTCCAGAAATCATTTGACCCTAACTCTTTTACTAAGTTTAGCTACTTATTCGAAGCTTTAGCCTAGTTACAGTACTGAGTATATGGCAAGAATTGTAGAATAAGAACAGTAGTAGTAACATAGTGTGTAAGTAATTGATTCACACAGTTCAGGTCACTAGAGCTTTGATAGACTAAACAGTTACAGCATAACAAAATCTCAAGTCAGTGAGACAGACAAGGCAGAATTTCTTCCAAGGCAGAACACATGAAGAACCAATTTCAGTGCCAGGTAGCCAAGAGACACAATGTATCCCACATTGGGATTAGGATGTATGATCAGTATTATATAAATAAAGACTTTTTTATAATTCAGATTATAGTTTTAAGAGTCCTAGTATTAAGATTGCACTCCTTTTCCCTTGAATGAATGTACATGCAAGTTCTTACATGTATAAATTCAAACTCTTCTTCAGACTTTAGTTTTATTTTGTATTGCATATAATAATTTGTATCGATTTAATTTTACAGTATGAATTCAGCACAGGACATGTATTATCTTTATGGCATTAACTAACCAATTAAGCTATTACACTTTTTATTGGGAATGTTTATACTCTCCGAGCATTTTCTCTAAACTCACCTGGCTCCACAGAGAGTGTTTAGGGGTCAACAATTCATACAGACCCTACAACACCCAAGGAAACTGATTCAGAACTGCTTTTTTGCATCTCTGTGTGTTTCAGTCATGCACCATATAAGCACAGTCTCATTGTCAACATATAAAAAAGACAGAATACTGGAAGTTTACATCTGATAATTACATTGGCAAATATACTATTAAATATTATTTGAAAATGAAAAGTTAAGAGGTTTTTTCAGTATCTGGAAGTTACAAAACAGCTCACTGATAGAGAATTCTCTGAATTAACAGAGACACTGGATCAGTCATTAGTAAGAACAGTATTGACTTCAACTTGTAGAGAGCTCTGCAGACATTCGTCTAGAAAACAGTTATTATTTAGAGGTTAAGGTAGTCAACTTTGTTAGGAACCAATATTAAAATTTTTAAACATGCACAATATGTTTTTTATGAAAAATACCATCAATATTAGTATATATATTTATATGTTATATTAGTATATATATTTACATATATAAATATATAAATATATTTTCTATATATTAAAATAGCTATAAACCATAACCATTATGGAAGTGCCCATTCAACATTTTGAAAGATTAGCATGCAAATTTATGAGACTAGAGTAATAGGATCATTTGCCATAAGAATGTTGTTTGCAGAATGTTTACATACCCATAAAAGAGCTGCACCAGACAATGATTTCTTTTCTCAGTTTTGATCAGACTTGGAAGCCAAACTGCGGGACCACTCCAGCATGCAGAATGGCCAGGGAACAAAGTTAAGAGTTGGATATATTGAAATGAAAGATATGTCCAAATTGTGCTGATAGAAAAATAAGAGTATTTATAAAGCTGTTGGGCCTCCTCTCCAGAAGGCTTGTCACATTAGTGGTGGTGGTCTTTATTCTCCAGGGTAGTATTCAGTTGTCAAGTCAGAGTGAAGCTGGATACAAACAAGGTGGTTCATCCATATGATGCAGTCTACTGCGATAATTTTGCCATAGGTTGCATCTGGACTGTGTTATCTTCTTTCTGTATACCCACCATCCTGTATCATATATTAATTTATATCACACATAATACAAGAAAAAATAAATAATGTTTGCCAGGCAGCAGCCTAACCACTGCAGTTAATCATTACCTTCAAACTGAAAATAGTCTGAACTGTTTAGATATAGGACCCCCCAATTTGTATTATTTATTGGGGGAAAAAAAACCACCTCCCAAAATTCTGCTCCTGAACATGCTAAAGGGTCACTGGGATGTTATCAGTGCCATCAGCAAGATTAATAGCATGAGTGAGAGAAGTGATTCAAATTCCTGAATGCTTTAGACAGTGCTGAGTATTTGAAACATCTGCACAGGGCTTGCAGCTACTGGACCTACCTGAGAACTGTACTCTTCTGGAGCAATAGCTGGAATGCAGGTGGGATATCCTACTGATCTTTCCTCAGGCTTCTGGCTTTCACCTGATAAACACTGATAACATATTTCCGGTTACAAGAAGAAAAAAAGGAAAACAGCATTTATCTGCAATATTTTGCATTTCACTTTCCAGGTGAAATGTATTTAATAACCTCAAAAACAAGTTAATTGTACTAATTTTTATCAGTATAACATAGGCAATTTTAAATTCATCCCAGATAGTGCTTTTATTCTTTGATGGATGTTCTGGTATAAGTACCAGAAATGCACAACCATGTGAGATGGAAAGTAATTCTTTAGTTGAATCTACTTTCTTTGGGAGGTTGGACTAGATGACCTCCAGAAATCCCTTCTAGTGTAAATTAAGTGAGCCTATAAAATGTAGATGCAGTTTTTAAAAATACCCATGTGGAAGAGCCATACAGCACAGTACCTTTTCTAATATCACAAAGAATAACTGAATTCTGAGAATTATAAACTTTGGTAATTAAAAATATCACATATTAGGCGTTGGTTTTAGTATATTTCATCTTTCACAGACATTGAACAACAGGTTAACTTACAAAGAGCTGTTGTGCTATTGGTTTTTCAATAAAGTACTATCAAAATCATTAGGAAGTTAAAAAATGGCGGAATGATTTAGCATATCAAATCATTATTGCCCAAGTGTCAGTTGCTAGACTGACAGAAGAGCTCCACAGAAGAGTTTTCCCCAGAGATGGTGAAGCATGTGGGCGGAACAAGACAGCATCCAACGTTACATTTTAAATCAGGTTTAATCTCAATTTTATTATTCCTAGCAAATCCATGTTTCTATAACGTGTTTTTTAAAGCAATACAATGACAATCTCCTATATCCGTGGTGTTTGGTCAAAGCATGGACATACCAGGAGGTCTCCGAAGTAGCAAACAAAAAGTGTCACTTCCCAAGGCACCTGTAGCCTGATGATTTACAAAATCAGTAACCTCCTGTTCTGCCCTATCACCTTTGTCAGTAAAAGCAAATCTGTCTGTGCTTTCCCCTATTTCTGTGTTCCCTATTTCTATGTTATCACATACTATAAAGTCATGTTGTCTTGTTGCAACTGCTTATCCATGCATAAGCACATTAAATATTTTTACTACATAAGTATGAGAAGTTTTTTTGAAAAATATGTATAACAAATCAGTCATTATTCTGAGTAATCCAAAGGAAAAATGGTTGTTCACTTATGGACATCAATTTAATTCAGGAATAGTAATAAATAGGCTACATATTTTGGAAAAAAAACCAAAAACAAACCAATACCAAGCCACTATAAAATATGGTCACAGTTCAGTCTGAATAAAAAAAAAAATAATTTTCTGCCCAAATTCCTTTAAACTCATTGGGAATTTTAATATTCAATTTGCAAATGCAGAAAGAAATAGATATTAACTTTACTGAATTTGAGACAGTCGCTATTTAATCATCCAGATTAAGTCTGTAACCACCATTTGCTAATAGAGACAAGCACCTCAAAACCCCAAAGCATATCAAATGCTCACCTCATATACCTCACACCTCTGTGGACGAATATAATAAAATACCTTACAGAGGCTCCCTCTCTCTCTCTTTTCCCATATTTAATTACTGAAATTTCTTGTCCTATCATGTTAATTGGACTAATTGATAAGTCAATTTCATTATTAAACATGACTTTAATAGCTACCTTGCCTTTCACAGTTCTAAACTGGTAGCTCTATCTTGTTGATTGAAAACACTGAACTTGAATGTAGAATGAAAAAAATACAGAACTCTTGTACCAGTTTCTTCTTCTCCATTACAGTCCCTCTTTTCATGATTTTAAATACCCTAGAGATATTTTCACAAGCTAAAATAAGGGATTAAAGCAATTCCTCTTGTCAGTTTTATACCTTTAGCATGTCTAGTTTTCTTATTTGAGGTTTCTATTTGTTTAAAGCTACCTATCTGAAATGGAAGCCACCCACAGAATTTTTTCCACGAAAATTAGATATTTGCAATATAATACTTGTACTGTAGTTCCATTCCTCCATCATACACACTACATCTAGCTTCATTGGTCTGAACAAGCAGAGGCATGCACATAATTAATTCCATGAGGGACAGCTTATTCATATATTTGCACACACAACTCTTGCTCTTTGTATATCAGTTACACATAATTTACAATGACTATTTCTGCTAACTTGAGTACTCGGCGTAAATTAAATTCTAAATAAAGCTCCAAGTTTTCAGACATATTTTTGTTGTAGCTTGATCAAACATTTTCTTTTGTCCTACTTGCACATGAGTGCGTGCACACACACACACTGGAAATGGCTTTTTCTATTCTTCAGCTTGTGCTATGCAGTAAAATGGTTATAAAAATAGCAACATGGCAGCAGTTGCTTGCACATGTGGATGTCATAAACATTTTGTGTTCCTTTACAGCCAAACTCAATCCAAAGCACTGTCGCAGCAGTGGGCCCACTCCAGGAGCCAGCATGGGAGAAGGGCTCTCAGGCACCAAGGTGATTTGCAAGTTGCAAGGGAGTAATACATACGGTGTGAATTAGCTGTAAATTAAACACACAAGTGTTTTCTTTATAAGTGACATGTATTCCGGAGGAATTTCTTCACAGAAAGGGTGATTAGACATTGGAATGGTCTGCTGAGGGAGATGGTGGGGTCTCACTCCCTGAAGGTTTTCAAGGAAAGACAAGATGTGGCACTTAGTGCCATGGTCTAGTGGGCATGGTGGGTTTTGGTCATAGTTGGACACAGTGATCTCAGAGATCTCCTCCAACCTAATTATTTCTGTGATTCTGATATACATACATAGACATAGGATCTGTGCCTAAAAATAAAGAATCCACAGGAATATAGTTAAAAAAAAAAAAAAAAAGGATATACATACATAGACATAGGATCTGTGCCTAAAAATAAAGAAACCACAGGAATATAGTTAGAAAAAAAATAAAAGCAAGGCAATATGGGTTATGAGCAAATACGATCCAGGAGACAGCCCAGAGGTATCAGAGGTCTCTCCCAGCTCCCCCTACCCACTGCCCACCAGGGTCTCTCGCTGGCCCCCCAGGACCCCTCCCCGAGTCCTGGCTCGCGGTGTGGGTACCCTCACTCGCCATCGAGCTCCTTCCCCAGCACAAAGTCCTGTTGTTATAAATAAAAAAATTCCGTTGGTTTCTTTCTCGAGACAAAGCCTCGTCCGGGAGTAGAATGATCCATTTCCCTGGCTCCCGGAATCTGGCATTCAGATCCGAGGCGTTGATGGTTCTATGCACCGATAGGCATCTTGTCTGGGCCATCAGCACCAGGCGTCTTCTGTCGTTGGTGCTGATGGCTGCTCCTCTCTTCGGATGCAAATGCAGTGATGTCCATCTGCCGCTGTTTCGAGGCCTCGTGATTTTGTCATCCTGTTGGATTTCTCAACCTGAAGGAAACAAAGGGATTTCTCCCCCCCACCTTCTCTCCCCGTTTTACTCTGTTCACATATATATTTATACGCTGTTTATCTTCACGAATTACTACCTATATTTCTAGCAGCTGTCTTGATTCACGCCCAGGCTGGGGCTCCCATTTCAGTGTTGCACCATTTCTACTGCGTCCAGCCCTGGGACCGTCAGCTCAGGGAGGACATTGAGGTGATGGAGCATGTCCAGAGAAGGGCAGGTGAGATGGGCAGGAGCCTGGAGCACAAGTCTTATGAGAAGTGACTGAGGGAGCTGGGGTTGTTTAGCCTGGAGGAAAGGAGGCTCAGGGGAGACTTTATTGCTCTGTACAATTCCCTGAAAGGAGGCTGTAGCCAGGTGGGAGTTGGTCTCTTCTCCCAGGCAACCAGCGATGGGACCAGAGGCCAGTGTCGAGCTGTGCCAGAGGAAGAAATAATTTCTTCACAAAAAGGGCGATTACAGACATTGGAATGAGCTGCACGGGGAGGTGGTGGAGTCACCGTCCCTTGAGATGTTTAAGGAAAGACTACATGTGGCATTCAGTGACACTGTCTAGTTGAGGCGGTGGTGATCAGCCATAGGTTGGACTTGATGATCTCACAGGTACTTTCTTAAACCAATCCCGCGAATCTAGGTGCGTGCTGGGGGTCCTGGCTCCGAAAGCCCACTGCAGCCTGGCCTGCCCGCCCGGCCCAGCGCAGCTCAGCCGCGGCTCGCGATCCGCCCTGCAGCGGCCCACAGCAGGCTCCAAGATGGCGGCGGCCGCCGCGGCCGGCGGGCAGGTGAGCGGGCGCGGCCCCTCTCTCCCCTCGGCCAGCCCCGCCCGCACCGCGGCTGCCCCGGCCCGGCCCGGCCCGGCCCCAGCGGCCTGGGCCTCGGCCGCTCGCTCTGCTCGGCACCGAGCGAGGCCAGGCGCGCTCCCTCCGCCCCCGCCCGGCCCCGGGGCGGCAGCGAGCGGCCCGGATCCTCCGGGAGAGCCGGGGCAGCCCTTCCCGTCCTTCCTAGGCAGCGAGTGAGCGTGCCTGAGCCGGGGCTGACAGGAACGGGGCTCCAGGGTGGGGAGAGGATGAGATGTCGCATAACGGAATATGCGAAATATGAATCTTTGAGCACAGCCTTCCTGGCTGTGGAACGCAAGCCCCGGGTTGGTGCTCCCTGCCGTAGGTGTGCCTGCCCCATTGTCACTTCGGCACTCCCGTCGGTGTGTCCCGTACTGCCGGGGCTGACTTGGGGTGTGCCACAGCCGCTGTGGGGAACGAGCGGCCTGCGGGTGCCCGGCTGCCTCTGGCCAGAGAGTGCCACACGTCCCGCACCTTAGCAATTTACTTTGTGAAGGTTTAGCACACCCAGAACACGCTGGAGTTGTTCTGCAGCTAATACAGGCCACTCTCGACATGCCTGTCAGTGCTTCCAAGCCATTTTATGCTTGTGAAGTTGTATCAATTTTGTGTTTTAACAATAATGGTCATAATGACGTTGGGCACAATAGCTCATGCATTACACCAATTTTTTCTGATATGCAGTTTAGTTTTTATCAACCACTATTAAGAGAGATCCATAATTCTCATGTTAATGGGTTTTATTGCTTTTGCAAGTCATAACGCATCAGGAATATATTCTGAAAATAAAAATTATGTCTGCATTTTTCAATGTTAAATGTACAAGCAGAGTTTTCTAGATGCATAGTTTTAAAAGGTCATATGCATAGTTTTAAAGTAAAGCTGCATAAAATAAAGTTGCAACTGTAATGCAAAGTAAGCAGTTTCCTTGTTCATCACAAGTACTGGGTTAGCTGACCTGAGTGAGAAGCCCATTCTCTAGTTAACATACGTTAATTTCTCACTTCATGTCTACCAACTATGATTCTCCACAGGAAAAAAAGTTAGTGTAAGTGTAGCCTGATCACCAGACTATTGTTATCAATTTAAAATAGAGACTGGGAATTTAATATCTCCTCATCTCTCTTAGACTATGTTACAGTTTACTGTAATAAGGTGCTGTGATACATGTATTAATTTTGGTTACTTTAAACGCTGAGTTCACATATGTTACAATGTAATGAATTCATAGTGGTGCAGCACATTATACTGACAAATGTACTGTATACTGTCAGGCAATAGAAAAGCAGCTGAAGATTTGTGGCTATAAGAGCAGTGTGGATGTCGTAGCACTGTATCTGGCTAGACAGTAAGTAACATGTTTCTTGTTTTGACTTTTACTAAAAGTAGAGCACACAGTAAATGCAAATCTTTCACAGTGCTTTCTGTATCAGGAACTCTCTGAACACCATTTATATGTGAAATACCAGTAAATCATATTCTTACATTGTCCAAATGGAGACATGGTAGAGGTACATGGACACAGCAGCACTGCACTCACAGCTAACAACCTCATCCCCAGATACGAAATCATGTTCTTACATAGTCCATACGTGTTGTGAATGGAGACGTGGTAGAGGTACACGGACACAGCAGCACTGCACTCACAGCTAACAGCCTCATCCCCAGATACACAATCTGTCTGCAGCAAGCCAGAGTTGCTTGAGGGTCTGTGAGCTCACAGAGTTGTACATGAATTTCTGCCATGGGGAGCAGAGGAGTGAGAGTCGATGGGCTGATCTCTGCCTGTCCTAACAGGCGCGTAAGGCTGGGTGGAAGGAGTAGCAAGAAGGCGAATGAAAGAACGTGGGACCTGCCCAGTCTAGGAACTGCCAAATTTCTGACCTCCCTGAAGAAGTGTGTTACTGCAATGGCAAAACTCAGTGGTACCACCCTTGAAATTACCTGCATCTGTGCTGCTAAGAACTGAAGGGAGGGCAGGGCAAGATAAAGTGAATACAAGCACAAGAATACTTCTTTTGGGCAGGCAGTACTGATGGGAGAGCTGATCTCCTCTGAGAGCTAAATGAAACAGCTTGAGATGTAGGGCAGATGAGGAGAAGAAGACGTGCTAAGTGAAGGAAGGCAGACTTCCATGAACCTGTGGGTGATCTAGGTTGATAGAGGTGTATGTTGTAGTATGAACACGCTGAGAGGCTGCCATAGAGGGATGGATACATGACAGGACATACTTCAAAGTTTTGGGAGAGCGTGCTTGGAATTTCTGGCCAGGGCACAATTCCAAGTGTTGCATACCTGTCTGCAGCCTCACAACTTCATCCACTGCTCACATGGTTGATAACATATAGGAAAAACAACTTAGTTTAATAATTCAGGGAAAAGGTTTTCAAGGTCTCTTGGTCCAATGAGTGAAAAAAAGTCCTAAGGAATTAAGGGATTTCAGTGTTGTCTAGTCTGTTTTTAGTGGAAATTAGATGGTCTTGAAAATCTATGTGCTCACTAATATGTTTAAATTCCTTATCACATCTCCTGATTTACATCAAGAAAGTATTTGATGCTTTGTGAGGTAAAACATACAGTTACTGTCAATTTTCTTAAAATTTGCATTTTAGAAAGAAGAAAAAAGATAAAATTTAAGGGAGAAGTTTCAATAATGAGAAAATTACAAGGGGCATATATGCATGCTTTCTAAACAATACAATTATTATACCACACATGTAAAGAATTAAGACTGTATATACAGTCTTAATTGGTGTACTTTCTGGTTTTAAATGCTTAAATGTGTGCCCTCTCTGGCTTTCAAGTATTTTTTTTGGTATAGAATAAAAAGAACTGCTCACATGGCAGATACATAGGTGATCTGTCTTCCCATTAAACCATTCTGGTAAAGATGATGCAGGATTAGATAGAAGTGAACTCCTTTTATTCTCTATCATTTTATATAAACTTGAATCCCAGCCAAGCTCAGTATCAGATCATGCCTCCTTTAGTGTTGGTTTGACATATTTTTTTGCTAGCTGAAAGAAGAAAATGGGAAAAAAAATTAAAGTAAATCAAATAAGAGGGAATGAGTTTATATTTTTAAACACTGCTATTAAAGAGACATGAAACAATGTATTTTGGACACTAAAAGCTGTCATCCCAGGAAAACTGATTAACTTAGCAGTAGGTAGAAAAAGAGTGCTGCAGGCCAAAAAGGATCAGTTTATAAAAGACATACAAAGTCTGGAAGGCATGTAGAAAAGGACAGGCTCTTTTAAAATGTTAGAGGAATTAAGCTCTACCTGGGGCAAATTAAATGCCTTAATATGAAAAAAAAAAAAGCAAAGCAGCAAACAAAACCAAAAAACCAACAGATTGAGGCTTGGAGATAGTAAAGATGAGGCAGTCACTAGACAGGGAATAAAACAAATTAAATGTAAAGCTGTAATCTAGTTGTAGAGTGGCAGCGACCAAGAATATAAGAAATTTTGGCTTTGCTACCTGAAATGTAGTTCAGGGATGCAGAGGATAATTAGATACGAGCTCTGTAGGAGCTCTGTATGTCCTGTCAACAGCCATCTGCTTGCCCCTGCTACTTGCAGTAATGTCTTTTTCTGTTACTTGTGACAGTAGACACATGAGGGAGGCAATTGCTGGGTTAGTTTTTATGGTTTATCTGAGGAAGCCAAAGAAACAGTTAAAAGTAACAACATGAGAGGATAATCTGATTTTCAGTTAATACAAGGCACTAAAAGTATAGTCAGCCTCAGCTTTGTAGGGTTTGCTCTTGACAGACTTTTCATTTCCAAATCAAGATGAGAAAAGGCACCCAGCCTCCCTGTGTCTGTACCTGGAGGGTGTGTTGGAGAAAAAAACAACCCAGCAAATAAAAAGACAACATGGAAAGATAGAGACCAGACTTCACAGCTGGAAAACAAACATGCCTTCAGCCTGATGATGTGAGGTTAATTTTTATCAGTCCTGTTACCTTCTGAAACATTGGCCTTCATCTTGCAACACATTAAAATCCACAAGAAAATTTTTATTATGGCAATTAAAAATTGTCAGATAAAAGTAATCTATAATTTTTCTAGAGGAAATTAAGAACATTTATTTATAGCAATGAAAATAAAGAAGAACACTTTGTTAAAATCACTTGGCAGCTTACTAATATTTTCTGGTCATAGGTAATTTTTTATTTATAGTACACTAGCAAGCTCAAAGTGCTAGATACACAATTAAACATAAAACCATACTAGCACATGGGAGATCATTTCAGCCTCAGTGGATGTACTAAGTTTCTATAAGAGTAGGACAGTAATGGAAAAAAGGCAAAATTTCACAATGTACACTAATATGAAAAAGAATAAAAAATGCTCATTGACATGCTTGGTGTCTGTCTTCTGTTGGCTTCTCTGGCACTGTGGCTGGACAATCCCGCTGCACCCTCAAAGCAGTTTTGCTTTTAGCTTATGTCCCCAGGGTGCCAAACTTCTCCTCCTGTGTTCTGAGCAGGATTTCTACAAAGTGCAAAGTACATGTGACTCAGACTCATAACTCATGCTGTTATGGAAAAGCAATTAATGTATCACTTATTTTGTTCCTGTTTCTTTACCACCTGCTGCCTTGTTACATTTGCAGGTGTGCCGAGTGCTTACACTGTCTCGGCCACCTTCTCTTTGTGTTTTTCTCTATTATAAATTCTAAGGAAGTGTGCCTTTCTGGTTCTTGTCTAATATTATTTACGGAAAATAAAATATTTATCAAATTAGTAAGCACTATTAATGTTAATAAATTTGTTACTCTTTTTTTTCTTCCATCAGAGGACTAAGAAGTATCCCAAGTCTATCACAGTTTCACAGATTAAGGTATTTGTGGATTAACAACAATAAGGTAATTAGTTATTCCTCTAAAGTGCAGAACAATGCATCTATACTCCCTGATTATTATTTTGTGGTCTTTTCTAGCATAAAGTAGTATGTATGTAGTCAAATGAATAATCTTTTTTTAATTTCCAGGCTGATCTAACTGTCAAATATAACAGATTTGAAGAAAACTTTTTTTTTTAACAATACAGAGTATTGTATAAGTTAATGTATATATATGTAATGTGTATATATAATATATATATAATATATAATGTAGTATAAGCTAATGTATTTTCCTTTAGATTCACATCAGATTTATACATCTTGTTTATTTAAGGAGCTGAAGTTTTGTGCTAGTTCCTGAGCTCCCAGTGTAATTAGAGTAGGTAGTTCTTGGAGCAGACTGAGGGGTGATGTGGCTATAGGACAGGAGTGGATTGCAGGAAATGCATGGCTCTTCTTTTATATAATGGCAGACACGCATAGTTTATTTCCTGGCAGGCTGGTGGTTGAGGTGAGGCTCCTTTTTGATGTCATGCACACAAGAGTGACATAAAACTGTGGAGTGAGCTTCTCCCTGTGCACAGGAAGCAGCACTGCAGGTCTAGGGATGACAGGGTATAACTTTTACTGTACAGTAGTTTACATGACTTCCACAGTGAGCCCAAATTCTTCCATCTCCAGAATTGCTTGCTCTGGTAAATAAGTAGATCTGCGAGCAGCAGAAAAAATAAATTTGCATTCCATGTCACTTCAGAGCACATGTATATCTTCTGCCCCAGGCTAGCATCAGTTATATGGCACCTTATGTCCAATTCATCAAAAGATCTCTACTATTTTTGAAAAGAGCAAATGTGTAGATATTATTAAAATGTTACTCTAAAATCACAGGTATAATAGGGCTTTTACTTGTATAGTGAAAGGACATTAAAGGAAACAAAGAAATGGCCTGATGACTAAGCAGAACTGATCTTGCTGATGCAAGAACATAAATAAATTGGAGTTTTGCACAACTCTCACCTTTCCTACCTGAGCAGTAACAAAGAACATTCTTTGTTGTTCTATATAACTTATCTGGAGAAGTCACACAGTGGCTTTTCATAGGAAAAGTATTACTGAAATGCCTCAATAGGAGCAGCATATTTTTCTGTACTCAATAATTTTATCAGAAAAAAAGCAAACTTAAGATGATTCTGAAAACAAAACTTCCCCAAAATAGGGAAAACCATTGTACAAGAGAGTGGAAAAACTTCTGTATTATGCTCTTTCTTCCAGCTTTTAGGTACTGATAATACACAGAGCAAAGCACGTTTATTTCTGAGTCAGTGGCAAAATTCAAAGATTGAAATAATTCCTAACAAATTACTTTTCATCACAGAATTCACAGAGTCAGGAATAAAATTCTGTTTGTTGTTAGGATAAAAACTTCAGCACCATTAGTAGTCTCAGTTCTCAGAGATTATAAAGGTCAGCTTGCTGTCCCACTGCAGATATTTCACCCTGCACTGGAGTCAAAAGTGTTTTGGAATTGAGCTCCAGACACGGAGGTCTGATTCCATAGGGACTGAAGATAACTCTTTATTGGGAATACACCCATATTCATACTGATTTTTTTTTTTCTATAACTCTAATTGAGTCTCTAAACATGATTAGATGAAATTGCTAGTAAATAAGAGCAACTTTGTGCTCTTTGAACCTGCTGGTGAAAAAACATTTTAAAAACAAGATGCTGGGTTTATTCAAATGATATATTTCTGGAATATTCTTAAACCAATATAGAATTATCATGCTCTAAAAGGGTCTTCTAACAATAAAAATTATTTCAAATATGAATAGAAGGAAGAGAAAATGTGGAGATCAGTCATTTAAAGAAATTTGTTTCCAAATACAAACGTTAAATGTGTAGTTCAAAAAATTAGGTAAGGCTCTACTGCTTGTTTTCATTTGTAATTAGTACTTCTAATGAAGGTTCAGTTGTCAAAAGAATCCTTAAACCAAGAGTCTTAAACAGAAATTTAAGAAACTACCTGTGGTTAAACCGTTTTCAAGAGGCCATGTTTATAATTCTCCAACACCACATTCAGAGTGACACATAACAGTTTGCCTAACTCTAATTTCAGATCCAGGATTTAACCTTCTTGATCAAAAACTATTACTTGACTGAACTCTATCTCAACAATAACGAGCTGACAGATATATCAGGTACCAATCTTCCCTTTATAAGTTGTTGAGCAGAGGCCTGTACTTTCTTTTTTCTGTATTGGCATTCAAAGTTATAAAACTAGATTACAGCAAGTAACTTATTGGCTGAAAGCTCCTATGTATGTATAATTAACACATGTTATTTATTATATATTTAATTTTTCCATTTTCCATTTTCAACATACTTGAGTGACAATAAGTTGATGTTATTATTATATATTTAATTTTTCCAACATACTTGAGTGACAATAAGTTGATGTGTTTATTCTGGTTCAAAGGATGAAATGTCATTCACTTTATGTCAGGCAATTGTGAAATACTTTTGATTTTACATGACCATATTTAATACTGAGAATTTATAACCAGAAGTATTTTGCAAAGTTATTGCCAAACTTGGTTTATTTTAAAAATCTGTCTTATACTTCTATTTTAGTTTTGGTTGTCCTTGTAGATTAAAATGGCTTTATCAGACTTGTAAATTTGTGAATGAACAGGCCAGAACATAATATATTTCTAAACATTTTAGACATTTTAAATGTTAATATTTTTTCTGTCCCTGTAACATGCTGGATGAGACATGATGTTGATTCATTTCTGTGAGATTTCAAGCAAACTTTATCTTTGAAAAACATAAACATGGATACAAGAGACAATACAGATGATAACAAAATATGGATAAACAGAAAGGTATCATTAGTAGACAAATAAAATACTGTATATAATTTCAAAAATGAGATATGTAATCGTGATGTGTGAGGATGTGAACACAGTCTGGGTCAAAACAATATTTTGTAATAGCTTTTCAATACACCAATAATTACTTGAAACAGAACTATTTTCTAAGGAATGCACTATTTACTACTTGTGAGACAAAGGTAGTATTAGGGATATACTATTGTTTCTGAGGCAAAGGTAATATCAGGTCAAGCTAAAAGGAAGTGAATTAACCAAAGATTATAGGGATATAGGAGGAATGAAGGGAGGTAGAAGAGAGGTCGCAGTTGAGGCTGATTTGTTGATGCAAAGGTGATGTGGACAAATGTTAAAAATTGGAATGAAAAAAGGCATGTGCTTAAAGGATATGACTAGAGAGGTGAAAAGGATATTGAAATATCTTTAGTTATTGCTTAATTAACATCTCATGCAATGTGTTACGAAAAAACAGGCATACATAGATAACTAAAATACCAAGTTCAGTGTACAGCATAGCAAAATGTTGTTCTAATAAAGGCAGCCATGGTGAGAATGATTAATTATTTTTCATTTTATTTCAGGTGCTCTGAAACACCTATGTTCATTACAGATTCTGTTTCTTCACAACAACGAGCTAAAGAAACTTGGCAAAACAGTGAAGGAATTGAAAGGAATGATAAGCTTGCAGACTCTAAGTAATACCTTATTTTTATTTTGCAGAACAACAAGTAGTAGCTTTTTAGTTTCCTATCAGGATGCTTCTTGACTATTTTTTGCATCATTTGCCAATAGCTATTGAAGCTAATTAGCAATTTCAGCCAAATTTGACAGAAGAAAGAGATCTCTAAGACATGAAAATTCCACAAAGAGTACCTCAGCTGAGGAAAAACTGCTAAGTGAGTTCAGAAGTTAACTTTTTGGCTGCTGGCTGCCAGTAGCTTGGATGAATAGCTTGGAGGGTGTCTAGGCAGTTTACAGCCGCCTCTGTAATGAAACACAGGAGCAGGGTGAGATTATCATAGAGGTGAAAGGAGTTGAAAAATGGGTGTTACTGCTGTTGAGACTGTGAGTGATAGGTTATAGAGCCCAAATTCCTGCCTCATTAATTCTCTTGCTTATAGAACTTCCCTTCTACATCTTTTTGGCAGACTGGATTTCTACAGTCTAAGAATAAATGTACTTTAGGTATTATTCATAACAATGTCTGTTAAGGAGCATACTTTCTGATACACTGGCTGAAAATGAAAATTGCACCATCTCTGCAATTTCAAATTAAATTATACAAGACAGTGTTGGTGCCACGAAGTTACAATGTAAGAAGGTAGGATTATATGCTATTAAGATATTGAAAATGAAAATATAAGCAGTCTTTTTCCATGATTCCTAAAGAAATGTCAACATAGGTCATGCCAAATGCTTAGTACTTGGAGAAGACAGTAAACAAGTTTTGTGCCTTGGTGGCATGGTTAAGGAGGTGAATGTCAGAATGTCACCAGGCCATAACACCTCCTTAAGCATTCAGAAAACTGAATGTCTGATTGTGGGAAAGGAAAATATGAACAAAAATTTAAGCTTTTAATTCAACTTGACCCTGAACCAAAACTAAGAAAAACAAATCAAGTGTTCAGGAAGACAACGTGCCAGCCAAACTACTGAAGGTCTTTTCACTACATGCAAGATAGAAAAATTAACCCATTTAAGAATGCAGTTGTTTGAAGTGATTAGGCAGTGTCTGGAGAGACATCCTATGTATGAATAGTGCAGTCACTTGAATTTAATGTTTGCTCTACAAATTAATAAGGAGCTTCAACAAACACAGGAAGTTTGTTGTACTTGTTGCAACCATCTGTGGGAAATACATAGCAGATAGTTAAAGTGCTGCTGAGTTATTATAAATGGCAGTTACAAAGGGACAGTGAAAATTGTATGCAAATTGGACCAGCCACCACCATAGAAAAGGAAGTGTTTGAAAGAACAACCAAACAATATATATAATATACTGATCTACGCTAATTTAAAAAAAAGTTGTTTAGTTCAAATATTTTTACAAGAATAAACAGTAATCAGTGGAAGAAGCTTAACAACCTTAATAACCAAAACTTTAAAGTCATTGCTTCATGACCTTTGCAGTAATGAAAAAAATTGTCAATGTGTTTGCTTCAAGGGGATTTTGTAATAATGAATTCTTAAATTAACAGGTCTCTATTGGTTTAATAAAATGCCCTGTCATATTTGAAGTAAATTAAATCAGTAAATGAACAAAATAAATTTTAAAAGTCATATCCTATATATTGTATTACTATATAATTTATCTGCCTTCTTGCAATATTAATAAATATTAAATGGGTGCAGAATTTGCACTGTATAGCTTTGCAAAGGGCTGTGCCCATAACTCACTTTTATAAAACAAAACCAGTGAGACTTCTCACTGTTATGAGGTAGATCTTTTTTATTGCTAATCTGATTTAAAAAACAAAAGAAGTCACTTGCCAGCCTTCAACAGAGCTCCTGGATGCTTAACAACATTTTATTATTTTGTAGCTCTTGGGGACAATAGAACTATTAAAACACAGTATTATTGTTTGCTTCAGGAGTAGCATCCAGCTGCCAAAATGTTGCATTTCTCTCATGATTTTAGCCACTGCCCTGCACTGGATATGTAGCACAACAACCATCCTTCATCAGGTGTCTAGGGAAGACACTCAGCTTCAAAAGATTTACTGCACATGCTGCCTACAACTGCAGCCTTTTGGGAGATTCAGAGTGCTTCTTTATGGGCTCACCCTGTGCTCACATCTCCCTTTTGGAATCCAAGATTTTTGTTACATACTCTGTAAATTGCCTTAACTGATTTATTGTCCACAGCTGATAACATCCTGCTGCTAGACCTCAGAAAACTCTCTTGTTCACTATGTTTCTGCCCCATGTGGCAGAGGCACACTGTTTTCCTACACTCCAAATTGAGAAAACAGACAAAAACTGTGGAGGAAGAAAGCATTATCCTAATTTGTACAACTAAAATTGCATGACCTTGACAAGAAAGTAGATAGCTCAGCCAGGAATTAATCCCAGATGTTTTGTAAAACAAAACCACATTGATCTGTACAATGGTTGAATTTATTGTAAAAATGAGTAGTAGAAAAGTGCACATTCTCTAAAACAAACCTACAAATCAGTGTTATTGAGCAGGGACATAGTCCAAGCAGCATCCAGATTCACAAGTTTAATATCAGACCTGTTTTATGCCTTGGAAAAATCTCTCTTGAATCTTTATTCTATTCCACTACCAAACATACCTGCTTTTAGAGATCTTTCTGAAACATTTTTCTCTTTGGAGTGCTGTAGTATATTTTCTTGACTCAAGAACAGACTTATCAGATACATATATAATATTCTTTCTGATTACCACTTCCTAGGAACAAAAAAAATCATTCAGTTAAAATAGAACTTTCTTTTGCTGCCACCTTGTGGGTGTCTTACTAATTTTAAGTACAGCAATTTAAAAAAATTGTTAAAGAATTTAAATAAAAAATTCTCCTCTGAATACATGAACAGGTGTTTTCTATGAAAGAGAGGCCAAATGCTCATTCCAGCCTTGTTGCATCTTCAAAATACCTGCTAAATCCCATCAAGCATTGAGCCCTCTGAGCGGTCCTGAAGAACATGAAATTGCATCTTGTAGTTTATAAATTTGTATCTGCATGAAATTGCATCTTGTAGTTTATAAAAGTCCTGAAGAACATGAAATTGCATCTTGTGTCTTTGTATCTTGTATCTGCATGAAATTGCATCTTGTAGTTTATAAATCTGTGTGGAATTTTTTCCGACTTTTTTCTTCTACTACCTCTTACTTGCTTCTGTAATACCATCTTCCTCTCCCTAACTGCTAAAATGACATAAGTTTTTTACCCTAGAGCAAGTATTAGCCACAGTCTCTCCTCAGAAAAAATGACTGTAGACTGAACCAGTAGTTGTAAAAATGATATTTCCCCTGCTCTCATGTCAAGGTGACAGCCTCCTGATTATTTTTACTGTCTTAGAACAACAGCATTTGTATAAGGAGATAAAAAGCATTATTATGTTTTTTATTTAGAAAACAGGCCCCACCCCACAGCACTCGCTTTGTTTATTAGCTCATCTGTGAATGAGCCAGTTTCTATTTTAATCAGCTCAGATATCACTGTCACTAAACCAACTGATACGTGAGCTAGGCTAATGTTCCACACCTGGCAAAGCAGCAGCACAGGGTTGATACCTGTCTCTGTGTTGCAAAGGTTTGGTTAGACAGGTGATGTGAACCTGAACATAAACATTTTAGCCAAGTTGCTAATGAGATTTCAGAGCTTGGTATCTCCAGTCTTGAGGAAAGCAACTGGAACCCAGGTTCTTAGGAATTTAAGCCCTCTGAAACATTATTCTCTTACGTTTCTTGAGTATTCAAACTAATCATCTGTCAAAAGATCAGAAGGCTGTGTATTTGCATTTTATATTGTGTCTGTGGGATACAGCTTCTTACCAGCTCTGATAAAGTCTTAGGTGTCCTAAAGCTGATCTGATATTAATGACTCCATCCTCTACAAATTTTGTCTTACATTTAAGCTGTCACACCTAAAAGACCATTGCTATTTAAAATAGGGATTACCTAGCACTACATAAGAAACTCAAAGGCAAACACTTCAGTGTTTTTTGCTGTAAAGGTTTGGAGTGCATGATGACACCTTTACTCAGATCTTGCCTGTGGTATTTTGCATATTCTGCAGTAAGCCAGTTCCTGCAGTCCATGTTTAGATGAGTAATTTCACGTGTAAAGTGTTTATGCAGCCTAAGAACAATTTGAATTTGATATTTTGTACAAAATCTTTGGCTCCTAGTGACCTTTAATTTTCCTGTTTTGCAAAGTTGTTGTTTTGCTGGGTTTGCTTTTTTGTGACACTGGGGCTTTTTTTTCTGTGTATGTTTTGCAGACCTATTCCAAAACCCTCTGGCATATGATCCAGACTACCGGCTTTATGTGATATACTCCCTTCCTTCAGTTCAGCTCCTTGACAGGAAGTGTAAGGATTGCTTTCCTCTCTCACAAAGCATTGACAGTTGCTTTTGTTTCTAACCAGTTTGGAAACATAGATGAAATTATCCTATGTGTTCTTTTATACGCATTTCTGATAGAGAAAGAGGATTAATGAACAAAATACCTGGTTTTTCTAAGATTTATCAAGCAAAAAGAGTTTGCATGGCATAAACACTTTGTCAAATGTTTTTGATTTATTTTTCTTTTTAAATTGTGTTGGTTTTTCTTGTATCTTTGTCTGTTTGGGTGAAGATAAAAACTTGTGCTTCGAAACATGTACCTACCTCTGTGCATTCAGACCAGTATATCACATGGGTGAGTGTGCTTACTTAGGTTTGTACATGTTTCTGTACAGTTTAAGTACATATATGCACATTTCTTGGTAAGGTAAATGCAGACCAAGCTTTCAAATGTAATAAATATTCAGAAGTTATCAAGAGATCTTTCACAGCTTGTCTGCTGTAAATTCTACAGAAAAAAAGATTGTCTTAAAAATAGTCAGTGAATCCATAGACATGCCACAATGTACCCAGAAAATCACCTTTGGTGATTTTTATCTCTGGTGTTTGGAGAACTGTGTGACTGACAGGACTGAAAATTACTGGAGAGCACTGAGAAAGTAGCTTATTCCTACCTCAGCTCTGTAAGAAAGTAGTAAGGAAAACCCAGCACCTTCTTGGAAGGGGACTGAGCAGGGCAGATGCAGGACATCTGCAGGTGCTGGAAGCTGCGCAGCTGTCGTGTAGGAAAGCTGGTGGATGGGCCCCAGCAGGTGCCAGGGGCTGATGAGGAGTTGCTGGACCTGACCAGGTGCCCATTTGCTCACACAGTCATTTTGCACAGGTACCTTCACTCCTGAGCACTTGCTCTTGTGTTACACTTGTGCTTAACACATCTGTCAGGCTGTTACTAAAACATCACTTTTTGACTGGGGAGTGATGACTGATGCTTAATGCGCTGAAAAATACGTGTTGCATTTACATGTCTAGAAACACTTCCATAAAACTTCCTGGACTTCATCTCCTAAATACAGTTCTACTGTAATCAGTCCTGGATTAAGACTTGAGGCAGTAATTTGTATCAAGCTGTATCCTGGACTTTCTATTTAGTGAAATACTTCTCTAATACATTACAAAGCTTCTTAACCATCTGTAGAACATTACCAGCATAGTCCTGGCTGTCTCCTGCACACAAGACATGTGCTCATGTTTCGCTACCTTCAGGCATGACTACTGCAGTTCCTTCCTAATTGGTCCCCTAGACACCATGACTCCAAAACTTCCCTGAACTGAAAATGCTTCTGCCAGTTACTTGTTCTAAAAGTGTAGCTGACTTCTGTTCCATAGCTGAAGTACTAGATTAGTATAAGGTTCATAAAATTGAAGCCACCACCCCCAATTTAACAGCCTCAAACTATTTGTTTAAAAATTGAAGTTATTTCTCTTGATGTGCAAAGCAGGAAAAATTTAAACTTTTCTTCTGATTGCACTCCTATGGTTTTCTCTGTAATTGACCAATGGGAATTGAACTGGCCTTAAACCAAGACTTGTTTTTGCTATTCATAAAGACACTTCCAAGTCTTTACTTACTTCTGCAGGAGATCTCATTTAAGCAGCACAAAAAAATCTTGCTTTCTAGCATTTTCATTTAAAACTTCTGACCCTACTGCACTCAGAAGAAAATACTTTACCGTATAGGGCTTCACCCTAAGTCTTAGAAAATATCACTCCATGTTCCCATTTTGAATTGCCATGAAATTGTGTAATTAACATTATTATTGTTAAAAAAACTGCACAGAAAATATATTAAATCACCTTTTATATGCTGCCTTTTCAACTGATAGAAATAAAATTACATTTTTTTATATTCCTTTTAACAGTAGTTACACAAAAAGAAAGGGAGTCATCATTTCATCTCTATAACCCCAAAAGGGCTTGGGTCACACAGTCAATAGCGTTTGGGAAGAGAGCTGACACATCCCTGGGGACTGCAGTGGGATCTGGCAGATGCACTCAACCAGCCAGAAGACCAATAATGCCCTCAGGTATTTATAACACTCAAAGGAAGGCATACGTTTTTAAGTAATTTGAATTAGAAATGGGGTTTTTTTCATTAATCTGATAAAACATTATTGGTTTTAGTAATAAAATATAAATGCATCAAGAACTCAGCAGGTTTGCTTCATAAAGTAAGTAGTCATAGTAGCAGCAGGCAACAAGTGAACCCTTCTACTGAGAGTATTGTGGCAGACAAATTCTAGTCATACCCTACAATTACAGAACTGAAAATTTTTTTGTCAGTAGGAGTCTTGTGTTTGGTTTTACTTATATTTAGTAATTACAGAACTGTCCTTAAAGATAACTGAAATTTTTTTGTCAGTAGGAGTCTTGTGTTTGGTTTTACTTATATTTAAAACATCTCAACAGAATTCTGACTCTCAGTGCTCAGCATCATAGAGTTTTGATGCCCTCTAGTGCTTTTACAAGATAATCTCCTGAAGAAAATATTTTCTTCTAGTGTTCTAAATGTTATGTATCTGGTTCTGTAAGCAGATTCCTCTTTATGCTTTCCAAGCTGGGAATGTTTTAATGATGTCTTATAACAGCACATAAAGCAATTTATAGAGTTCTTAAAACATTCAGATTTGGAAGGCAGCATGATCCTGGCACAAGAAAGCAGGCGAATACCACCTGGAACCAGGAGACTTGTATCACAGTCCAGAACCAACTCTGAAATCCCACACAACCTTGTCAGCTTTTTTGATGTTTTGAAGATAAATAACCACCATTGTGCATAGACAACTAAAACCATAGCACTTTATATAGTGTAGATGAAAGTTTAGAGAGTCCTGCAAGTTTTTTTAAATGCATATATCACAACAGTAAAACTGAAAGCACTGTATTTGACAATGATTTTGAAGAGGCTGGGAAAAGGATAATAATATTTATTTAATAATTAATAATTTTAATTATTAATAATTTAATAATGTAGTTTGTTTTGCTGATGATTATCAAAGTGGGCAGACAGCTGTCTTTATCTCTACCCTGCAATCATACACATCTACACTGGCATCATTTTCTGTGAAAGAAAAAAAAGCCTGGATGTGTATGTCTACAGGAAATAAAAAATACAAAAAACTTAAAACTACCTACACTTAAAACCCAGAAAATACTTGCTTGCATAGTAATTTGATAAAACATTATCTTAAACGTTTCAAATCATGTGCTAGTTTTCAATTAATTTGAACAAGCAATTTAGGATCAGGATAGCAATCAATTCTCAGCTACTCAAATTGCTGTACAGCCATTAACGCCATAATTTGAACTTTCTCTTATAGGTCATGAATTTGGAAATAACACTAATAAGTAAGTAATGTTTTCAGTGTCTTCTTCCTTTTGCAACTCTGAAGCATTAAGTTCCTCTTTCTATGCATAAAAAATACCCTAACTAGAGAAAATGTCCAGTAAAAATGAGCTTTTGAAAGTTTCAGGTCTTTGTTTTCAATACAGCTGCAACTCTACACTAGGTTTGTTATCTAAAATTTACTATTGAAATGTATTCCACATTTGGAAATGGGTACATAAAAATGCCATTTATTTGTAAGATCAAACACTGATCACTAGAAAAAGCATGCTCAAAGTATTAGAGCATCAGAAGAGCTGTTCTGTATTAAATCCCAGAAAATGTTCTCCTGAGTGGCTGTTCAAAAAACACTCTCTGGAAAATATTATGACTTGTAGAATGAAATTGTTTTATTCTGTACGTGATGTTGTTTTTATTCTGTTCCATTTCAAAATCATAGAAATAAATGTAAAACTTTTATCTCTGTATCTGGATTGAGACAGGAGAAAGGTTGCATTTTCATGTGATGACATTTTAGATGTAAATTTTTTAAGAGATTTACAAATTTTAGGTATCAGGCTTGGCTTTACTTTCTAGCTTTACACATGAGAAGATTTGAAAAAGGCATTGAAGGAAATAATAAGAGCCTACATATAATATCCTTTAACAGTACTCTGAGCACAGCTCTTTAAAAATCAAGTTATTTCTTTTGAAAAATTAAGTCTTACCTGCCCTTCAGTGCAGTTAGCTGTCCTCATTGCTAGAATGGATGTACAGCTGCCTGGAGTCTTACTTATGGAAATGCTGAGGCTTTCCAAGGTGTCTTTTCATGACAATGTGCATGATACTCAGTGGAGACAGTCCTGTGGCTTATATGAGGTGTGTTACTACAGGGACATCTTTAAGAAATAAGTCCTTATAAAATAAAGTTTTAATATTGTATGTGAGTTGGAAGGTTTTGGTTCCTTGTCAGTGCTGCTTTGCTGGTGTGAATCTGCTGCTTTTCTCTCCCAGACTGCAGCTGTGGCAGGATACATGAACACAAGCTCACAGTGATCTGGATTCAGAGCTTGGAGAATGGATATTTGCCTGTGGGCTAGGAAGAAATCCACAGTGAAATAAATGTGCATTTCCATTAATGGGTACCAAGTCACTTGAATCATGTCCAATCAGAGCATTAAAAGTATACAATTACAACTTTTGTGGGGGAAAAATAGTACCAAGTCACTTGAATCATGTCCATTGAATCAGAGCATTAAAAGTATACAATTACAACTTTTGTGGGGGAAAAATATTGAAAACAAAGAAACATTTTTAAGTCTACTATAAATGTTTTTAAATAATTTATAGCATGATTTTTTCAAACAGAATCCCATGACTCACCTTTTTTTCATTTTGTTCTGCTTTCTTAAATTTGGTAGAAGAAAACCTTCTGAAAATTTAAAATTTTTAAATCCTCCCTCTTTAGTGTCATCATGACTTTAGTGTCATCATTTTCCAGAGAGTGTGTGTTGTAAATTAGTTCTGAAGTGGTTTGGAAATGCTCAGGTAATGGACTTGCTTTGTTCTTTTTGCAGAGTGCCATTTGAGGACCCCGAAGATGCAGTTTTAGTACGGGCAATGACAAGATCTCTAATGGAATTTTCCTCTGTGGACTGGAACAAAGTAGCCACCTGTCAAGAAAGACGGCTTCAAAACAAAGCAGGAGAGCCCCCTGAGAAGCTGACAGTCCAGTTTAGATGAAAAAACTCCTGTTTCTCTCTCTAATGTTAACCCCATAAGTAGGTTAACAGCTCAATAAAACAAGTCCATAACAACACTCATCTAATTAAGTGAATTTCCAGAAAAAACATGTTAGTGTAACATTTCTTTCACCCTATGTTGTATAGAGAGTGAAGGAATTAAGATAACAAATTATAAATAGTGGCAATGTTATAATAAAAGTTGTTTGAAATGGAATCCTTACCATAATTCTGTTATCCGAAAGTACTAAACTGCACACTAATTTTTAGGAAACTCAGGATAAATACTTTTATTTCTTATAATACACTTCCTCACATATTTCTCCTTCCACTCTGTCAAGGCTTAAAGTCAATGCTGCTTTCTAAATATTTCAAAGCTCTTCTTTCAGGCTGTAGCTTGTCTGCTGAGTTCCTTCTCTCCTAAGTTAGCACAGAGCCACAGGTGGTCTGTGTTGGCAGGGATCTCTGGAGCTTATCTAGTCCAACCTTCCTTTTGGAAGCAGGGTGGAGATGAGGTTGTCTGGTGGCCTGTCGAGGAATCAAAGATTTCCAATGAGCAAGGCACCACCACTGGGAGAATGACAGCAGGATTGGTGCTGGGTATTTTAGCACACTTCCACAACCCTGACTCTCTTGCCCTGAAGGGATGGCATTTTCAGAGAATCCCTGAAGAGCAACACACCCCTGTGAGCCCCAAATGCTGTGAGTGGAACAGGGAGGCAGCAGCACTTCTGCATTCCCAGACCTCAGAGTGGAGGGTGACTACAGCATGACTGCAGATCTGAGTTCCAGGCAGGCATTTCTTGCCTGCCAATTGTCATGAAGATAAATTTGTACACTCAAGCTACAGGAGTCCCCTGCATGTCACATGAGAACGTCACAATGTTACAGACGCAGGAAACACAATTGCCACATAGCCCCTTTTAAAAAAATTCCCTTTATTCTTCACAATCTACTAATCCTTGAAATTAAAACACAGGTACATTCCCTGCACAGGTGGATTTATGTATCCTCACTCTTGCAGTTTTGAGAATATTAAACAAAAACTTTCAACATATTAAATTATAAAAAAATTAATAGCGTTTTCTCTGTTTCGAGGATGGTCCTTACTCCTCTGATTAGAAGAATACTGCCTTTTAAAACACCACTGATTCAGCTGACAATAAGACAGTCTCCAATTTTGCCATCCTTATGCAGCAAGTGATATTTTCAGTTGTGGCATTCCCATTGATTCCATGAGACACAGAAATAAATCTGAGTGGAAAACAAAGTTGAGGGAAGCTCTTTTCTGGATCTGGTATTCAGCTGAAAGCCAAAGTGAAATCACAGTTATATCAATGCACACATGAACTTTCTTATCTAATTGACTGTGACCACTTCAGCATGAAAAATACTAAGCATTTTTTGTTTATGAAATATTTCATAAGAAACATCCCACTGTGCTCTAACGCATCTTTACCTGAAAAATTCAGAATGCATTACTCTTGTCAGTCAAAATGTTTTGAGTCATTCTGGTCTTCCCTTCATTAGATTTTTGAATATTTCTGACCAAACCAATAGTGAAATACACATTTCACCATCAGCTTGAGACACCTGAAACAGCAGTTTAATTTACTACAATTGCCACAAAATAGACATTATTTTTGTGCTCTCACTAGTCAAAAATATTTACAGTAATGTCATGAAAAACTGAGAGTTCAGACGAGTATCTTCAGAAACTTAATTGCTACTGAATTCCTTCAGATAAAACTTCATAAAGTGCTGGAAAAAAAAAGCAATTTAAGAGTTGGCCTTTCAGTGCTTTTAACTACAGGTTAACTATGTACTTGCAGGAAAAAAAAATTAAATTACAATTAAAGTAAGTTTTAAGTTTGGAAAACATGAATAATCCAAATCAAATGCTGTTCATTTTTCACTATGTGGTTCATTAACCACAGAAACTCAGTGTTTCACTAGGCTTATTGGTATACATACAGATGGATCTATGCCACTAATTTTTAGCAGATAATAAATACCTATCTTGACAATTTACAACAAAACCTGGAGTATTTATAGACAAAATAGCCAGTATTCTATCTCTTGATGGACAGAGACATTCTGTCTTTTAAAAGAAGTCTTGCATAAGCCATGCTCCAAGAACTCAGACATGGTCAGCATAAAAAATTCTTCAGTACCCTTGAGAACTCTCAGTCCCTTCCTACCCTCTTCTTACTCCTCAGAATCTTGAATTTTTTGAAGATCAATGTCATCTAAGGCAGTTTCACTCTCTAGTGGACTTTCAGGTTGCAGTGCTAGTGCCTCCATCTCTTTGGTAAATTCAGGTTCTTCTGTTCCATCAGTAGGATGATTTGGATCCACATTTTTTGTAGGATCTGGACCAGGATCTGACTGTTGTTCACTTGTAGAACTACCCTCTGCTAGCTGCATTTCATCTAAACAAAAGAGAAATCACACAATTAATAAGCACTGAACTCCTCTGCAAGGAAACATTTTTACTGTTGAAAAACAATAACACTAGGATACTTTGTATCTATTACAAAAGTGATTTATTTAGAAAATCTTCATTGAAAAAATTCAAAACACTAAGGCTTTGCTTAAGTTGGTATAAGGTTACACTGAAACTAACCCTAGCTCTCATTAATTTATCTTCTATTTTTGCCAGACTACTTTTTTTTTAATTATAGAGAGAAGCAGAGTAGGATACTACAGTTATTTTAACTTTCAATTCAAACATGCTTTATTGACATATTCTTATCACCAGCTTTTCAAAGAATGGCTGCAAGCCAGTTAAACACTGAGTACAGGTGGGGTTTGTTTTAAATCAAAAGGACATGGACACCACTACATAGGAAGCATTTCTGCATAAAATAGACTGAAGAAATTAAGTACTTAAAAACAATGAACTTTGGTTGAAATGAGTCATCCTAAAATTCCCAACTTGACTGCATAGAACAGAATAAGCTATTGCACCTTTACTCTTCAAGCAATGTTTTCTGAGAAAAAAGTAGTTGTTCAATAACTTTTTTCACCTGATTCTACTAAGTAGGGCTTGCATGCTAGGACTTCTGAAAAGGAGGGGAAAGCCTAATTGGGAGAAGTAGTTATATCTTGGTTTATTGTTCTCTGTTGTGATTGATAGCCAGCCAAAATCAGTCCCAGCTAGCAAGCCTCAACCCTGCCAAAGTCTTATGTGGCAGTGAGCTAAGAGCCTTCAGCACAGGCTGAAACGTGGACTCTCTTGACACTCACCCTGTGTAGCAGAAACATTTAAATTATTGAGTTTGCTTGTAGTTGCAGCTGTTGCATTTGTTTTTTTAATTATTACTTTCCTGATGTACAGGATTTGTAGGGGGCATTACCAACTTTCTGAAATAAAACTACTGTTGATTTGAAATGCTCTGATGCAACACTACTCACAAGGTGACCTGGAGCTCAGATGACTTCAGTGTCTTACTAACAGTGCATGATTGGATAAGGTCTGTAATGTGTTGGCCGTCTACTTGAATCAGTTAATGAAGATTGACATGTAGATAATGGAGGAGAAACATAACAAAAAATGTTAGCTTCCCTTTTTAGGCAGGAAGGGAGAAGAGCCATCCACTGAGATCCTGCCTCTCCCTCTGAAAAGGACAGCACATGAGGCATCACCACTCATGGCTCATTATGTTTTGTTGCACTGGTATGCAATATATCCAAAAATTTCTAATAACCTTGCCTCCAACTTCCACAGTCATCCTGATCCCATGCAACAGCAACTCTTGTAACAGGATCAACAGAGGAAACTGTCGAAAACTTTAATTATTACTGATACATTACTGATTTATATCCTGCTATTCTGAGTACAGCTGAAGTGAACAACATTACCATTGTAAGGCAACCATGATTTCTGCAGTGCACTTCTACAATCCTTAAAACAAAGGAAGGGAAATCTAGTAAGCTGTAAAACAGAAAAAGTGATTTCATCCCCTACTTTCCTATTATTTCATTTGGAGAAACATGAGAAGGGGCAATATAGCGTTTATTAGGTTATTATGTTTTAATTACTTGTTTCTTGAAGGAAGAAAACCACCACGAGCAGTTTAAAGACTACTGCTTGCTTTCCTCACATTCAAAGCACACAACACAATTAACTTGATACTGTGATTATGAAGAGAAGTATTATGGGAGATGTATTTAACATCTACCTTAACCTTTGCAACTGGAAGGAGCAGGCTGCTTGCTTATTATCCAACTTGTCTTAGCACCTCCAACAAAACATAGAGCAGCATTCAAGTTCTGCACTAGCTTGATTAAAGATCTGGATTTTGAAACAGTGCAGTGTTAATCAGAATGCTTCCATTGTAGAAATTTGTGTAACTGCATCATTAAAAACCACATTTGGAAAGTATACAGCATTTGTAAATTTAAAGGCCAGAATCCCAACAAACTCAGTTTTGCTGTTATGTTTCATCAAAGATTTTTATCCCAATCTCAGCTGTTACAGTTTTAAGACCTGTTAAATTGCTCTTTGTGATGCAGTTAACACAGCATTAGTTTCAGCAAGGGAACAACGGATCCTAACCTTTCTTCTGCTTCTTTTCTTGTTTCCTTTTCTCTTTGGCAGCTTCTAGTTCTTGTTTCTCATGAATTTCCTTCAGGATCTTGCAGACTTTTTTGTGGGTAAACCAGTGTATTTTCTGGCAGTTCTGGTCACAGTACATCACCTAAAAGTTATCACAGTTATCAATTCATTTTCATGTACTAAAATAATTTCCTTGCATTTCTTAGTGCAGCAAGTTAAATGCCTATGTATAGCACTTAATGTTATTTTAAAGCAATTTTAAAGGTATATGGAGTGACTCTAACCTATATAAGAATCTATAAAGAGCAGTTTTTTATTAACTCTAAACATACAGGATTGTTGCTCTTTCTTCATTCTTAAGCGTACAGACTTGGAAATCCGAGTGCTCTTTCCTACTTGTGAATTTCAGGCATCTTTCTCAGAAGTACATGTTTGAATGTCTTCAGTGCAGGCGTGAATGCACAGTAAATAGGAAAGCATTCAAAATCCTCAGCACCTCAGTGCAACTATTTTTTTTTATTCTTACCATTTTACATACTGAGCATCTTTTGTCTGCTCCCTTTCCCCCACAAGTTGTACAGAATTCAGCATCCACAAAACCCACTTGGCCAGTAATCGCTTGTGTAAGCACAGAAAAAGCTGTGGGGTCAGAGCCCTGAAAGACAAGAGGTGGCAATGAGATTAAAAGCCAGCACTGCTGCAGAGAGGGACGCGCAAGGGAAGACCAGAAACGATGAACAAAGTGTCGGTCTCACTAAAAACATAAAACCAAATCACAGAACTTCACCTAACATGCACAACTTAAGATTTATCTTTAGATAAACTTTTGTATATGAAGTTAACTTAAGCCCTGAGCTTCTGCAGTATTTCCTCTATAAGTTATTAATAAACTTCACGTTCTTTACATCTGTAGATCCTATGCAACAGATTTTTGTAGCTCAATCTCTGGGCTGGCACACAAAAAAAAAATGATTCATTTGTCACTGTTGTGCTCAGTGCACACAGGTGCTACAGACCAAATGGTCAGAACTTGAAATTTTCAATTATTTGCATATTACTATTTAGATGCTATTTGCAGCATCCTTCCCATGCAATGCAAGCAGTAAGGTTTAGGTAACCATACATTAAAACTACTCTTTTGGGTAATGATGTAAATATTTGAAGAAAAAATGCCAAGTTGTTCTGGCTCTAAGTAATTCCTTAAACTGCCAGACTACCATGGAACATGCACAATCATAACTACTACAATACTGAGATGCCCAGACTGAATCCAAGTAACTGGGCAATGACAAAAGTCAAAGGCTTCCACATAAATAAAAATTATAATATCTCCTCCTTTCCAGCTCTGCATAATGGACAGAAATCCAATGGAATAAACCATCATTGCTTTAAAGGCATGAAAGACTGCAGGCTCTCCTAAGAAAAAACAAACAGGAAAGAAAATGTTTACTCTAAAGCAAGTTGTAATGCATCACAATGGCTTATGTTTTCACACTGTGTTTATCTTCCAGGCTTAGGCAAACAGTAGAGATTGCACTAAGCCTCAGGACATTTTAGCAGACCTGGAGCCACTTAAGATGGAGGCTATTTTTAATTGGCTCTGAATAATCCAAACACGTCACAAGATTGTTCCAATTCCCCAGTGTTTGTGCGTACAACATCTCGTTCTCAGAGACCAGAGAGAACATGCTTAAAAAAGAACAGCAACTCTTGTGTAAAATTTATTATGAAGCAATAAATAGTCTTAAAATGATGAGTGTGCTAGCAAGGACCTAAGAGAACGACTGGGGTTAGATTTTTAACTTGTAATTTTGATTTCCTAATTTAGGTATAAATTTTGCTGCACATTGCATCATCTTGCCTCTCCCTCTCTGTGATAAAAGAAACCTCACTGAATGTTTCTCCTTTTTCTACCATCATATATAACTTCTTGTGTACAACAGAACAAATGAATGCATTAAATCTAGGAAATTATTCAATCTTAAACAGATTTTAGACATTGTGAAAACAGAGTGCAAATTAAGGTTCATTTTTATCTGAACCTACCATTTCAATAAGTGAACTGGCATTGGAAAACTGAACAGACATACCAGAGGAGGAAAAGAAAGCTCAGAGAGAAGAACAAATTGCATCAGTTTTCTTTAAAAGTTGAGGTGTTTCAGCATTTGTTATAGGCACATGAAAAGAATACTAGTTGAAGTACTTTAGAGCATTTTCCTGCAATATGTAAAATACAGGTCCAAAGAGCTTAGGGACACCAAACCCTTTGCTTAATATAATAAGCTACAGAGAAAGATGTCTCAATCTGGATTTACTATGCAAGTTACTGAGAAAGAATTTTCTTGACAGGAAAAACTTACTATTTCAACAGGAGCAATACTTCTCACAAGCTGCTGGAGCAACGTGGCCTCACAGTAAGGAAACTTCCGGATACTTTCTCGAATTAGTTTCTCTTGATACACAGGGAAACCATCTTTATCTCTCCCTTTCAAGAGGCTAATTTTTTTAAATGCATGTAAAATAAGAAATCACATAGTAAATATTCAAGAACAAACACATACAGCATGCTATACTTTGTTCCCTTTCAGATTATAGAGAGGAATTCATAATAATTTGGCAACTTCATATGTTAAGTTCATATGTCAAAATGCAAATGAAAATGTTTTTATTCTAATGCACAATCATTATGAAATACACAATATATAAACATATGCTCTGAAACCAGGACTTACTAATTCAGCCACAGAGAAAAATAATCTAAAGGTATACTATCTACTAGCTACACCTGACTAAAATATCAAAATGCTTTGTGCTATTTATAACTGATCATTGTAATAATAAAAACTGATAAATGAACAATACCTTAAAACACAAATTCCACTTTATTATAATAACACGTTATAGCCCTTACACCTCTTAGGCTACTATTTTTTTAAATGGATCACTGACGAACTATTCAATTTCATTATGTGAAAGCTGACTCCATAATTTATTTTCAGTCTCACAGAGGATTTCAAGTGAAAATCCACAGTGGTGTACAGGGAATGTGATCCTTCTAAAAGTCAGGTCACTCACTTTGATATGTAAGCTCAGGCAGATCAGGTTTGTAACTCAGTAGATTTGGAGATCTAAGTTATTTAAGAGGATAAGTCTCATCCAGAGTCTGTGGGATTTGCAGTTCTCACTTGCTTAAGTGTTTTGGAAAAAAATCTCAACCTGTGTAACTGCTGGAGAGCAAAACGGCACAAGAATGTTCCCCGATGAACCATACTGGACACTGAGAAGTCCTTTTTTCAAGCCCACCACTCCCCTTTTTTTTCAATCACACATTGCTGTCTGCTGCTTCATGGTGCATATGTAAATGCCAAGTTCTAACCAGTTCCAGCAGAGCTGAAATTCTAGGTATGTTTCCTTTGTACCCAGGAAACGACAGTGTCACTTCAGACACAGAAAAAAGGGAGACAGTGCCACCCTGAAGTAAATGCAGCTGGGATTATGTAACAAGTTATTTGCCATAGCCTTTATCCAAACCAATTCAATCTGTTCCTTCAGTTGTCTTTTTCCTGGTGTCTGTAACAGCAAGGCATACATGTGCTTTCAGACCTCTCTGTAGAAATACTCACCTTTTGATAAACCCATCTAGTTTATCCTCTCGCTCTTTTAAAAATGTAATACATTTCTGGAAGATGCAACTGATGTAGTGCATTTTCATAGCAAGAACTTCATTCATGTCTTTCTGTTTCATGCATTTCTCACAAATGAGATCCAGAACCCTGTAACATTTCTGCAGTGCTTCTACTTCGGCCAACAGAGGGTTCTCTTTCACCAGCAACACAATCTAGAAGATTGAAGAAAATGTAATCCAGTTAAGATTTGTGCATTGGCATTAAAGCTTATATAGCTCATTGTAGCTGAATTTCAGTGGAGTTTCTGATATTCTTCTACTTCCTTCTTATGCAGTCTTCCCTCTCTTTTTCCAGTCATTATTTACCATTCCTATTCAATATACTGTAATTCACAGTTCCCATATAAGAAAACATCTACAACTAAGACTGGTATTAAAAATGGCAAGTTTGTTTTGTTTTGGTTTTTTTTTTTAGAATAAGAATCTGAAGAATCAAAACTACTTCTAAAGAAAGTTATAGAAACTACCTACACTATACACTAAAATCTCTTTCCTTTTGAACACTAGTCTTGTATGGTTTAAGGACTTGTATGCTTTAAGCAGTTTCACAGAACACATCAACCTCACATAATTGTGGAGTACTTCCTGTAGTCCAGTAAATCACTGAATAAAAGGAAACTGTATGCTCCACTCACTCAATTAGCTGCCACTGATGCACTACTGTCTCTGTGCACTGTAGAGAGCTGGCTGGAAACTGTTAACCAATTCTGGACTTTGATTGGCAAGCCCAAGGAATTTGTATTTGAATTCAGGTGTATTCATTTTTCTCAACTACACTGGGGCAGCAAATCATAAAAGACATTATTGTCAGCAATATCCTGGGCAGTAAAATAAACATTCTCTTGCACATAGTTTCAGAAACAGCAGCAGTGGTAGATGTTACTGTGGCAAACCAGTGATGAAGGTAGGAAGATACATGCTGAGAAAAGCATTGAGAACAATGAGATTTTGTTAAGATAGGAAACTGTTGCACGTTTCCACTTCCAGTGGGGCTGAGAAATAAAGCCAAAAAAGACAGCTATTTATGGTTACTGATGTAGGAAGTAAGAATCTCTCTACTTAAGGGTGTTAGTTCAAGATTCTGGTGCATACAAACACTGAAATAATTTCTTATTCACATCTAAATGCTGAGCCTTCTTCCTCATTTTCAGAAGTAGCTGAATTAGCAGATAATGCTTTTGATCTCAGTTGAACTTGCAGAAGAGCAGAATGCTTTCTGACACAAAGAAACTGCTCCCACGCCAACAAACACATACAATTTATGTATTACTCCACCTTAACAGGATGCATGTTGGTAGTAGTAATAATTTTATGCAGAGGCCCAGCTAATTTGACTGGCAGTTTTGGTTCTTTGTCTAAGCCTTGTGGTTTAGTATAGTAGTCCAGCCTTTCACGTGGAAAGAAGTTGTTGATGACAGTCACACAGTCATGTTGACCTAAAGGCACACAAGAAAAAAAATCACCAGTGAAATAATTTAAAAAAAAACCCTAAACCCAAATCTAAGTAATACAAGTGAGAATTACCCACATGCAAAGGAGCTTTGCATGATATATTTTGCACTACGAAGAGGCAACTCTTGTCATTCTCTTACATGTGGCTTTAATCTTCAGTAAGTGCTATTAACTTGTGACTCCCAGCAGGGAATGCCCTCATGAAAATTCATTTTGAATAACCTGTCCCCTTCCTGCATTCTCTTTCCCTGATAGGCCAGGGAAGAGAATGCAGGAAGAGAACTAAGAGAACAGTTATTTCTCCCCCCAGATTATACTATACTAGTAGTCTCATACTGGTGCTATAATTTTTCAAGGTAAGATTTTTCCACTTTGTACTTTCGAAATTAATGACATTTGCATTGACACTTGTAAGTTTTCAGACGTGAAGTAGCTATTACTGTATTAACCTGCAGTGGGAGAAGTTATAAGAATGAAACACGCTTAAAGTTTACCAAAAATAAAAGGACTGTAATGAAAGTAACAAGATGAGAGAAATTACATCATCTTCTTGTTTTCTACATCTGACAATACAATGTATTACTTGACTAAAGGGAAAGTAAAACTTATCTTTTCTAGTCCAGGACCACATTCTTTAAATTGATTGATTTGTCTTGGCACTAATCCTATAATCAGTAGAAGACACAGCCAACCAAATTCCAGCATTTAAAATCTTCCACTGTTTTAGAAGAGACAGTTCTGAGCTAATAGAGCACAGTGTAAGACAAATGACAGGGGAAGAAGTATCCTCACTCCCCACACACAGGCAGATGAATTAATGTTGATTGGATAAAGAATAAAAAAGGAACAGGAATAGATTCCAATGTGCAGACTTTTAGAGAGCAGTGTATCTCAGTATGCCTGAAAATATTTATGCTACCTTGGAGATGTGATAAGATTTTAAACAAGAATTCTCAAAAATTATGTTGTAGATAATATTCCCCATTCACTCCATACACCATCGCATTGGAAAAGACTCTCCAAATCCAAAGGATAATTAATAGGAATAGACTTCTCTGATACTTAAATGAATAGTTAAGGTTTTGCTGCTCAAACTTCAAGTGAGCAATGTCAGCCTTTTCTTCTTTAAAACAGCACAATAAGATAAACTGAAAACTGAAACAGCACTAAATCACTATTCAAGGAAGTAAATCTAGATGGCAAGGTAGCCTTGAATTCAGAACACCAAAAGGACTTGAAAGGGAATTCTCAGGCATTCAAACACCATGAGAAGGTTGTGTTTGAAAGAAAATACAGGTCCTTGTTTTTGGGAAGCAATAGCTGTGCCTTTGGAAATAACTCCATTTAACCTCACAATATTACATCAACTCTCCTTCCTAGAGAAGAAATGGGACACTAAACCAGGAACCTAGTAGTGTAAAGAAGGGTAAAAAATTTAAAAAGGGCTTATAAAAACAAGACCAAAAAAATGAAACAACAGGAAAAAAGCTTGTTGCATGCTTTGCCAGGGGTAATTCTGCATGCTGGAATGATAAATCTTGACCTTATTCTAGTGAAGCTCAGCTCAGTAAGTAGAGCTCAGAAGAGGTTCCAAGACCTCTCCCCCTCCCAGAAGCCAGGGAGAAGGGCAGGGGGTTTCATGCTGCCAGCACACAGCTGCAAGGCTCAGCAGAGCTCCTGACTCCTGGCACTACGGTTGTCCCTTCCCACAAGGGAAGCTCCAATTAGCACTTGGTGCTGCACTTTGGACCCCTCCAATGCAACCAGCTTCCTCTTACTGTTTCCAAAGCAGTGACATTGCAAAAAGTTACACACTTGTGTAGCACCTGTTCTCACAGGTAAGATATCTGTGTTTTTATGAAATCAAACATGGGAATAGGACACAAATTGACTCTTACATGATGAGATGTGGACAACAAAGCTCAACAATGTGTCAGTTCAGAACAAGTAATTAAATAATGTTTCTCCAAGAAAAAGCATGAGACTCTAACACTTCACTTCTTTAGGAGTTTAGAAAATGGTAATGATTTTCATCTTACCCACAAAAGCAGCCATCTGAGCAGCTGTCCTTCCCACAGAGTTGACAACATCAGTTTCTGCTCCAGCCTCTAACATCATCCAGGTGATTTCTTTGTTTCCTGAATTTGCAGGAAAGATATGGGGAGTGAGCAAGGACAAATCAGAACTTGTAATTCTCTATGCTTCAGGAAAAGTTGTACTGAATTTCTTAAAGACCAGGAACAACACTGAGGAAAATGAATGCCCTTAATGTCATTATTTTAAGCATGGATTAAGAGAAAGGCGTGCTTATTTAGAGTTCCAACAGGTGTAACTCTGCTCTCTGTAATGCACATTCAGCGAAGTATTCCCATTATGGGAGGAATACTCATGTAGCTATACTAGAGGTTGGTCCCTCTGGGCAACAGTATAGGAGGAAATTCTACTAATCTAGTTTAACAGCTCAACTACATTTTCTATTCTGAGAAGAAAAACACATTCAGCACTACGATGTAGCAGGAACACCGTGAGCAGAACAGATTGTTCCTTTCTCCACAGTGGGAACTGGGTGTTCAGGCTGGGCTAAATACCAAGTAAAATGAAGCTAAAATTTGATGGGAAGATTAGATTACTTAATTGGTGCCCTTCAGAGACTAAAAAAGGACACTTGTCACCACTCCTGCTGGTTCTGCTTTCAAAGGTATTCTTACTTTATTCATTTTTGTGCAAATGCTAAGTCAGAAAAGTGAATACAAAAAGGGGATGGTGGATGAAAATGAATGTTTAAAAACAGTCACTGCATCAGTAGCGCTCATGTACCTTTTGTGCTCACAGACACTAGACTATAAAGTCAACATTCAGAAGCTTTCACACCCAGGATGACAGGCTAAAAGCTCAGCTGTGAGAAAATGGTAAAAATACAGCATTTTCTATAAAGCTGCAGTCATTTAACAGCTTCTAAGAGTTCGTTCTCATCTATCTGCTGCAGCTGTGATATTGCTCAATACCACAGAACACTGGAATTTCACAAATCTTTTCACCGAAGTTGCAGCTGAAAAACAATCTAATTATCTAGTTAAGGTTCATGTACATATGTAAGCCTTTTTTTAAATACTTATGATAAATGAAGGCAGTTTAAACTCTACTTGTTAAAAACCCTGACTCCCCTGGAATCTCATTTTTGGTAAAACATAAGTAGCCTAGTAAAAAAATACTTAAAATAACCTAATATTCCCAAATCAAATCTTTTCTCCAGAAGGAACAATGTTTTAATGTAGTGTCTTTTTCTCACTCAAGGAAATTACTGTTCCAGCCATCAGGGGAAAAGAATAGCAAGAGGAAAGCTGCAAACCACCACTTGAGGCAGGAGGAAATATATACAGCTATAAGCATTCTCATAAAAAAAAAATGTAAGAGAAGAGTGAAAATTATTTTGGGAAAACATGGTTTTAAAACTTACTAAATACATTTTTAAAAGCCCACACGATTGTTGGAAAAATAATGTAGGAAGAAGACAAAATTTGAAAAATACTGGATTGAGAAGTGTCATATATTACCAAAAGTTATTGGTGCAGCATCATTTTCAGTGTAACACAGTCTAAGTAAACAGAATCTATCCCACTGCACAAGAAAACCGTCCTAGGAAAGTGAATGTTGAGATCTTGAACAAACAGGAAAAAGTAGGTACAGGACAAGTAGACTGCATGCCTCAAAATCTGAAGAAAATCAATTTTTATATGAGCCTGAACAGAGGCTCTCCTGTTGCACTGTCTGCAGGATTTTACTGGTCATGACATAGTTACATGGTTCACATAAATAACAGCAAACCTGAATAATAAAAGCATGTCAACACTTACTTTTAAATTATTAACTTATGGCAAATTTTACTCATTGATGTCATAAAAATCAGTGATCTGAGTCTAGTAAGAAGTTACCTGAAAGTCCAGCAAACATCAAGGCAGTGTATCCATGCTCATGTTCATTGCAGTTTACATCAGCTCCGTGTCTCAACAGCAACCTGCACATGTCCACCTTCCCTTTGTAGGCTGCGTGCATCAGAGGGGTCATGCCATGCTGGAAAAGAAAGAAGAAAGTAGCATATAAAAAAGAATGTTACATCTCTTGATGTAACAATATAACTACCAAAGCCTCATGTAGTATTTTATTTACAAAAAAACCTCACAAAACCTTAATGAAAAAATATGGTGACTAACATGCAGCAGATCTCCATGTCAGTTTTCCTATTATGCTGTGCTATACATTTGAAAACAGAGCATGGTTTAACAAATGAAAACCATTTACAGTCAATTTATCACGGTCCTTTTACGTAAGACATTAGTGTTGAAGACAACTAATGTTTCTGCTAGTTGGAAAAGCTTGGTTTAGAAAACTTGTTAGCTTCCTAGGTTACTGTTTTCTCACCTGCTGTGGCTTGTATGATAAGCAGCAAGAAAACTAGAAATAGGCTGCTGTTGTTTTAAACATTACAAAGATTTTCAATCTCTGAAACCCATCTTGTTCATTTTTAGTTTTGATTACTGGTAATTTTGCCATCTGCCTCTCTCCCACTTCTCCACCCTTTTGGCACTGTGTCCATGATCAGCCAGAGCCCTGAAAGCCCTCAGAAAGACACACAGCTCTTGTCAGACTTTAACAATCCTGGCTGGTTTGATCAACTGCCCCAGTACAAAAAGGATTCGCTTCAGCATGGGAGGACTGAGGTGTGATTATAAAGGTAAAGCTGGGCAAACCCCAGAGGACATTTTTAGAACTAGGGTGAACTGTTAGAGCAGGCTCTATCTCTCTTCAAGGGCAGGGAGAAGCATGCTGCTGGTTGATAAAATTGCATGACATTCCATTTTCAGAATATGGTATGCTTTTTCCAATATGCTGTTTACTTTCACTTAACATCAGGTCAGGATTCACATTATCAGCCAAGACACTTTAACTGTCCAAGAACTCTTCAACATTGCATACCAGGGAGAGTGCTTTAGTTTGTCCCTCAAGAAAATGAAAATGGCATTCTGTTCTTTTCTTTGCCAGTCAAGGCTGTGGGCTTGAGTACATTCATGTACATTACTGCAGCTCTGTAAATGCCTGGTAATGTGATACTCTGAAACAATGTAATTGTCAGTTTGAGCCTTAATGTATTTCTTGTTTCAATTTATGACTGAGTAAAACCCAAGTAAGTTTAATTTTACCAATATAATTTAAAAAAAATTCTCAAGGTGAGAGAAATTGGAAAAGTTACAAGTATAATAATTTTAAGGTATTACAGTTTCATTACTCTCCATCCTAACTGAAAATAATAGAAAGTGCTTACTTGATTAATTATATTTTAGTAACCTACAAATTTTGGTAAACTGCAATATAAACTTCCATTGAAGAAATAAAATACCTAAAGAGATCCCTTCATGACTACGAAACAGACTGCTTTTTCTAGATTTCATTTGGGGTGTCTCAAATGTTGACTAAAGACTTTCTGTCCCACCATATAAAATACATTTTATTATATTACATTTCATAATGTTAGATCAAAAGCAACTTTACAGGCCAATCCCAGTCTGGAGTCACAGTAGGGACTTGTCTCCTTTAACAGCACAGAAAGGTACTAAAGTATGGGAATATAAACACAGCACGGTTTTTGATGGGAGAATTTTTAGAAAACAATGACTTTTAAGTTTGGTTTTATCTTGAAAGTCAGTTGTTCCAATTAAGACCTGAAGATTATATGACAAAGTAAAGAACTGGGTTTGTTTTATCCTCTCCTCCCAGAAAACTTTTCTAAAATCCTTTGATTTAATTTTGGAAGCATCAGGCTCTGGTATGGATCAAAAAAACATATCAGGCAGAAAATATCAGATGGTTGCTATAAAATTGGATTTAAAGGCACATTAATATCAGTTTTTCACATTCACAGCAAACAAAAGAGGGTCAGGCTAGACACAAATTTATCTGGAAATGTTTGGTATCCTGTATTATGTCCCTACACTGAAACCAGATTGACTGCAAATACTTTTCTCAGCCTGAATGTCAAAGACAGGTCCAGCAACAGTCTGTTTTCTCACAGATGACATGTGGATTGTCAATACAATGAACTTAAAAGACAAAACTTGCAGATGGTTTATTAAGCATACAGATGAAACAAATTTTTGTTCTACTATGAAACATCAGATGAATGATCCTTTTTCTAGCTGTTACCATGCAACATTCTTCTGACCAAAAAATCGAGCTTTTTAATCTTATTCCCCAGAACAAGTGAATCCTTCCCAGCTTTTTTTTTTTTTGTAGGTATGTTACATGGTAACTTCTCTTCTGCAGGGCTGCAAGTATTTCCTGTACGTCTCACCATTCAAGAGGAATAGTTTGCTGCAGAGGCAATTTTAGAGGCATTTTAAGTGCCTCTAAAAATTAGCTGGCACTTCTCTTGACTGGGTTCTCCAGCTCGCCAACCAACAAGGCCTCCCTGGCACAACAGGGCTCTTGGCACAGCCACCCAGCCATTACAGACCATCTTCCCTGTTCCTCATGTTGAAAATAGTCCAAAAGCAGACTGAGGAATGGGATTCCAAGAACTGCTTCCATGGTGGGGAAGTCAGCTGGCTAAAAAAACCCCAAACAATGAACTGCAGGGTCAGTGGAGGGGCAGGCAGATGAGTACCAAAACTGGGGAAGGGCTGGACTCCACCTCCAGCACAGAGGAAGAAGAAAGATCAATCTCTCGTCAGCATCTAGCTTAGTGTGCTTGAATAGGATGAATAAAACCAAATTTATGAAGATAATAAAATGGAAGAGCAAACTTCTGCCTCCTAGGACCTACAAAGGAAGTTTCCAACAAAACTCCTGCTCAACCTTCATCAACAGAGGAATGGGGAAACACAGGACAGTTAGGGAAGAAGAAGTGGGACAAACAAACAAAAAACACACAGTATCTCCCACTCCAGTGACACATGCATATTTGGCACAAAACCTCTCAATTTTGTGAACATTTAAACACTCATGCTGACAATTCACCACTGAAGTAGCCACATAAACCTGTGTTACTCAAGTGAAAAGCACAATCCAAGTGCTCCCAACATTCCCATGCTCACTTCACCCTTCTTCTCAACCATGGGACCTTGTCAAGATGTGGCATACAGGCTGGATTACACTGGAGCAGTCCCTCAGCAGGTACTGGGGTACAGTAAGGCACTGCACATGTGAGTACCAGCTATTCAAATAGAGCGGGAAAAGTAAAAAAACCCCAAAAACAGGAAAGTGAAAGGGCTATCAAAACCCTAGCTGAAAAACTGCTGTAGACACTTGTATGCCAGCAATATTAAAGCATCCATCTCTCCCTTCTCCAGGGAGAATTGGAATCATTGCTCCAATGAGGAATGCAGCCCCATATTAACACAGAAAGAGTGTCTTATTTTACCCTGCAGGTTCAGGCAACAGTTCAAGTCAGAAAATTATAAACGAAACACATAACTCTGGATTTGGCTTTTACTTTTATTTGGGATACTGCTAAAAATGATGTAAAAAGAACAGGTGCTACAAGGCAAAAATACTTGTTGATGTATCTCTTCAAAATCAACTCTCTTGTACTGAATGCTGTTAGTCTAGAAATACAACTTGACTCTTCACCGGATGAAAGCTTCTAGAAATTTCACCCTTCAAGCTTTTGAATAAGATTGCTCTTATACAACTTAAATTTCCTAAAAGCGGGATTTGGAAGGAGGTCAACAGCTACATACACAAATAATTTTAGCTGCAGCTAAGTATGGACTAATTAGAATATGAAATACTGTTCAGTAAGTGTCAATCACAGCTATAGTTCTCCTTTATAGTCATCCTGCTCAGCTGTTGGTTTCACATATGTAACACATTAGATTCCTCTGATGATCTTTCAGTTCATCTGCAGTGATGAAATGTTAAAGCCTACTTCAATCAGCAACCTGAATTGAAACCAGATAATTCTTAGTAGCAGTGGAATTTTCTTTGGTTTGTGTATTTTGAAGTAAAAAACATCAAAAGACAAAACCCTTCCTCCTCAACAAAGGCCAAGGATCTTGCATTTTCTGCTGGCATAGCATTTTCACACGAGAACAGCAAGACAGATTACCTGAGGAACCCTCCATTGAACATACTCAGTATGAGTGAAGCTACACACATCTCAGCCATGAATAAGCAGGCTGCTGCTGTAATTCCCAGGAAGTGTTCAGTTCTGTAGCACAGAGAAGTGGACTGCTTCTAAATGTTGTGTTACCAAACTAGAGGAAAAAAGTAATGCTGCTAATGTCAGATGATAGTTCTGTATGTAAGAAGATTATTAATAACCTTACAGTTATTTTAAATAGAGAAAAATTATATACTTTTCAGGTCAAGTCTCTTGGCTTCATCTGCAGAAAACAGGGATATAGTACCACAGTACTCCTTTGCAACCTTAACTACCAACGTGACTGGAGGAAACTTCCACAGCTGGAAAGCCCATGTGCTTGAGCCTGCCTTTCTATAACAATCTGAAATATTTTAGCCACATGCTGCAGATGGAGTTCAAGTCAGCAAATTGCCAACAAAGTCACAATATTTACAAGCTCTGTGCTCTCAGGGTAAATAAAAGTTCTGAACACTTTCTCCCATACTAAGTTTCCAAATTATCAACACTCCATTAAAAATGACTAAGCAGTGGGCATTTAAGTTAAATATATTTGTTTTTATTTTACATCCATTTTTACAGCCCATCTATTTGTCCCAATGTTTGAGAACACCTGAACTTAAACGCCCTTGAAGTTTTAAAGTTGCCAAACTGTTAAAGACCAGTTTTGCAGAAAAGCCATTGCACTTGTTTTCATAGAGACAGTGATTAAGACACAAGAAAACAATTGATTTGGTCAGAAAGGGTTCTGAGAAAAACCAGTATCTGCTGGATATCTCCAACCTTCTGGAAGATGTGTGTCTGGGAAACTCATTTGAGTGAAGGGATCTTACTCTGTGCTGACACTCCCAGCAGAGCTCGGCAGACAGCAGGAGGTGAAGAGGGAGTCTTGGAACAACGGCAGGAAAAGCAAACAGACTAGGGAGGTAATTTTTTATTTTTAAATACATGTACCAACAGCAGAAGCAATGCTGAAATGGCTGTGTCCAGCTCATATGTACATTTTTAAAAAAAGAAGCCAAAACAACTGGAAAAGATTTGAAAAAGAGCCACTATTATAGCTCACTTGCTGCAGAAACATAACTTTAGGCAACATACTTTAAAGGTCACTGCATCTGGAGGATGTTAAAATGTGACTTGGTCCTTGTCTAAAGGTACACAGAGAAAAGATAGTTGATTGTTAGTAGTTTTTAATCTACAAGAAAGTGGATCCAAGCAGTTAGAATATACACTCAAACAAAAAATGAAAGGAACAGATTATGTGTGGGTTCTTTTTAAATTAGGAAGTGCACTATATAACAACCTGCTTCTGATGTTGTGTGTTCTTCAGCCCGAAATTATTAAATTGTGACTGCATGCTTGCTGTACTGCAGCTAGAAGACAGAATTACATTAAACCTGTGCTCATTCTGTGGATTCTCTCATGTAAAAAAGTCTTCAAGGATGGAAATGAATGTCTGATTGAACTGAGCTCCCACTTTAATACCTAAGCATTCCATCTTCAGGGCTTCCTTACTTCTTAACATTAACAAAATAAGTAACAGTAGTAATGTAAATGTGAATGTCAAGATAAGCAACTACGGCAACAGCGAAAAAAAAAGAAAGACCTGATGCACTGAAAGCAGTCTCCAGTTGTGGCAACAATGAGTAACAGATGAAGCTGATGTTTAACTGGGATTTCACACACTTGCTTATGTATAGATATTAGAATAACACATTGGAGCGAAAATGGGTTATATAAGAAAAATTGTAATACTCACATAGCTGATGGATTTAAGAAACCTAAACAAACCTGAACCCTCTCCTGTTTAATATGCATGATTACACACCATTCTTGGAGGTAAAGAAGGAGTCTGCAAGAAGCCCATTGCATAAACTTTTAAAATTTCATGGGTCGTATGGGTACTTAGTCAGATGTGAGCCTTAGGTAAATACTGTTAATACTATTTCTTCTGCAACAATAGCCTGAGGCATAACTCAGATATGGTTTCTTTGAATAAGCCACATCCTCTCAACACTAATCCTGGATGTTGCACTAATATCGCAACAAACCTGCCATCATTCAGCATGACTTCAGCAATTACATTTAAGGAAAACCTTTTGATGTCCATACAATAAAGCACACTTGCAAGCACATTTATATTGTGTCTCAGGTTCCTAAAGTTCACTGTAAAACTTAGTTTGACTGGTTTTACAGAAACTTGTTGAAATTCATACAACAGAAATTCAGGTTTAGTATTTGACTTAGGAACAATCAGAAAATGGATCTGTTGGCAGAAAAAAAAAAGGTTAACAATATCCCATGCAGATACCTGGTAGAAGTGGTGGCAATTTTTCTCTATTCAGCATTCAGGAGACCACATCTACAATATACCCTGTCCCATTTTTGTTGAAATTCATACAATAAATTCAGGTTTAGTATTTGACTTAAGAACAATCAGAAAATGGATCTGTTGGCAGAAAAAAAAAGGTTAACAATATCCCATGAAGATACCTGGTAGAAGTGGTGGCAATTTTTCTCTATTCAGCATTCAGGAGACCACATCTACAATATACCCTGTCCCATTTTGAGCCTTCCAGTGCAATAAAGACATGGATAAACTGCAACAAAATCAATGGAGTACCACCACTACACAGTAGGAACCTGGGCAGTGAAGACAGGCTGCAGGAGCTGGGCTTGCACAGCCTGGAGAAGAAATGGCTTTTGTGGGACCCAACAGCAGCCTGCCAGAGCTGACAGGGAGATCATTGACAAGACAAACTTTTCACTTATGGTAGGAGGGCAAGAGACACTGAGCCTGAGCTGAGGTTCAGACATCGGTGAAACACTTCTTCACCGAAATCACAGTAAGAGAGTAGAACAAGTTGACCAGAAATATTGGACAGTCTCCATCCTTAAGAGATTTACAAGGCCAGAAAGGTCAAAACTCAGAGAAATCTCATCTGGCCCTGGAGCTGAAGCTGCTTTGAGCCAGAGGCTGAATTAGACATATTACCAGAATTTCCCAGTGATTCCTATGAAATTATAAAGCTGTGAAAAAATACAAGTTTAACATTTAAATTGATAAATTACACATGGATTTAACATGCATGATGAGGAATTAGTTTTGCTTGCATGTTACATTTCATATTAATGTTGCGTGCTTTAGAAAAACATTTTAAAAAGAAAAAGAAGAGGAAACATGAACATCACATAAGGTTCTTTTCTCCACAAACTTATTCCCATCTTCAGGTAGCACTTCAGGATTTAACCCTCTACATGTTTACCATACCCACATGTATAAAAGGCTGTGGTTCCATTTCTGTTCGAGCTACTCACCCTCCAAATGTGTTTGTGAGGCCCAAGCATGGGATGGGGACAGGTGCTGTGTCTGCCACACAGGGACTAAGCAGAGGGACTACTGCTTGTGAAGGTGACAAGAAGGCAGGGAGCATCCCCATGTGTTTTGCTGCAGCATTTATCTTACCTGAGAGACAAAGCTGAGGCTGGAACTTGAGACAAAATACAGTGTAGTACTTTTAAGTAACATTAATCTTTAAACTTTCTTTAAGAAACAGTAAGAACTCTTCAAAGGTTCATTATTCAGCTGTAGGCTGGAAATATCTTGAGCATAACTCTGATTTTCAGGGCTACAGCAACTGCTATTAAAGAGATGTTACTTAACATGAAGGCCTTCAGACCTAGCATTTTCCTTATTAAACTCAGCATAATGCTTGCATGGTTTTGCAGTACCTCATCCAGGCAATTGACTCGGACATTCTTGCTCCCCAGGAGCCTTCCAGCCTCCTCGGTGTTTCCTTTAAATAAAAAGACACAGAGAGAACAGGGGGTGAGAAATAGAATAAACTGAGAATCTGGAGGAACACGGTCATTTCAATTTCTCATTAGAATCAAAATCTTTGTATGTTAACTGCATGGGATGTAGATTAACCACCAATAAATTAATTGCACTTAGTGAAGAAGCTTATGAATGAACAGTGTTATGTTCTAGAAGCTAAAAGCCAAGAACTCACAACATCAAAGAGCAGTTGGAAAGCATGAAGTACAAATAAACATCCATTCTTTGTCAAGTAACTGACCAACACACACAAGAATGGGACACTCAAACAGCACATGAACAGTTCCAAAAGAGTATCATGATACTGAGCATTTTAACACATTTTGTGCTTTCATCTCTTTTGTCTAAAGGAGCTGCATACATTCTCAAAAAAAGAAATTACCTCACTTTAAAGACTTATTGGTTTGAATGAAACACGCCTTATCATTTACTCACATCATTTGTCCTGTTTCAATTTGAAATTTGCAACATAACACATTCACAGGAGTGGAATGAATTTGCTTTTGGTAACAGAGAATAGAGATAGAAAGGACAAGGACCCAGGTAGCTTGATCATTGACATTTCTAAAAATTGCCAAACACATAAGTAGACTAAAGTCTGAAAAAAAATGTGCCACGAAAAACAGGCTATACCTGTTTTTCAATTCTACTGTCCTACTATTTTTCAATTCATTACCAAAATCCTTTTGGCTAAGCCACAGGTCTAAGAACCCAATTTAAAGCCCACTGGAGAACTATTCAGATATTGCCAACACAGGTTCTACACACACAAAGAAATAAAAGAACATTCCAAGAGTCTGAGTTCAGAGAACATTATTGCAAATTAACAGAAACTCCTAATTACTGATTCAATCATCAGCAAAGCTCTTTCAGCAGTGATGTGCTTATTAAAAATAAGCACTGCGTAACTTATTTTAATTATTTTCATGTTTATCTTCACTCTTTCAGAAGTCATCCAGCAATTTTTTCAGCAAAACAGCTCTTGCAACTTCAGTTTTGGCTAAAGAAATCCCATTGAAATAATGGAAATAATTTATTTTCATAAGGCTTTTTGGTGTGGTTTAACTACACTACATGGGCTTTTACTATTTCTTTGAATTCATTAATTTCAGGAAAAAAAGACAATCACCTGAGTCATCTCACACACTTAATACAGACTCCTGACTGACAGTCAGGGAAATCATCAGTCCCCCAGATAGATATATAAACATGTTAGAAGCTTCTTAAAAACTGGATCAGTTTTCAGAAGAATGCCCCAGCCAAAGAACAAACATCACTAAGAGAAAGTCTTCAAGGGGTGATCTTCAAGTAAATTTTAATACAAGCAAAGCAAAGTTGCATTTACAAACTCAAGAGTTCTGTATGACAAAACATTGAAGGATTTTCCAACAAGACACTAAACTGATGGAAGTCAGACTTCTAGAACGGGCCAGAGCTAAAATTTCAAATTAGGCTCCCAGTGGCATGGTAGGAAGCCAAGAGACGACAAGCGGAAGCTGAAATGAAAGGAAGCTTCAGACTGGAGACAAGGAAAAACATTTTCACTACGAACCCAGTAAGGCAAAGAGATTGCCCAGAGACACTGTGAGCCTTCCTCCTTGGAAGTTTTCAAGGCCTGATGGGATAAAGCCCTGAGCGATCACATTTGACCTCACAGCTGATGTGTTTTGAGCAGGAGGTTGGCCTGGAGACCTCCTGAGGCCTCTTCCAACCTGAATTATCCCAAGACCCTAATCAGAAGCATCAGGTAAGTCAGACAGACGTTTCTACAAGACCAGGCTCTGAAACTCTTATTAAAGTGAGTCAATCAAACTGGTTCTGGTCCACAATAAATTCACTGCTGTCCTACGCTTGTGTCTCTGACACAGAGGAACATTTTAATACAACTGAGAGCGAAGCACCAAAACTGTAGCAAAACTTTCATGGGTTCAAATTGCCTGGAGACTACATATAGAAGTGCATAGAACACAAGGTGTTTGTAGTTTGCCTCCAACTAATGAATGTTGCTCATGATTTTCAAAATACCAGTTGGAGGGTAACTATTTAGTTGGGGTTACGACATTCACGTTGCTGGATCAGGAAACTCAAATGACAGAAAGTTCCCCTGGCAATAAGCATGTGTGACAGACAGTGCAATGAAACTGTGACACTCACATGAAATGCAAAATCACAGAATGGGTCAGGTTAGAAGGAACCACAGCAGTCTGGTTACCTGGTCCAACCTCCCCTGCTCAGGCAGGCTCATCCTAGAGCACATGGAACTGAACTGCATCCAGACAGTTCCTGAGTATCTCCAGTGAGGGAGAGTCCACAACTTCCCTGGTTAATCTGTTCCAGTGCATAGTCAACTACGCAGTAAAGAAGTCCTTCCTCTTATGCAAGTGGGATTTTCTGTTTCTGCCCATTGTCTCATGTCCTACTGCTTGGCACCACCGGGAAGTGCCTGGCTCTATCATCTTGACACCCTTCCTTCAGATAGACATTGATTCTCTCTCCTCTCTCTAAGAGGACAATATAACACAGTATAAGGAAAAGTAAAATAGAACATTATAAGGGATAAGAGGTGCACAACACCCCAAACAAGCTCAAGTGCTGGCAATGTGAGAATAACATGCCTGCAAAGATGCCCTGGTCTGGCAACAGCACATGGGAAAAAACCTTACAACACGCTAGAAAACTGGATTACCCCCAAGAATTTTTTTTTTTAAATTTTTTTGGCAGCGGACATTAACACCAGTAATTAGGCAAATATAAACAGACATTGCCAATAAGATACAAGCCTTCCTTGGCAGAGTTAGACCCGCCCAGCCGAGCTTCCCCAGCCCCGCTGCACTCCCTGGGTGACGCGGGCCTGCCCGAGAGCAAGGGCGGCTCTCGCCCGGGATCAGCCGCTCTCCCGGCACGGAACGGGCACGGCCCGAAGGCGGGGCGGGAAGGCAGGCGGCCCTCAGCGCCGTGCCCTGGGGAGCGCGGCCGGGGGCGAGGGGAGCCCGCGGCGAGCGGCCGGTAACGGCGGCGCGTCACCCGCCGCCCCAACGGGCGGGGACACCAAATCCCTCCCGGGCACGGCCGGCGGGGCCCGTGGGAGCTGCGGCCCGGGGCCGCGAGCGGCGAGGGCCGGGAGGGCTCACCTGTGGCGATCACTGCCAGCAAGTCCTTCTCCTCCGCGCTCAGGTCGCCTTTCCTGGGGGGAGCCATCGCAGCCCCCGCGCAGGGTAAGGCGGGATCAGGCCGGGACGGCGCCCCAAGCGCCCCCGCCCGCGGCACCGCCCCCGCCCCGCTCCTCTCGGAGCCTTCCGCCCGCAGCCCCGCCCTGCCGGGGCCGACTGCGGGGCGAACCATTCCTGCGCAGGGGTGGGGGTCACTGCGTGCCAGCCTCTCGCCCTCTGCCAGCTTCCCACACGGTGCTGCCGGAGAGAAGGAGCCTGTCCGCTTTTATCTCTTGTTTTCAAGTTTAGAAATGAGTTACTCTTTTCTTTTGTCTCCCTTTGTTGGCTTCTCCGCGGCTCCTTCGTTTCTCCCTCCCGGGGAGGTGCCGGGAGTGGTGCGGGCGGGCGGAGGCGCCCGTGTGTCAATGTGTCCGTCCTTCACTCCTCCATTGTCTCCCGCCGTCGCCGCTGCCGTCGCGCTCGCTCGCCCTCCCCGCCCCGGACCGCGCAACCACCCGACAGGTGCGGCCGGGATGGGGAGAGCGCCGGGCGGGAGCCGTGCCGGAGCCCCGCCGGAGCCCCGCGGCCGCGCTGCCCAGCCGACGGCGGCTGCTGTGGGGCAGCTCCGGCCGGGCGGGCCGGCGGGCGCGGCGGCCATGGCGGGGCAGGGCAGGGCAGGGCGGGCGGCGGCGTCACAGCCCCGGTGTGGGTGCTGGAGCCCGGGTTCGGAAATGCCGCCGTTCGCGGGTTTGCGGGGCACCGGCGGCGCCCGGTCCGCTGCGGGAGGGCGGCGGTGCAGGCTCTTGTGCACGCCGGCCCTTCCTTCCGTGCTCCTGCTTTCCTGCCTTTTTATGGCATCGGCTGGTTGGGTGGTTGGGCTTTCTGTTGTTTTATTTTTTCCAGGCAGGAAGAGCGTTTTGTTCGGCTAAAGCGGCCGAACGGAGCCGTGGTCGTGCCACGGCATCGTGTCTCCAGGAGGAAGCGGGCGCTGATGGATCGGGAGGGGAAGGAACGCGTTCAGGGTGCTCAGAGCAGTGCCTTTTGTTGGCGCCTTTCTAAAATTAAACTGTTGGTGGAAAAATAATCTTTGTTACAGATCCAACTTTCCACTATTCCAGCGGAAGCTCGGTAGGCGCAGGGACGATCCTGCCGATTCCTTCCAAGGGACAGAGACTGAGGTTTAACATCTTTGATTTTTGCCTGTGTTTATACCAGAGAAAAGAGCAAGACCTTGGTTGACTTTTAGCCTCTTTTGCCTTACTCTTAAATGTATATTATTTTTGTATCCTTCTTTTTAAGGAACCCATTTTTTCCCTGTAACTAATTTTTGAAGGCATAGCTTTATCAGCAAGCTGAATTTTTCCATTCCTTAGTACTTACAGATCTCATATTTAAATATTTAAATAGATTTTGGAATTTCTCTTTCTAATACTGATCTTGTTCTCTATTTTGATACCTGTTAATGACTTGTTGACTGACTTGCAGAAATGGTGAAGTCTCTCTCATAGACGAGCATGCTCTCTGAATATAGTGTATCTTTGTAACTATTCGGGTAAAAAAACCCAAAATGTGATACAGTTTTATTTTAAGTAAACAGCCAAATTGTGTACATTGCCATGATTTTAAAAATCATGGAAATACAGGAGTGTACCACCATCTAGTTTTACTTGTAAGTAATGTAAGTTTATTTACTAGTGTAAACAAAAGAGACTGGTTTGGACTTCAGATTATAACAGATTCCCATGACTTTTTTTTGTGGGAAACCAAAAATGTCTTAAAGGAAATGCTGTTGAAGCACAAGTGCTTTTAGTATTCTGATGCAGAAAACGATCCCCATGTAGTGCTAACAGAAGTATGTCACTGGCTCAACCATCAGGGCTGAAATTAGGATTTAAGTGGTCTTTTGTTGGCTCACTGCAGGGTGTGAATTTTACCTGCTGTGAACAAATTTTGTGGTACTACAGTGCCCCAATAATCTCTGTGGCACTATTAAATAACAGCATTCATACTTTCTTTTGCATTAAAAAAAAAAACAAACCTCACAGAAACTGTCATTCAGCACAGAAAAGTGTGCATATGACTTTCCTTTTATTTAGTATGAGAATCTCATTATTGCCATCGTGCCCTTGTTCACGGAGTGAACAGACAGTTTTTCCTTGGCAGCCTCACTGGATCTCACTTGGTGACTAAGGCTACAGGAGTGTTCCATCTGCAAGGGTAATAAAATACTTTCAGTGCTAGTTAAAACATGTTTCTCACTATTACCTGGCTTCTGTGTGACCTTCAATCCTGTAATATGCCAATATTTCATAACCTTCAGATTATCCTTGTGAGAGTGTGAGGAAGTGGCATTGCCTCCATTTTATGAACATAATTTGAAGCATGGAGGCAACAAGTGATTTTTTTAAGGCAGTGTAGGGAGTCATTGTCTCAGCAGAGAACTGGAACATGAAAATGTAGGTTCTGTGCCTTTGTGTCTTTCCCTTTAATGCATTTTCTTTTATCTGCTGTATCTGTTTGTTTCACATATTTAAGATGTATGCATTACTGCTTGGCAATTAATGATTTATATTTTGGTTATTACAGGGGGAGAAGGAAATGTTAACCTCACTGTGATTCAGAATGTTTTCTTGATTTTAAATTATATGTTTACAGATTAAAAATTCCTTATTTCCTCATCAGGTGATACATGTGCTACTTGTGATTTGTGAAGCAGGAACCAATGGTGACATTTTCCCCCAGCAGTTTGCTAGTTTTACTGCATGGAGGTGTGCTCATGGGGATTTGTGATAGCTGCTGTTACCAATGTGTAGGTGATCCTAAGGGCCCGTGTGCAATTGTCAGGGGTAAGATTCATGCAAGAAGATAGCAAGGATTTGTTTAATTAAGTAACATTCATTTTGGGAGAATCACAGAGCAATAACCTTTCTTTTGGGACAGTTTGGGGAGAAGAGACTGCCCTATGACTTGGAGAGTGTGCCATGAAACTCTCAGTCATTGGACATGGAAGAGAGGGAGAGGGAATGCTGAACTGGTTTCTGTTTTCTCTCAAATGACCTACCTTCACTTCTGTCTTGGAGGGTTGCCTGAATTCTGGGTGTGTACTCTGCAGGAGTCAAAGATCCCATAGTGGCTTTCAGTGCCTGGGCTTGGCAGGGTCAGAAACCTGTTTGACCTACTCCATTTTGTCTGAGGGAAAATGGAATAATAGGTCAAACAAGTAGGCATAGTTCTATGACTTATTTCCTAGCTCCCATCTCAGTGCTAGGGATTTCCTCAGCAAGAAGTGGTGTCTTTGTGTTTACATTTGACAGTCTAAAGCAGGCTCGTAGGCTTTTTAAATTTAGATAAATTGTGTGTATGCAGCATCCCATGATTACAACTTTCATGACTGCTTGAAAGAGGACCACTTCTTTCCTGTTTTTGAACCTGCTGCTTCATGGTTTTATTCAATCTCCAGCCCCCAGTTCCTGTTTTGGAAGCTGATGAGGAATTGGTTCCTGTTCAGCCTTGACATGCAATCAGGCCTTGACAGACTTGTGGTGCCCCCTGCCATTGTCTTTTCACTGAGCTGAAGTGTTAGGTGTATGTAAAATCCATTACATATTGTTGCCAAGTGTATTTTTGTAAACTAGCTCTGTCTTCCTGCGTGCCCTGGGCAATAGGAAATCTTCAAGTGGAGTTGAGCCTTGCAGACAGACCCCCACTGGGTTTTGGTCCTGCTGTCTCCAATCCTTATAATTATATCCTGGCCAAAGTTAAGAGGATCTAATAGGATTATTCACTTAGATCAATTCAAGTTCATGCAAGTTCAAGGGGTTTTTATTGCTGGAAACATCCTGTTTTTCCCTCTCAGATCTCACAAATAGTAATCTGTGGATAAGTTACTTCCATGCCCCCCTCAGCCCAGTTGATTGGCATTGTATAACTCTTAGCCTTCTTTAAGTGCTTTTATTATATTGTAAGGGATGTTTTTTCAACTTTCATCTGTTTCTGGATCTCGGGGCAGCACTCGTCTTTGTTATGATCTGTCAACGTTGCTAAGGCCTGTTTTATACCAGAGGGTGGATTATAAAAACATGGAAAAATAACTGAAACTGGCGAGCACTGATACATGTGTTTGAGCACAACTGGTGTATCCACAGTAGCTACACACAAGGTATTCCTGTAGCTAAAATGGTAATCTGAGACCTTCATAGAGATCTCCACCTGCTACCAATTCCTTGTGAGACCTTGTACAAAGTTAGGCTTTCTCTACAATTTGAATTTCAGAAACAAATCCCAGGACTTGACTCTAGCTGTATCCAAAGTCTGGCAAGATGAGCCTTATGCTTCTTTCATCTTCTCTTGGATCCTGACTTGAAGGATTCTTACATATATGGGACAGAAGGACACCAAAGTGTTTTCCAAAACATTATCTGATGTTGACTATAAGATGAGCACAGTTGAGGTGAGCAGTGTTCTCTGGCAGGAAATACAGGTCAGAAGAGTGTGAAAATACCTGTTTGGGGCTTGAACGTCTCTATAATTGTAAGGCACTCCTGTCTGGGCTTAGTAGTCCAATTTAACTTAAGTGTTGGTTTCCTCCAAGACTTGACCTGATTGAGCAGAACCAGCTTTGGTGGTTTTGCACCTAAAATATATCCAGAATAGCAGTTACCTATAGAATTTCCTTCTAAGAAAACTGTTCACACATTTATACATATTGTTTATTGTTCACATATATATACATATTTGTATGTGTTGCAAAGTGCATTTTTAAGCATATGCTTTTATTTTTGTGTGTCTTTAACTGCTAATCATGCCAGGGCAACCAGACTCTTCCCACAGGGAATGATGATTAACAGAGCAAAGAAGAAATTTCAAGGTGCTCAGGTATTGTGATGATGATTACGGGCAATGTAAGTGCCTTAGATGAATGTGCATTTGTACAACCTGGTTACAGCCTTCCTTTGAAAAAGTCAGCATTGCTTTCATAACAAAATCAGATCTCTTTATTCTGTTATCTCTTTACTCTGTATCTTTTTATTTTGTTATATACCTAGCATAGGAAAAAAATAAATTGCTCTTTTTCAGGTTGAGTTCACATTCTCTTAATTGTTTGTTCTAGGTGATTCTAGTATGAGTGGCTTGCTCAGACAATACATGCTTTGTGCTTTTCATGTGTAGCTCTAAGTCACTGTGGTTTTATTGAATTAAATCTAAGCTTTAAACAAATTGTTTCATACTATGAATTCCATGTAGTTAGGCATTTGCATTTTTTTGGAAGAGATGGCATGCAAGCAGCTTTTTGCTGTAAAGACTGAGATGTGTTTCGTGACAATGGGGCAATATGTGTCAGAGTATGCCTGAGCACCTTTGCAAGACTAAATTCTTTCCCTCTTAAGCTTTGCAGGTGGTAGCAATAACCCAGTAATGCATTAGCACAGCTTCTGTAAGAGTTGGTTCGCAATTGCTTTTCAGATGGCTGTTCCTAAAATAAATTCAAAATTTCAGAGATACAAAGCAAATAAAATTACATAAAAGTGCAAGGGAAATATATCTCTGTGTAGGAGGAGATTGAAAAATTACAGCACATAGAGAATTTGTACTGGTTTTAGGGATTCATGAGTGCAGTACTGGGAAAAACAGAGTTAGCAGTATTTAGTCAGTGACGATCAGCCTTTCTTTGGTGAAGAATGATGGAGTCACTTGGGTTAAACATTTAATTAGCTCTAATTAGTGAGTAAGTTTTTAACCTCCAGACAGGATTATTTAAACTCTGCTTACACTCATGTTCAGATATACGTACCTCTTTGTAGGCTTAAGGTTATTGTTTAGGACAGAGGAATTAGATCATGCATTGAATGGATGTGTGCTGTTAAATTCAGGTTGCTTTAAGAGGCATCATCTTTTATTCCTCATTTTCTGTTCTCGTTCCTCCCGTGCAAATTCAAGAAATCCTACATCTGTGTTCCTTATAAGGCAGTAGGCTGTCACCCACATCTGTCTCTCTGCTTGAGCTTACAGGTGAAATAATTCCATTTTTATATTTTATGAGCAGTAAATCACCTGTGGACTGCTATGGTTGCCCATTAAACTTTAGATTTGATTTCTGAAATGGTTTATTTTTCTGAGTGATCCACAGTTGATTAAAAATTACTCTTCTCCTCAACTGCAGCAGTACTTACATATTAAAGTAGTAACTGTCTGCTGAAAGATAAATAAAATACTCAAGGATCACTCGAAGGTAATGCTGGTGTGTGAGAGGAAAATTGACAAATGGAAAAAATCTATTTTTTCTCCCTAGAGAAAAGTCTGTGGAGTGCAATAATCTTCTACCATGCCTGACAACCGTTTTGAACTTACTGTACCATAGTTCTTAAATGTAGCTGCAGATGTTTTGAGAGACTGCACAAGTCAAAATAAAAAGCCAAGCAGAGTCCACGACCCACGTGCAGTGGTGTGGTGGCCATTTTACTGCACTGAAGTGCTCTTTCCCATTCTTGCATGCTGTACAGCTGAGAGCAGAATGAAACACTTGAGTTTTAGGGTTCAACAGCTTTGGTCTTCTGTGAAGTGTGGTTGTATAGTGCAAACACAATACAGGGAGCTCATACTTCTGTAACAATTTGCTGGTAAAACTTCCAAATTGGATCACTCTCTGTGATAGTGATGGTTAAGTCCAAATGTGGCAGCTTATGTAGATCAGATTGTAGGACTGGTCTCACTCCATCTTTAGATACATTTTTGTTGGCTAAGCTGGTTTTAATAAAGAAAAACTTCTTCCTCACATATAAAACACATGTATAAAACAAATAATCACTGTTTTGGTTTTTAAATTACAGCAAGTCAGGAAAATACTTCCAGGAAGTAAGCCAGTAGTAATTCCTACTTTTTGTGTGCAAGCTTTTATTTGCTATGTGTTGAAGAGTTTTTGAAATTAGAAATGAGGTTTTTTCCTACTACGGAAATCATAGAATGAATTTTAAAATTCACTGGGTTCTTCATAGATAAGTATGTTTTGTCATTCTGTATAAGGATTTGCTCTGCAAAATCTGAGCTATTCTTAGGTTGCATGGAGAAGTTTTGTATAGAGATCACTTACAGTTTTTGCAGGCTCATAGTGGCAGACAAAGATTACTGCTTTTATTCAGCCTGTAAGACGATGGATTACCTCTAGTAAGAATTAGGACTGTGGACAGACAGATCAGGAAAAGGAAATGCTAGACACAGTCTGGGACACAGGTTGGCCAGGGACATTGGAAAGGAAGCATCCTCTGTGATGTCTTGAATCTCAGTGAGTTACACCTTTCTACAATTCCTTCAGTTACTGCAGGCAGAACAATTAAATATGACTTTGGGGTTGTACTTGCTTGTAATAACTACTCTTTCATATGTTTTCCTTAGATGTGTTTTCATGCAGAAAAGAAGTCTAAGCAGTTCAGTGGTTTGTAATTTGCAAGCTAAAGTGATCCTTTCATTTTAGGTTTTGTTTCCATAAAAAAAATCCTCTAGTTCCCTAGAAATGTTTTTTAGAGGAAAGATACATTCAGTGCATTCGAGTTATACATTAGTAATTTTCTTCTGATAAGACACGGGTGAAATCTTGGGAAGATATTACTGAGCATTGGCTATAAGGTTTGTAATTTATTTTCACTACCATTTCATGCCTTGAGCAACAGAAAATTACAAAAACAAAGTATGTTGCTTCTTTTAAATGCTTGAGGAGAAGTCAGCCCTTTAGAAGAGGGATTGGTGAGTTTCTTTTCAATTTACAACCTTCTTCGTATGCACCAGTATTGATGTGAGTTTGGTTTGAGTCTGGTTACTGGTTTTTTCTGTCTCTGCACCTTTCTGAAGCCTGTGTTAAGTCTTTTTAGTCTTAGGTCTGCTTTGGCTATTTTCTTAATGTGTGGTTTCTTCTTAATGTGACTGACCTGAGGATCCCAAAACCATCAGCCAGTGCTATGACAATCCAGTGTTGCGCTGTTGAATACCATATTCTGCCAAGATCTTGGCATTTTGTATGAAATGAGGCCCCAGTCAGTGTGCCCCCTGGGCCACATGAATCCTGGGCTGTGCCCTTCAAATTTATCATCCTCCCCATCGGTCTCAGCTGCCTTCCCAGCATGAGGCAACACCTACTTCTATGCTCAAGCACATGCATCAGGTCTTTTGCCAGGTTTTGACTTTGGCTATCTTGTTGTGTGGGGCCTTGTTAAAAGGCTTCTTGAATCAGAAGAAGGAAAGGATGCACATAATTCTCTAGAAGAGCCAAGGGAAGGGCTTTACTTTGTTATTTTATTCCTGTTGAATTGTTTATTGGTGTATGCTGAAAAGTGCATTTTTCCCAGTGTACTCTGCCATCACTATGTCAATTTGCATTGCTGTTGTGCCTGTGAGATTCTTCATGATGACAGTGGACTGGTTGGCTGGTGAGTCACACTGCTAAATTGTCAAGGCATCAGACTCTCAGGTCTCTCCTGTGAGGAACTTCATTCTTGAACTTTCATCTGTGAGCGGTTCTTCCCAGCTCACTGAAGCCAAATGTGCCAAGCCAAAGCATTTCATGGGTAGTCTGTTGGATGCTAGGATTGTTTTAGTATCTTAGTGCCCTCCCTAAGCTGTACTTTCTTGAGGTATAGGAAGGCCTCATTCTTTCCCCATTTTCCTTTGTCCTGTCAATTTAAATAAATTGTTGACCTTTTTAGTAGGTATCATCACTGCAAAACCAGTGTTATGGTATGAGGAGACAACATGAAGTCTTTTGAAGCTGAGGGAGAGCAGGGTCTTGAGGATAGGGACAAGAACTGTATGCCATGTTCCTCATTTATTGTTTTCTACATACTTGTTACTTTTTTTTTTTGTAATCCCAAGATAAGTTACTTAATTTATGTTAAAAACTAGGCTACTAAATTACTGAGTAAAGTACCTTAATTCATGTTCATAACACTTGGTTAGTAAAGGTCCATATCGACATATTTTTATCTGAAGTATCAACTTTATTTTTGAAGCATTGTCAAGAATAGCAAAAAAATACCAGTTATTGCAAAGCATCCAATTGAGAGTGATGTTGAATATATGCTCTCTTCTGTTTTAGAATTTAAAAAAAAATAAATTCTATTGTCACTTCTACCTTTGCATTTTTATCCTCCCTTAGCAAAGAACATACGCTACCTTTCCTAGTTATTCAGCTCTACAGAGTGTATCAAACTGTGCAGAGCAACGTTTGAGGTGGGATACAAATGTGTTGGTTTGCATGGCCTTCAGCAGTCGGTTCACTGGCTTGGAGAGTTTGACTGCATCCAGTGACTGAGCAGCTCTGCATTCTAGGATTTAGCTAGGTTAACTGCCATCTCTTTCTGAGGCCTCAGAGGGACCAGCCAAGCCTTTCATTGTGGTTTCTCAGTCCAGCAAAAAAAAAATCCTCTAGCTGTCTCATTAGTAAACCTTTTAAATTATTCATAGTTTGCATCTTCGTAGGAAGTGAGTTGTAGAAAGCTAATGTAGCTTTTACTGGTGTTTTTGCTGTCTTGTACAAATGTATGTATGCATACACCTACAGATAAACGTTCCATGGAGCCCCTATTAGGTTATCTGCAGAAGTAGGTTGCTGATATTGGTCTGTCTAGTGGTGTTGTAAACAAGAAAATCAATTTCCCTATTAATAGTGTCAAATATCATTGTGCTGAGCTGATGTTGACATAGGCCAAACAACCACAAAGTGGATGCATGCTTTGTCTGAAGGAAGCAAGGCTGTCTAGCATAGTGATGCTTTATGCCCTTTAAAAAAGATACTAAACATATTTTGGTTAGAAATCCATAACTCCTGAAGTAATGCTTGGCTTCAGAAACTGGGTTGGGAGTGGGTGGATGGCTGTGGTCTGATACTGAGGCTATGCTCTCAACTTATTTGTGGTACACTGGATTTTGAAACTTCTCAGCCAACAATGAAAGTTCTGTGAATTTTTTCAGAAATAGGTCTACTGAATTAACTACATAACTGAATAGTATACAAATAGTAATTGCTTTCTTGTTAATTTTGGGTGGGTAACTAAATTCCTAACTCTGTCTGAGATGTTTGGAGGTATCACTGAGCTGTAGACTTTCACACAGATGGCCAATCTGCAGGTGCGAAGTTTGATCTGATTCAGTTATCTAAAAAGTGCCATAAATCTGAAGCTGTGAAGCTGTTCACCCATCTCACTCTGAGATGGGCAAGGAGAATATTTTAGATAAGCTATTTTCTGGCAGTGTTTGTTTCTCCTTATGGTGAAAATAGGCAAGAATTGCGGGGTCAGACCAGGTGTCATAATTCACTTTTAAAGGCAAGTCAAATGCACCCCATATTTGTGTTCTGACAGTTGGCTGTTTACTCAAGAAAAGTCGATTGGGGTTTTGGCTTTATCTGATTGCCTTCTAGAGTGGTCAACAGTGAAACAGGGAGTGGTCCTCACAACCAGTAGCATCAATTAGATTGCTGGGTTTGGCATTCAGCTGAGCTGACTGACAGCTCTCTGTGCTTCCATTACCAGTGTGTGGGCACAAAGCACTGCAGTGGATTTAGCACTGCCTGCTGCCTCTGTGGTGGTGTGGGGCAAAATATTATATACCTGCTCTGATCTACATCTGGGTGAAACAGATGTCTCAGTAACTTCTACTAACTTCTTGTAATGTAATTAAGCTGTTAGGAGATGACGCTAATGCTGGAAAACAGATACAAATTAGTGACACAACAGGCTAGTTGCTCTATTTTTTTCCTAATTCAAGTGATTTGTATTGTTGATTTATTTGCCTTGCTTTTGTGGCAGTGTTTCTTAGTTCTGCTGTTTTGGCCACCTGTATATATAAATGTGTTTTTGAGAACTGAATTTTCATCTGATTGCAATTATGGTCAAAATTGCATATAATTACCACTTTTTGAGAAGCAAAACTTAAGAAGCATTCATAATAGCCATTGCTTGCAGTGTTGTGTTTATAGATAGACTGTGAATTCTTTGGGTTCAGTTTGATGTATTTCAGAGTCTCCTGAATATAGATTACCATCAAAGACACATATTCTTGGTTTTATGTATTATATATTTTTAGATAAATCTTGTGTTTAATGTCGTTTATGTTTAAATACAGGATGGAAGAAGATCAAGAAAAGCAAAGTTAAATTGTCAAAATTGAGAGAAGATGCAATGTTTTGAGAATTTTCAGGACTGTGTCTGTGTATGATATTCCAAAATAAGGGAAACTTTGCCATACGTGATTGCTTGGGTTTGCCATACGTGATTTGAGCTTTGGGTTTCCAAACCAAAACTGATCTTCCATTTCTGGTATGTCAATAGTGTCAGAGTCCAATACTCTATGATCAGCCTCTTTTGCGTATTCCACATGTGGAGGGTATGATGTTTAATTTCCCCACCTGAAGATAGTTGAGATTGTGGGATTTCTGATTTAGTGGAGTAACACAAATTATACTGAGAATGTCATTTACGAATGTAAATTACACATAACAAAGTAAAACAGCTGCAATCACACAATTCAATCACAATACCAGTGTGATTCACATTATCAATCTTGACAACATTCTCTCTGGGCACCCCAGTTTTGGGAAGAAATATGTGGCTTGAATCGCAATATGTGTCAAAGATTTTTGCTCTCTGAAGAAAACTGGTTTGAATGTTTTCCCTCCTCTTACAAAAAGCAAGTCACACAATTCAATCACAATACCAATGTGATTCACATTACCAGTCTTGACAATATTCTCTCTGGGCACCCCAGTTTTTGGGAAGAAATATGTGGCTTGAATCACAATATGTGTCAAAGATTTTTGCTCTCTGAAGAAAACTGGTTTGAATGTTTTCCCTCCTCTTACAAAAAGCAACTAAAGTCGTCCTGCAAAATTAGTAGTACAACAAGCTGACCCAGGATAGTCCTCTTGGGATTTCTGTTTACTTCTCCTCCTAACCTGACCTTACTCAGGTGCCACCCAGCTCTCAGTGCTGTCCTAATACTCTCGGGTGGGGTGTGCTGTCATGAGTGAGTAATGTCTTGTGTGTTTGTGGATTTAAGAGACAGCCTTCTCATACCAAAGCTTGGCTTACTGGGAGAATTTGCCTTGGGTCTGTAGTCTCATCTCTGGAAGTGGCCCGTCGTGTTGGTAGGTGAGAAAAGGAAAAGAGAACAAAACAAAAAAAAAACCCAACTCACAAAACCCAAACCCAATATAGATAGAAGGGAATGCTACATTTCTCTTTCATGTCCTGTCAAACTCACAGCAATTTTCAAGCTTAGAAGGTTGTATCATTGTGTTTAATAGACCTTGATAGACTCTTCTTCCATGAATTAATCTGGGAGCTTTCAGGTTTCTACACAGAGGTGAAGAAATGCCATTCTGAAGTAAGGCTGGGAGTGCCACTGTGGGAGCTGCCAAGCAGTGGGTAGGATAGCAAGTGTCTGCTCCATCTGTAATAGCTGTTTTTCTGACTCACCTAGCATAACAGTTGATTGTATAGGCACCCCATGGGTGGCCTTTATTTCTTTTTTTCCCCCCAACATGTAACTTGGATGTGAATTGGTGTGTATTGCCTTGGGATTATCTTAGCTTGATCTGAGAGGAGTTGTACCCACTATTGCCTAGAAAGTAACTGTTTGCAGGTTGAAACTGTCCAAGCATTGATTGCTTCTATTCCCCACTCCGGGAATTTATTTACCAAAACTAGTGTGTTCTGTCAAAATGTTCACCTGCTCTGAGGAGGAAGAAGCAGCCTCAGGGAATATGGGACTGTCACTGCAGAGTGACACAAGTCATTTACAGATTGCTATTTTCGTCCAAGGGAATACTGCTAACAGCATAATCAGTGTTAGCTGGTATGTTTGAAATACTAGACATGGTGAAAAGTGGTGTATGTTTTCACTGCTGGCCCTTTGTGCCAGAAAGATCAGAATTCGGATATCTGGCAGCTGATTCACTTTCCCTCAGGTAAAAAAAAACCCAAAAAACCCCATGCATTATCTTGGTGAACTCTTGGCACATGCTTTGAAGAAATAATTAGGGAGTTCTGAATTGAAACTTGCTTTAATCCTTGAAGCAGTTGTTCTATTAAAATCAAGGCCTTCACCAATTGCAGGTGTGTAGGAGGTGCTGGCTATTAATACATCCCTCCTCCCATTACTGTATTTAGTTCATGAAATAATGAACTGCTAGCATCTGGGAAGCTTTGCTTGCTGGAGAATGCACAGATTGTATTTATTTGTATTTTTAATCTTAGCCCCTTAGTTTATCAGTTTTCAGGTGTCGTAGTGCTGTGTCCTGGAGGCACTAGTGAGGTAGCAAGAAGAATGGAGGAGGCACATCTTCTGATTTTGTTGTTGATATTGAAATTGTATGAGTGGGGTCAACATTGTAAAAACTTCCAGTGACTGATACATTAAAAAAACAGAAGCAGGATGGACTTGAACAGAAGAGTGATGTTCTATATGAGAAAGGTGATCTTCCTGCCTTCATTGCAGAACTGTTGTAATGTTTTCTTGTGTCTTAACAAGCTTTGTTTCTGGGAATGAAGCCTCTCTGATACTTTTTTAAAACACGTTTTCTTCCAAATACCTGTATTTATTGGTTTATTAGAGGACTGGTTCAAGGGAACCCTATAAAGTAACTCCATTAATGATTTCTTGCAAATGTACTATGAACAGTGGCTACTGTAGTTCTCCCCCAAACAGTAATGAAGAATTGAACTAAATTGCTCTAGTACCTTTACAGTCATGTTTTTGCAGAATTTCAGGTACACCATTTTCCTGTAACAAAATCATCTCTATGGCAATTGCTAAGACAGTTGTATTTTTCAGGGTGATCAGGACATGTAATGTCTCCAAATTTGAGAGCCCTGTTTTAACATTTACACAATCCATTGAAAGTGGTGTCTTGTGTGAGGAAAAAACTTCGTTAGCTTTGGAAGAGTTCTGTCTTTCTTCCACTTGTTTTATCAGTTCACTTGACCCTGATCTCTGCCTGGTGCTGTTTATCCCCTTCTTTTTCTGAGAGGTTTTCCTATTGGCAAGGTATGCAAGCTTGGAGTTGGCATTTTACCTTCAAATGAATGTTAATTGGATATGAATTGATTTGTAGCAATACACCATCTCCATTATCACAGCCTATTCCAGTTAAGAGTATAGCGCCTAAGAGAGCTCTCAACAGTGAGAAAAGCTCCTGCTAATACCTTTTTCTTAAAGAATTACATCTAATTCCTCCTCTTTAGTTGCTGGAAGAAATCTTGTTACTGAACGTCAACATTTTTTGTGTGTCAACCTGAGTGTGTGATTTAATTTTCTTAACTTGTATTTCTGCCTGCCAATTATTAGGAATTTTTTACTCTTTTCTTTTTTTCTTTTCTTTCACTGACTATGCCATGACTCATGCATTTTTATATGATTCCTGATGACACGACAAAGAAGTCCATTGTCTCAGTGCTCAGTTTACAGTTCTCTTGACACTGTGAAGTGCATTTGAAAGTGCTTCAGTGGTGTTACTCATCTGAGCCACATCTGTAGAAATTCCTGGTTAGTGACCTAAGAAATACCTGCTGTCCTGAAATAAGTGCAGTGAGATGGCTCTCTGGTGCAGTTTGTGGTTGTACATTTATTGGTGGCAGTGGGAACTGGGGTTTTTCTGACTGTTTTTCAAGAAACATCTTCCTGTGCATCCCAGTTTAGCTGTTAGGTGTTGTGGTACAGACTTCAGTGAGTCTGTCTTCTCATTTTTTCCTGGGTTTATCATGTTCTTAAGTGCCATCTGCGTGTCTACCAAGTCCATCTACATATGTTTTAAATAATTCCAGTGTCAGTGACTCTACCACTTCCCTGGGCAGCCTATTCCAGTGCTTATGTGGTACAGACTTCAGTGAGTCCGTCTTCTCATTTTTTCTGGATTTATCATGTTCTTAAGTGCCATCTGCGTGTCTACCAAGTCCATCTACATATGTTTTAAATAATTCCAGTGTCAGTGACTCTACCACTTCCCTGGGCAGCCTATTCCAGTGCTTTACAATGCTTTCAGTGAAGAGAATTTTCCTACTACCCAATTTAAACCTCTCCTGATGTAACGGGAGGCCATTTGCTTGTCTTGCTGCTCCTTACTTGGAAGGGACCAGCTCCACCTGGCTCTGGCCTCCATTCTGGAGGCTACAAAGAGCAGTGAGGTCTTCCCTTCCCCCTCCTTCTCCAGGATAACTCTTCACAACCTGCATGCCCTGTTTGTTCCTGGAGAACCTTGCATGAGCACAGATTTTTATTTATTATTTAATGTGTGGTAAGTTTCATTCTCTTCAAGTATTCATTTTGCTGCAGAACTAAATCAATTCCTTCTGTTTAATCTCCTTTTTTTCTCTCTCCCACTAAGCATGCTAATAAGGGGCCAATATATTTAGTGAAGTAGATACGCTTTTTACTGTGGACCAATACTGTTCTGTGATTAAAAAATAAACATTTTTTAAATATTTAAGTGCCCTGAGAGCTTCTGGAATGCTCTTTAGGGGAAGATAGGGCATGTGGTTCAGCAATATTCGTATTTCATGTAAACATTAAAACCCCATGTTGATTGTATTTACCCTGTAGATTCTTATGTTACGGTTTTGTCCCTGCATGTTGCTGCTGAGGCTATAAAATCAGGGAAGGGATTTTAATGTGGCAAGAGCCTGGCTCTGGCTTTATTGTTTCTAATAAACAGCACCTTTGGGTTAAAGGTTTCCTAAACATGGCAGCTGTGCTGGTGCCTCTGTGGCAAGTCTGCAAGATAAATCTGGTTGCTGGTGCTGCACTTCCTGGTGATTTGTGCCATGCTTGAATTTGCAGATCTCCAGCTTATTAGTCACTTCTTTAAAAAAATCCCAGTGTTTTAGGAACAAAAGGCACAGTGTCCTGGTGGAAAGCAAGAAACCTGATAAGGATTTGTTGAGAACCTGTGTCTGGATTGCATCTGCTCTGTCTTCTTGTCCCCTTACTTTGCTCTGTTCCTCTCTACTGGTAATGATTTATAAGTTTTCCACCTACATATTTTGTTAGCTCGTGATATGGCTGTCTGCTGCTTTTCAGAGAGCAGAGACAGCTGCTGGCTGCATGCTGACATGTTTCCTCTCTGGCAAAAGTGCAAGGGCAGCTTTTCCTCTATGCTGCTCAAGTTCAGTAATTGGCATTTAATGTAACTTCTTGGCTTGCTGCTGAAGGTGGTGGAAAACTCTCTTTACCCCAAGCCTGGAATTGTAACTGTGAGGGTTTGAAAACACCCAATAACATTGCTGGATAAAAAAGACCCAGTAAAGCTTTTTAATGTCCTGGATATTCTTTGGTGGGAAAGAAAAGATTGCCTTTGATATGTGGGTTGGGATGTTTCCTTCATAGCAACTCTGCCCTTCTATGCTTCTCTTTTATTTGCCTTTGTGAAGAGTGCCCCTGTCTTACGTGATATCTGAGCAAGGGAAGGAGATGGAAATAACTCCTGCCAAGCATCTGTTCCTGTGAAAGCTGGTGGTGCTGTGTTGGTGGTGTTCTGGCAGCTCTCTCCATCGCCCTGTCAGTCAAACGCTGTCGGTGCCAGTCCCCACAGCAGCAGCAGCAGCATCCTGTGGAGCTGGGCTGCTTGACCCCCCTCCCCAACCCTCCCAATCCAGTGGGCTGCCTGGAGGGTCACTGCCTGCCCTGGGGGCTGTATTTTGTGCCCTGCACACAAAGAGCCATAAAATCCTGGTAGTTTTTATTAAAATGTTGTTCTTTTTCTTATGCTGTCTGGCATTGATTCCCTTCTCTCTGTAACTAGGGCAGTGAAGTTTCACTGGTGTGAAGCAACTGTTCCCAGTTTCATCTGAGCATGCTAATGTTTGAAGAATCTCAAAGGATTCTGGTATTTTGGTCAAAGGAAGTGAAAAATGATGCTTAGAAAAATACTTTTGCTTTGAATAAAGGTTTTCAGTATTTTTTTTTCAATTTGAGCAAAATGTTTCCAAGAACAAATGGTAGAAACTTCAGCCTTACCAAGGCTTTAAATAATTCAGGAGTTAATCATCATAAGAATTTCCCTGTGGTGTGGATAAAAGACTACATTTTTCTAACTTATTAAGCGAGTTCATACTTGCTGAAGTGGTGAAAAACTTTTACTTTGTCTGTTGCAGGTTTTATAAATTAATTTTATTAATTAATGCTGGATTTATGAATTGAAACTGTTACAATTTTTATTACTTGTGTGAGGATTGCTTGATTAGAGTAACTGCTATATAATATGTGTCTGTATATCTACAGCTGTCATGTCCCTCAGTTTTATTTTAACTGTTTAGGGTCTTTAGCTTGAAAATGAGGAGCAACTGTAGGGAAAAGTTAGCTCCTGGACTTCAAGCAGTCTCAGGAGAATATGCCAACTCACCAGTTTATGAATTTTTAAAGTGTGAATCTGCTTTATACAAGCCTGTTAAACGAGAGTGGGAGTGGAATTTGGTAAACTTTAATGCATTTTTAAAATTTTTCTGATGAATTTTGTAGCTGCAAGTTAGTAATTAGCTTAGATTTTTTTTTTGTAGTTTGTATGGAAAATGAACCCATTGTGGAGCGTTGTGCCAGGTTCTGTACTGCTCTGACATCTGGTTGAGTGCTGGCCAGTGAATTGAGAGTAAAGCTTCTATTGTTGGGCCTCTCCCATCTCCTGCTGAAGAGTGGAGTCTGTGAAAGGAGTGAGATGTCATTTCCATATCTCTTGCTTGCTTTCCTGCTGACAATTAATGTGAATCCTGGAGAATGTTGGGCTGCAAGATACAAGTTTGGCTGGTGGTTTGGGTTTTCTTTCGGAGGCTATTCCCTTCTTACCCACATCTATCCTTAAGATCCTTGCTCCACTGAAACCATGATGACTTCTTTAGCTGCTGTTTCAAAATTGGCCAATGGCTTTGAGCCACCCAGGTGCTGTACCTTTCAAAATGGGGAATATATGTAATAGTTCAAGGTTTTCAGTGATTTCAAGGTTTTACAGCTGACACCTGGGAGGCAGGCTGTACTCTCTGATGGACCAAATGTGCTGGGCAAGTTTATGTGCTTCCACCTTGAATTTACAACCTTCAGCCACCACTTCTGTGCTGTTATTGGTTTCTTATTGATTAAAAAAAAAGTTTTTGCATTGCATTCACTTTTATAAATGTTAAACTATTATTCAGGCATCTGTTGTGGTAGCAACAGCACTTTAAAATCTAATTTTTAGGAGCTGATGCTATTCTTGATTGTTGTATAGATCACTGAGTTGGTTTTGCTCAGTCTCAAGATGCTGTTTCTTAATGAAGGATCCTGGGCCATTGCTTGAGGCAGTGCCTTATAAAGCCAGACCCTCACTCGAGCAGATTAAAGCACAGTACATTTAAAGCTAAATATAGAAGAAGGCATATCCTGTGTTCCTAGTAATTAACTATTCAAGAGTCTCTTCTGTTGCACTGAACCTCTAGTCATTAAATCTGCCACAAGTTGTGAGTCCTGCTTTAACTGTTTTTTGGTTTTTTTAAATCTTTTTCCCTGCTGTCTTAAAGGACATATTTTATGTTTGCAGGCAACAGTTTAAATCCATGGTCAAGCTTCAGGTGCATGCAAGTGTTTTTGCAGCTTAAAAATAATCATCCAAGGAAAGAAGTCCGTTGTTAGAAATTTAGTGTATGCATTTCTGTCTTTTATGTAAACTGTGCTAGTATGCTGGGTTGAAGGCTTTTGTGTGTTCCTTAAGGAAGTGGGCACTGTGACCCCAGCCTGACAGTGTGTTTGTGCTCTGGAAGAGCTGTGAGAAGTGGATTCTTACAGTTCTTACCTGCTGTATGGCTCACCTCTTGGGCTCCTCTTGCCATCTCTTGAGATGAACATTTTTAGAATAAGGTGTAAGGGGTCCAGGCAAAGCATGAAAACAAGTCATAAATACCTAGATGAATGTTATAGATCATTCCCTTTAGAAATAAATTAAGAAGATCAGAAAGACAAAACAGATAAGTTTGTCAAATCTAGCCAGTCACTGGCTAGAGGCTGGGCTGTTGCTTATCCCTGTAGACTGTTAGATTATCTGCCTAATTAACTTATAAAGCACCTCCTGTTCCTCTTAACACTGTGCTGTCTCATCAGGGGAAAGAGCCTTTTGAGCTCTGCTGTGAAGGCACTCTTTATAAAGCACCTCCTGTTCCTCTAGCACTGAACTGTCTCATCAGGGGAAAGAGCCTTTTGAGCTCTGCTGTGAAGGCACTCCTGGATCCTACAGCACTTTGAACGATCCCATGTTATCCTGGTTTGCCATGTTTAACTCTTTGCAGATGAGCAGAATGTTTTTCCAGAAGGCTGTTAAGTGTTGCAGTTGCTTTGAAATGTCCCTTGGTCTGTTAAAACTGCAGCTTTAAATCTCAGTGATTAGTGTGAATCTCAGTTGAGCTGCTTGTTTTGTATTCCTGTGATTTACAGGAAGCAAACCTTCTGAACTGGCTATTTCCAGTTCATGTGCCTGCATGCAGAGTTTTTGACTGTGGATAAGTGGTAAACCTAGACTAGAAGGAAGTGATTTGCCAGGTAAAACATTTGAAATGCTGCAAAAGTCACGAGCTAGGGATGCTGCCACTAGAAGTCTGGTGAACAGGAATACATTGTATAGCTAGAGTGTTGTTAAGAGAGTTAAATGAACTTTCAGAGGTAGAGAAAACACTACTTGGATAGTAATGTGTGATTGATGGCTTCTTTCTCAGCCATGGAGCTTGAGTTTCTTTCCATCTGTGGTAGGAAGCATGTTGGCAAATCTGTGTACTTCTAAACTACACCTGCAGAGTCCACAATGCAAAAATACAAATAACACAGGTTTCAGTAAAACTAAAATTATTAGAAGAACGTGCTCAAAGTCTTGCATGAGAAAGCTTAATTTTGGACAAGCAGCTCATATGTAACAGTGAACTAATGGTCTGCAGGGTATGGAGTAGTCCCCTCTAAGTCTCAGGGCTGGCAGGTGCTGTGGGCAGGACAGGGTGATGACCTGTGGTGATTCCTAGTGCTGCAAAGCTTCCCTTTAATTGCTGCTGTTTGCATGTAGCTCTTGGTTTAGCTGCTCTCTGCGTAAGCTGTGTTTTGTGCAATGAAACTGATTATATCCATAGCTTAAAAATAGCTTTGTTTTCTTTAGATAAAATGACATTAATATATTATCACTTCCCAATTTTTTTTGACATTGTGTGTTGAGATTTGCTGCAAAGGTCTGAAGTAATACAAGCTCAGTATTTTTTACTGTTATATGATGTGCCATGTAGGTCCTTAACTCTGTATTTATGCTCAAAGTTGATGGGGCGAGGGATTTGTTTATATTCTATTATTTTTACTACACCCACATGCTTTTCAGAACCAAAAGTTGCTAAGATACAGTGATGCTTGTAAGAAATGTTGGATTAGATTTTGATGGTTAAAGCACTGTCTTTACAGTTAGACCACAAAATATTGTCTTGAGCTGGACAGTGTGTAACCCTGGGCATGCATCTGCCTGGTGACCAGAGGGTGAGAGCTGTGCCATGCTGAGCCTCACCAGGATGGCTCCCAGTCCTCTGCCTTAGTGGCTTCTGTGCCCCCAGCATCCCCATGAGCTGCATGGGCAGTGGTTGTGTACCCCCGCCCCAGGAGTAATGGCAGTGGCTCCATCACCTTCCTGGTCAGTTTTGAATCTTCATGGTTTTTTACAGAGATGCCAACAGCCAGGTTTTAAGAGAAACACATCTCATTGAAGTTATCCTTGGATTGTAGTGCTCTTCATCTTAAAGATAATGTTAATTACTCTTGCAAAATGTGTTAAGAACTTTCTTTACCTGTCATCTGTTGGAATTTTGCTACACTGAGTCTTTATTTTGCATTTAGATTAAACTGTTTATGTAAATGGTAGAGTATAAATATATTTCCCTTTCTTTCTTTCTCCAGAAATTTTATGAATAAGAATCAGAAGCCGGTGCTAACAGGCCAGCGGTTCAAAACTCGGAAGAGGGGTAGGTTGCATTAAATTTTTTGCTTTATTTTCTTCTTTGTTAAAATGACTAGAAACAGAGCAGGTGGAATGATTGAAAGTTCAGCTAAAAGATTTTTCTCTCCTTCTTTTCAGCCATGTTAAGACTGAAGATGTTACTTTTAACTAAGCTCTATGAATTCTATTATTTTCACTATATACCCTAGGACTTTATTTAAAATATGAGTTTATGAGCTATGAAGTCCTGTGGAGGCTTCAGTTAAAGATTAGATGCTAAATGAATTTATAATATATTTGCAGTGAATAAAGAAAACTTGTCAGATGTTTGGTTTGGGTGTTTCTTAAAATGTCCTTTTCAACTAAGAAAGCAAAATATGAGCTTTTATTTAAAGGTTGTATAAAGAAAATGACCTGTGACTTTTTGGTTTGATTTTCATTTTTACTTCTTTGACTCAAATCAATGCCATGTCTGTAAGTGAACCTTTCTTATCTAAAAAGGAATTTTTTCACCTTCCTTCCCCATGAGATGGTCAGATCATCTCACTGGCCCTGCTTTCAGGTCAGAAGGAGGTCAGGAACTTCCTCTTTTCACAAATATTTGTTTCTCCTGTGTTAGGGTAGTCTTTTTTTTAATTGTTTTTTAAATAAAACAATTGTGTGAGTCCCAATTTACTCATTGTGATACTGATTTTCTGTAAACATGACCAACACTTTGTTTCATGAAGTACAGTAGAGCGTCCATTTTTAAAGAAAGCTGAGTGGTGCCGATTGTACCATCCAGGTATTCTGGCACAGCAGGTGTTATCCTAAATGCTCTCTCATACCACACTCAGAATTCGTTTGTTGCAGTTTAGGTAGCTGGGATGAATGCCCAACAGTCTGAGGCAGAGTGACAAAAACCATGCAATTAATTGTTTTATTCCCTTCCTGCTCCCCCACTAAAAAGGCAAAACCAAAAGTCTGGTTTGTGAAAAGAAGGATCGCATTCTTTGGTGATATAATAGTAGATTATTACAGCAGACACAGGTGGGGTTGCTATCTGTCATGAAACAGACTTTTTCCATCTTGATTTTCCTGTTTCTGATCAAAAGCTGACATGTCTTAAAAGCTTATCTAAACGTCTTGTGGCAGAAAATGTAAATATGAGCATTTCCTTAGTGTGGATGAGAGAAACAAGAGCGTTGGTAGCCTTTCTTAGAAAATTTCAAGTTCTATCATAAGTCTGAAGAGCTGAATGAGGAGTGTCTAGAGATCTAGGATGATCATGAAGCTTTGATAGGAATTGCAGTAGTTTGTGTCTGGCCAGTACTTGTGTTTATGGTGCTATATGTATGGAAATAAGAAAATTATCTAATAAAAAGTCAATATTAGCACCTTTATGTTACCTTGTTTGGCCCCTCTTCTTACTTCATGTTATCTTTTTTCTTCTTCAGAATTACAGTTGTGGGCCTTCTGTTGAAGTGATAAAATTAATTAAGGACAGGGCTATGAATGTACTTTGTGATTTTCTTAGAAGCGAAAGATAGGAAATAAGGATCTAGGAACATGCTGAAAATGAAAAGCTGTGTATGGCACTGCTGCAGTGGATATTGTGTGCATCACATCTGCAAGCTACACCTGCCTCTGCTAGCCCATGATTGGAGCTGTGCTCGTTTAGTAATTGTGCACTTGACAGCTCAACAGACTGTCACCCGTTGTTGGTGAGGGCTTCTTACTCACCCTCTTGTAATACATCAGCATATTCCCCTTCAGTATATTAGCTTGGTAGGAAAATGTTTCAATAAAATTATAAATCATTTTTCATGCAATGAATTCACCTCTTGTTCCTATGTAAATTTTTAGATTGTGATAGACAAGAAAATAATAGGATACTACAGATGAGAGGGAGACTTCTGGGGCAGGGGAAGAATCTATTTAAAATAGCTAAGAAATATTAATCATGGTATTTGTGTTTGTATTGAGCACTGTGTACCCATGATGCCAAGCATATAATACTTTCTAGTTTAGATGAGAACATCTTAAATTTTTAGGTAAAATACATTTGAAAAAATAAAACAGGAATATTTTTTTCAACTCTGAAAACAAAGGTCTGTCTTCTTGCTGATGTGTCATCAAGCATTTTAAATTTTATTTTTTACTTTTCAAATAATATTATTTGGCAATCCAAAAGAGAATAATTACATTCAGATGCTTGTTTATGGGTGGAACTGTGTTTCTTGTGCGCAAGTAAAACTGCCTGAAGTACACATACTGAAGTATTTATTTCAGTAAAACACTAGTTTGTTTCTTGGTTGGTTGGCTGCTTTGTTCTTTGTTTTGGGTTGGTTTTTCTTGAAGTTGGAGGAGAGCTGCAGCTGAGTGTTTGGTAACAGGTCTGGTGGCCTGGATGGGATTCCGGTAGTACGCGTCTCTGTGGGCATTTCCCTGGAGCAAAGGCACCTACTTCAATTCCCCTCTCAACCTCCTGGTTTGTCCCTGATGGCTGTGCCCTGCAGATAGGACAGGTGGTTCCTCAAGACACAGACTCCAGGGTTTCACCACAGCCAAAGTCAAGATAACGTGGCTGACAGCCTGAACATCTCCAAGGACTGGTGTGAAGTAAAAGCCTGGGAAGAAGTCATTTGCAGTCCAGAGAAGGGGCATTATTGAGTAGTGTATTGGGTGGGAGCGTGATGGTGGAGAATCTAGGTTGGCCCTGTGTTTGTGTGCATCACTTCAGGGTGAGCTAGAGTTGGGAGCAGATGGGCTTGAGCATGTGTGGGTGTCCGTGGAGTTGTCTCAGTTTTGGTCTGAGGAGGTCAGATTTGGGGGATGGGGAAGCAGTCAATCCGTGTGGAGATTGGTAGTAGATTTAATAAGTCACAAAAAGCTCAGCATATCAGGGGATTTCTGGAAAATAAGGGGACACTACAGTTTTCCAGTACTTAGTGCTTGAGAGACAGTCCTTGAACTGCAGCTGGCTGTGTGCTGCCAGGCTCCTTGAAAGGACAAGTGGACTAATCCCCTGAGCTTCCCAGTGGCCTGGGACACTGAGTGGAAGGGACTGCTTTATGTCTTCCAGGTGCAATTGCTGTGGAAGGAGGGGATGCTTTGGAAGTGGAGGGGAATGTGCAAGTGATGTACTGAAGGTGCTAGAATGAGTGTTGCCCGGGTACATGCAGCAGAGGAGAGAGAACTTTTCTGTATGAGAAATACAAAAGCTATGAAAAGTAGGAATTGTCTGTAAAATAGTTATTCAGTTGAGGTAGAAAGGAAGAGATTAGGGAAGAGAGGCTGTTAAAAAGCAAGGTCTCTTGTTTAAGGCCTGGGATGAAAAGCTGCAGTATGAGTAGAAAGGAACAGGAGCCTGCAGCCAGAGGATGCACAAAGGCCAGAACTCACAAAAGTCTGCAAAAGTTGCAGCTGGCATGTTTCAGACTGCATTAGCACGTTTAGAAGAAATTTAACCAATCCTCAATTATTTTAGTAAGTAAAAATCTCTGAATATTTTCCAGTTTTTCAAGAAATCGTATCAGTGTTTGTGTCAGAAGGTGATAACAACCTCGGGTATGAGTGCACAGAACAGCTTGCAATTTTGTTTCTGAAGTTCAAAGTTATTTTAACAGTAACAGGCATTTCATTTGTTCCCTTTTATAAAGGCAGGGCGAGTTTGCTTAAGAAGGTTCGAGTGGCCAGGGTAAGCTGTTAACTGCGTGGGCAAAGAGGCAGCAGGAGGTATGGGTAAATCTGCATAAGAGTTAGCTGGAGGTTGCAGTTGTGACTAATGACCTTGACACAGGGACATTTTCTGGGAGTCAGGCTGGGCCTTAATTGAATTCAACAAGAGACAGCTGTGGAAAATGCAGTGTGAGTGCTGTGTTCCTAGTGCTGCTTAGGTCTGTGAATATAAAAGATAAATGCTTTGTTACATTGTGTTGCCTTAAATGTTTATACAAAAACTAGTTTTATTAATAACTCAATCTGCTATTTTTCCTGAAGAGTCTTTTTGAAAATATTTTAGTTATGTTACTATAGTTTTTAAAATAAAAATAGCAAGAGATGAAAAATTAAATGTTCATACAGTGAGATTATGGACTCATAGCTTGGCATTCCCTTTATTCTGCTCTCAGAGCAAGAGAAGAGTATGAAGTTTGAAAACAATAGTTGCTTTTCCTCTATTTATATATTCCCATATGTTTATATGTGTTTTGGTGTTGGGAGATGATGAGGAGAGGGGAAGCAAGGGTAAACACTGCAGAATTTCCAGAAATTATACAAGCCAAACAAACTTCTGGTGTGCTGACCAGAATGAGAAGAGTATTTTAGGTGCCATGGTCCTTTCAATTGCTGACTGATACAGGATTTTAACAAGTTTTAAAACTGACACTCTCTCTCCTTCTTCTGTCTCTCTGTTTCAGATGAAAAGGAGAAATTTGAACCCACAGTCTTCAGGGATACAATTGTCCAAGGCCTCAATGAAGCTGGGAATGACCTGGAGGCTATAGCCAAGTTTCTGGATGCAGCAGGCTCACGACTTGATTATCGCCGCTATGCTGACACACTCTTTGATATTTTGGTAGCTGGCAGCATGTTAGGTAACCTGCAGAATATCTGACAGAGAATTTTGATGATCAGCCTTGCTTGCTTCTTTTAAGATGCTGTCTTCCTCTACTGTGGAAATTACAGCCTGTATTACATTTTCACTGCTTGCATCTCATATCATAGCACTGTTTGTTGTTTGTTATACAGTAACACCTCGGTACTTTCTGGATACTGCTCTGAGAAGCCTTCAGTCTGAGCTAAACCAGCATATAATTGGAACAGCAAAGAGAATGAGAGATGCTAACTAGGGGAAACAGAAAGATTTATTAGCATAAAAAGGTGCCCTCCATGTTAAGAGCTGCTGCAAATCTTGCTTTGTAGGTGTTGTAACAAAAGGTAGCACAGAGAAGTGAAGGATAATGAGGTGTGCTTTGTGGGTGTTCCTGGGGCTTTTCTACCAGGTATCACTGGCAGCTTCTGGCAAAAACATACTTTTCACTTTCCTCTTTATTTTGAGTAAGTTATCTCGTTTTACTGGTCACAGTGCTTTGACTCCTGTTTCCTGTTCTTTGGTATGTAAGAAGAAAAGATGTTTTTGTAAGAGTTGAGGTAATGCAGGAAGCAGCAGCTAGTGGAAATTCCTGGGAAAAAAACTCTCAGCAAAATAAGCCAGTGTTTTGAATGTTTACATGAGCTTTACATGAGCTGACCCATTAGAGGGGTTAGCAGGGTGTTCCAAGTACTCAGATTACTAACACAGTGCTAATACTTTTCTCTTTGGGAAGGATTTACATTATTGTGGTGTTTAAAATAAGAATTAAAATAATGTGTAACGGTTGTGCTCCAACCCATAGTTGTTTGATCACTCTCAGCATTCTCAAGACCAACTGAGATTCCTTAGGTGAGCTGAATCACCCAGTCCTGTGAGGACTGTGTGACCTACAGTGCAGCATATCAGCCAGTTATTCCTTCTGTCATGTGCCACCACATCTTAGCAAAGTTTGGTCTGTCTTTGTTTCTCCCTCTCCCCTGCTAACTGTTACCGTGGCCTTTTGCCTCAGTGATATTAATGTAAGACTTACTAGACTTATTATATCTTACATTCTTTAAAGTAAGAAATTATTCCTTGCCTTTTTTTTTTCCTGCTTTCTTACAGCTCCTGGAGGTACACGCATAGATGACAATGACAAGACCAAGATGACCAACCACTGTGTATTTTTTGCAGATGAAGATCATGATGCCATCCGAAATTATGCTCAGGTCAGTAAAGGCATAGCTGATTACTGTTTTCCATTTATGTGTCAAAAGGGATTACAGTGGAACATCTGCAGACTGTCTAGGCTGCACTGTGCTAGCTACAGACCAGTTTAAAATCCCATTAATCGCTAATCTGCCCTAACATACACATTTTAGCTAAGGAAATAGGATATTTAAGATAATCTGATCACAGTTGGCAGTTTTTTCTTTACAAAAAGCAGTCTTGCTTATCACAGTCTACCATTGGTTGAGTGTATTTGTAGTCACCATCCTTACTAATTTTGTTGACCTTTTCTGTGTGCAGACTGAAATATTTAGATGACCATATTTTGAGCAACATGCAACATGAGCGACATGTTCTGATACATGCACTGTATCAGAAATTCAGCTTTTATAAGCAATGGTGTGGCCAGCAGGATCAGAGCAGTGTACATCTCCCGGTACTCAGCACGGGTGAGGCCACACTTCAAATCCTGTGTTCAGTTTTGGGCCCTCACTACAAGAAAGACCTTGAGGTGCTGGAGAGGGTCCAGAGAAGGGCAATGGAGCTGGAGAAGATCTGGACCACAAGCCCTGTGAGCAGCAGCTGAGGGAGCTGGGGTTGTTTAGCCTGGGGGAAAGGAGACTCAGGGGAAACCTTATCACTCTACAATTCCCTGAAAGGAGGCTGTAGCCAGGTGGGGTTCAGTCTCTTCTCCCATGTAACAAGTCAGAGGATGAGAGGAGATGGCCTCAAGTTGTGCCAGGTGAAGTTTAGATGGATATCAGGAAAAATTTATTCACTGAAATAGTTGTCAAACATTGTAGTAGACTGCCTAGGGAAATGGTGGAGTCACCAGTCTCAGAGATATTTAAGAGGTCTGTAGACATGGTAGCCTAGGGCCATGGTTTAGTGGCACTTGGCACTGCTGGGTTAACAGTTGGACTCTGGTCTTAAAGGTTTTTCCCAACCGAAACAATCCTATGAAGTACATGAATGACAAAAAAATATAAAGCTCACGCCTCCAACCTTTAGTTGCATAACTTGTTAGGAGTTGGGCATATATTCCAAGAGCTTTCATTTCTCCTACATATGTGATGTATAATTTCTTCCTGCAAGAATAAGACTTGCATAAGTAGGGCTATGTGAAATGAATACAAAAAAACAGTGAACTCTAAAAGATTCTTGAACAGAAACTAACATTTCATAACTCCTTAATGCAAGGTAGTAATTATATGAGAAAGTACAGTAAGAATTCTATGGAAAGTTCAAAGCCACCATGCAATTCTGGATACCAGTAGGATTGCATAAAAATGCAATACCCTTGCAACTCCCATATGTCAAAACTGTTATTGTTAATTAAGTATGTATTTGTCTTTTTAAATCACTGGGTATTACTGGAATACTGGAGACAGCGACTAAAAGCTTAAAAGCTGCTGTTCCTGCTCAGGTGTTTAGGGTGATAAGTTCCTGGAAAGGTCCATAGTTGATTTTAAAAGTGCTGGGATCAAAATCTGGATTGGTAAAAAATGTTTGCTTAATAGCAGAAAGCTCCTTTAAAAAAACATCTTTAATAATCTAAATTAGTGAAATGTACTTATTTTTGGAAAGGGAGTCAATATTTCTTACACATCAGTTTTATCATCTCTTGAAAATAGTGTATTCTGCTTCAGGGAAGTCTCTGTTATCAGTAAATGCATTGATTCTGTCTTGAATTTTAATATTTTAACAATCTTTTGAACAAAAATTGGCACTGCCAGTCCTCCAAGGAGAAATTTAAAGTAAAAGATTGCATGTTGAAAAATGGAAAGGAGGGCTTCACCTCAGGATTTGAAGGAGTGGAATTTTCAATGGATTCTCTGCACTTCAAACCAAAAGCCACCAAAATAAATTAACATTTTGTGATTATTGTCTGAAGAGTTGTGTCCTTTTATTGACCTTGTGCATAATGCAAACTAGAGCTCTTACTGTATTATGAAAATATGGAGTTAGTCTAAAATAGTATTTAGATCTTTTTTTTATCTAGAAGATACCTAGAAGGTAATTTCTTACTCTGTCTCCCAAGTAGTTTGTGGCTGGGGTTTTTTTGTGGATTTAGTTATGGAAATGATTGAAAGTGAAAAGTCTTCAAGTCAAAAGACTGAAGTTAGTACTGATATTTTAGCAGATTATTTGCATATGAAGTCATGCTTCTGTCATTTACAGAGACTTTAAAAATATGCAGAATTTTGTTTGGAAATATTAACAAGAATCTTGCTTTTTCATCTTTATCTCATTTTGTTAGGATTCTATGTGTCTCTACTTCTCAGTATGGCCACACTTGATTTTCCACTTTTTCTGAGCCAAAATACTACCAGTTAAGATGTTTGGATATGTTTTATATTATGGACAGTGAATTGAAGCTTTCTAAACCTAATTTTCCTTCCTTCCCCATCCAGTGTAGCAATAATGTCATTTGTTCCCCACATAAACCTTTTTACCTGTGATAGTGAGTCATATGCTTTGTGCCTTGGTACAGCAGTGCAAGTGATGATTTGTTTATTTAGTTTCTTATCTCTTCCTTCTTCACCTTGAATGAGCTCTGCACCTGTGCTGCTTCTGGTTTCATAATCTGTGGTTGCATGATGGGAAACAAATGGTCAAAGCTGGAGAACAAGTGGTTCCAATAATATAATTGCTTTAGAAGCTTTGGCAAATGTTCTTCCTGTCTCTGACAGTAGTGTGTTTTGTTGTAAACATTTATGTTAGTTGATTTGCCAAGATATTGCATCTTTTGAAGATGCCCAGCATCCTTACTCCTTCAGCCTGCAGCTGAGAGCTTCCCCAGGGCTGCATTATTGGGGGAAGGGTGCAGTTACCCTCCTTTGCCTCCTCTCCCTTGCTTTTATCTATGGATATGGTGAAAAGCAGAGAAGGAAAAAAATTTTGAAAAATATGAAAAGATTGGGAGAATTTATTGCCGTTTCATTCAAGCATTGCTCTATGAAGCAAGAATCACAAAATTGAGGGAAGGGCATTTCGTGCTCTCCATGTGGCAGACAACACTAGAGAAATATCATTTTGCAAGCTGCTTATTTCCCTTTACTTTTTTTGTAAAGAAGGATGGCTGTAATTGTTAGACTTTTTAAGTTAATCTGTGTTTATCTCTAGGTCTTCAATAAACTTATCAGGAGATACAAATATTTGGAGAAAGCATTTGAAGATGAAATCAAAAAGGTAATGTTAATTCCATCTTTACTGGAATGATAATATTTTACTATGTTTCTCATATAATTGTATATGTACAAATGCGATGCTGCTAGGTGTTTTATTTAGCTCTACTGGAAAAGAGGATGGAACCTACAGGAGGTAGCTTTACTCTGCAAATTCAGCTCTGTGGGAATACTGCAGGAAGCACTTGATGTAGCATATTTCTGAATTAATGAATCCTTTGGTTGCTGTGACCAAACTCACTTTCTTCTTCCAGACTTTTTTGTGCAAAAGTTTGATACACTTTGGGGTATACCTCTTAATGAGAGGTGGTATTACTGTCCTGCAAATAGAACATCTCTCTGTTTTTTCCCAGAGAATAAATACAAATCTGCTATGCAGAATGTCTCTTGATATGAGTATTAAACCACTCCTGCACTGTGGAACGATTCCCAGCCCCAAGTTTTTTGTATATGTGTAAGAGAAAGGCAAATCCTGAGCGCTCTGCCACTGGGGAGCCTGTTAGACTGTAGTGGCTATTTGTGGATACCGTTTTGTTTTGTGATGCTGAATTCTAAGGAGACAGGAAAAGGATAAAAATTTTTGAAAAACAATGTACAGATTTATTTTGTCTATTTTGAGTTCCTAGTAACAGATGTAAATATCTGTTTCTAATGGCCTGAATAAGTAATAAACACTGTACTGTTCTGTAACTTAACAGGCATGCTGGTGGTGGTGAAACCTGTCCCATGACTAAAGTATCATGTTTGTTAAACATAAAAATGTTTCCATATTATTTAAACATTAGAAAGGTTGCTGTAAGGGTCAAATGAGGGCACATTTGGAGCTTGGTACCTCACCAGCACTTCTTGTGCCTGAATTAATTTGGCTTTGATTTATACATTCTTGCTCATACAGGAAATTATTTTTACACTTGTGGCCAGCATGCCTATCAACTGATGCTGATTACTCAGTACATCATTCTAAAGACCTAAATTTACCTCTATCCCCACACAAATCTAATGTTCCTGCTGTTAATTACTGTAATCACTGACATGAGAAGCGCTGACTCACAGCATTCAAGTTTCAGAGAGTGCTCAGCATATTAAGTAAATGCCATGTCAATTCAAGCCGCCTCCGCTCATTTCTGTAACTTGCTTGGCTTTGCATCCTCTTAAGCTTCCAAAAATTCACTTTGCACTCTTAGTGACAAGATGAGACTATGGCACCTTCACTGCCATTGCCCATATAGCCCTTGAGGACTACTTATAGGTGCCTTTTGCTTACCTTCTCCTTCCCCCTGCCTGTGTGAATCCACAAAGTGGCTGTTTTCTCATTTATGAGGCTGCAGGGTTTTTAACCACTTAATCCTTTAATCCCTGCATGCTGTAATTTGTACAGGAGTAGCTGCCCGTGGAGGTCCAGAAGGTGGACACCTGGTTTCCAGAAAGTGTTTCTGTTAAACAGAAAGATGGCTGCAGTTATTCAGTGGTTTGATATGTAAGAGAGTGACTTGCTGATATTTTTTTTGTGGATCATTGTCCCAGCAATGGAAGTGATGTTTCTGGCAGACTCATTAGGCAGATGGAGCACTTGGGGGAAAATTAGCTCTTCTCATAGAAAAAGGCATGCCAAAAAAACCAAGGCAATACCAGCAGTTTCACAATAAAGAAACAGATGCTGTCAGTGGGACTTTTCTTTCAAGAGAGATTATCTTAGCAGTATTTGCGCAAGTATTTGCTTTATGTCTTCTAGATCACAACTTTCTCATTAGGACATTATTTTCTACCACCTTCCCCTTTTTCTCTGCTTCTAGCTTTCAGTTGCTTTATTTCTTAACTCTGTCTCCTCAAAATTGACAGTTACTCATTTTTCTAATGGAATCAGCAAACCATATATCTAAAGTTTTACATCTAAATTATTTTGTGCAACCAGTTTCAACAGACAATGTTTAGATGCATTGCTCACTTGCTGTGTTTTGATGTAGCCACTTTAAGTTCATATGAGCATGGCCCAACGTACTGACATAGTACATTGCCATTTTGCAATAATTTCAGTAAAATTCTAAATTCCAAACTTGTGTTCTTCTTTCTCTACGTATGTATTTCCTTGGATGAAGAATGCAGTTATTTTCTGTTTAGTATGTTTGCATGTTTAGGTAATTTTCTGTATAAACTTTTTAATATCAGAATTGGGATAAAGTACAAATAATTTTTTTTGTCTTAACAGTGGTAAATACTACTGAGTCATAAGAGGATGTCTGAAGTGCTGGGAGATGTTGTGACGTTCATTATTTGTGTTCCTATTTTCCTAATGAAAGAACTGTAAATTAAGCTAGGAATTAGGAAATAAGACGAGAATAACATTCTGAGATTGAAGAGGGAGTGAGCAGAAATGCTTTAAGTCAGCCAAGTGAAAGGCAAGACACAGTAGTAGATACCTGTTGTTTTATTATCTGCCTTCTCCATTGCTGACAATTCAGCTGTCTGCAGATGTGACAGACTGTCAGCAACAGGCCAGTTCAGATAATGAAGACATAAAAAGACACCACGCTCCCTGTGTGGGTAGAGTTCCTCAATTTTCACCATTTAAGATTTCTGGATCACAAGAGGTGATCAGAAGCACTTGTTTTTCTTGTGTGCTTTTTAATGTTGCATGAATGTGTTTATTTGTGTGCATCTTCTATGCCCAGAAATTGTGCTTAAAAGACTTTAATGACAAAAACAACTTGGAACATCACATCAGGCCTGGTCTTGTGCTTTTTATATATTCTGAATTTCTGCTTGTGTAGTTGGGAGTTCTTATAGATATCACAGAAATACAAAATAATGAGCCAGAGCTGCCCTTTTTATGCCTGGAATCAGTTTGTATCTGTATAACGAAAGCAGTAATGTCTGTGCTTGGCTAACAGCAGGGAAGCATTAGCTTGGAGAATGTTCTGTGGGTGGTTGGGAGCTATTCTGAAGTATCTTGGATGTTTTGTGACTTCCCTACTGAGGTTTCTAATTGTGATGCTAAAAGAAGAGTGCTTAAATTAATCAGCAATAAAAATCTGAAGTAACGACGTTGAACTGAAATTTAGGTTCTGTTTCATGGGGTTTAAAATGGATTTATGAAAGATTTGGGTTTTCCTATCACCCAGGCTCCCACTAAACTATGTTTCAGAACTGCTGGAAAGTATGGAATAGCACCCTTAAGCAGCAGAAAAGGCCAAGTCTAGGTTTGAGCTGCTTTTGAAAAATATCAGTTAAACAAAAATTAGGCAAGTAGCACAAACAATACTTCAATTATCAAGGGATGTGTAGAAGATACACATCCCTTTTTGCACAAAAGTTCTGTTTAAAACAGACTTTTATACAAATTTGTATAACTGTTCATGATTTACACATTACTGATGAAAGGATGGAGGTTGGAGCTCAGAAGTATATCAAAACCTGGTCTGTTACGTTAAAGCGGTCAGTGTGACCACTTTCTAATCAAAATCCTCATCTCTTGGTTATTTAGAAGCAGAAGAAAAAATATTTAAGTGGGGTGCACAGAAATCTGAAGCTGTTTCCTCTTTATTTACAGTCTCAGGATTTCCAGGAAATAGGTCTAATTCTGATTTTTTTTTTCTTGTGCAGATCTCATTTTAGTACAGTATTATTGATAAAGCTTGTATAAAGAAAGCTTTAAATCCACAGGCTTCCAGTACACACTAGGATTATATTGATTTTCCCTAAGAATGTTCTGTTTTCCTTTAAATGTGGCCCTGGAGTTCCTTTGCCTACACCATTATACACACCAGCTAGTTGCTGCATTTGGAAATACAGCACACCATTTGTTTCTCAGTTATATATTTAGAAATAGTAACTCCATTCTTCTGCATCCCAAATTGTCATGCATTTTGTGGTTGAGCCACAGTTTGCTGAAATAAAATTACACCTTGAGATTTGGTAGTTTCATAATTGTTATTTTATGCTAAAAGTATGTGTTGCAATCATTTGGCTAAAGCCCACTGAAAAAAATAAAAATTCAGAGTGATGTCTGTGGCTGAGTCATTCAGTCCTGTGTAAGCTGTAATTTAAAGCTGATGTTCTTATGTAAGTCCTACTGTATGAATGAGGTTTTTTTTCGGTTCTATTCACTGATGCAGAGCAGAACTATTCATAAAACACTGCATGAGATTTAATAACTTCATTAGTTACCTGGACTTTTAAAACCTCACTGCATTCAGAAAGTTTTACGTTTGTTGATAAACTGCTTGGATAGCTCAGAGAAGATCTCTCACTGCCCATGGGAACAAACAAGGACAGAGATATGGGTCATAGTCTGTCCCTTTGTATGGGTAGAATCTGATAATTAAGAAATACCCTAATGTGGAAACCTGGTGAAAATTTTCTATCAAAACAAACTGTTTTGCTTGAATTGCATTTGTTGCTCATGTGGAAAGCAAAAAAGAGTGTCCTGACAGCAGAAGGTCAGGACATCCTTTTGGAGAGGTGCCATCTTATGAAGAAAAAAATGAGTATTCTTTTTAACTGCAGAAAATTGTATCTGCAGTACTTTTTTTTCCCTTCTTCTGTGGCGATGGTGAATTTGTAAGCTAGCATCTGATGGAATCAGCAGCTTTTTGCACTGAATGAAGCTGTCCTTTGTCTCACCTCTTTTTTTCTCATCACCCATATTGTGATCACTAACAACACGTTAAGAAAACATTATTGTTAACAGTAATGCCATTGACAAAATCTCATTCTGCATGGCTTTTTTTTCCTGATATAAAAGAAAAAGGGCACTATGTACTTCATCAATATGCTCTCAAGTCAATAATTTTAACATATGAAATAAAAAATTTTAAAATAGACTTAATTGCCAGTTTTAGAATTAAAAGGTGTATATGTAGTTCAGATCTTCCAAGATGATGAAATTTGTAATTTTTTCTCAAGCTATTTGTTTTCTCTTGTAATTAGTACTGGGAATGGCAAGGTATTAAATCAGCCTGTGTTCATGTCTATCCTTTGTCAGCTTTATCAATAGTGTCTGAACTTGAAACATATTCTTTTTTTTTAGCCAGTAAAAAAATCTGTTGTAATTGTGCTGTGTTCCCTTCCCTAAAAGAAAACCAGGAAATTTTCCCATTCTTTTATTGTTTCCATGAGTGATAGTTTTTGAAAGCTAGAAAAGAAATTTTAACTCTCTGTGGCTGAGCTGGAAGTCTGAAGATGTGAATAGACAGGCTCCTGTCTGTCATCCTGTAATTTCTGTGTGTCTTAAGCCTGTGGCCAGTACTTTTTTTTTACACATGCATACATATATTTGAAGAAGACATGTTTTATACCTGACTAAGGCTGTATTCTTCACAGAATCATAGAATGGCTTAGGCTGGACCTTAAAGAATCGTGGAATGGCTTTGGACCTTAAAGACCATCTAGCTCTAAACCCCCTGCTATGGGCAGGGGCATGTTTTGCTAGACCAGGTTGCTCAGAGCTCTGTCCAACCTGGCCTTGGACACTGCCAGAGATGGGGCATCTACAACTTCTCTGGCAACCTATCCCAAAGCCTTGCCACCCTCACAGTAAAGATTTCTTTCTAATATCTAATCTAAACCATCTTTCTTTCAGTTTGAAGCCATCCCCCCTTTTCCTGTCAGTACCTGCTCTTGTAAATAGTCTCTCTACATCTTTTTTGTAGTCTCCCTTCAGGTACTGTCATATGTTCTTGGAGAAAGTGAAATTACAAGGATCAGTGAAATGACATTGTCATGCTTCTGGGTGGATTTTGATGTGATTGCTGTAATTTGTATTGAGACCTCTCAAGAAATAAGAAATAAAATTGATATTAATTACTACCTGTTGTCTCCCTGTGCCTCAAATAAATACTTTTTTTTTTCTTGTCTTGCTCACAGCTCCTGTTGTTTCTTAAAGCCTTTACTGAGACAGAGCAGACAAAACTGGCAATGCTTTCTGGCATCCTGTTAGCCAATGGGACTCTTCCTGCTACAATTTTAACAAGCCTCTTCACTGACAATATAGTCAAAGAAGGTAATGTTCCATATCTTTTCTTATCTTAGCTGTTTTATAGATGTATTGTATTGCAACATATTATATACGTTGCAGTAAAATGGAAGTTGGAAACTTGTGAACGTACAACAGAAGCAGTATTTTAAAGCAGAAGCACATACAGACAGCAGTGCCCAACATACTTTGTGAAATCTTGTAAGAGGCCAATCAGACAGAAAAAAACCCCACAAAAACAAACCCCAAATGATTTATGCATTTTTGGAAGTCACACTTGTGTATGCAAAATTGTAGAATTTATGTATTATTGTGGTACTATAAAGGTGTGGAATATGATATCTGTTCCTGAGATAGATCTGGCATTTCTTCAAGTGTTGCTAATGTCTTGTGAGTGAGAAGTGAGACAGATCCCATGTAGGCCAATGGATATTGCAGAAGAAAAATCAGTCCCTCATTTTGCCTTCATACTAATAGTGATCAGTGACTGATGAACTTCCTCTTGAATTTGTGTTAATTATATGATGAGTAAACAAGTACAACGCCTTTTTGAGATTATTTAAGGTTTTTGTTGTATATTTATAGCCACGTACCTTGGAGTCCTGATTTTACAACTGCTTGCTCAACAATTTCTTTCTCTGACAGTTGTATGCCTTTTTGAGATTTCTTTATTTAAGGATTTTGTTGTATATTTATAGCCATGTACCTTAGAGTCCTGATTTTACAACTGCTTGCTCAACAATTTCTTTCTCTAACAGTTGTAACTACCTGGCACAATTGCAAATGTACTGGTAGTGTTGAACACTTTTCATGACCTCTTTTTGGTTTTGTTAAAGAGTTGTATATTAGCTAAAATGTATTCTAATTTTCATTTTAAAAAAATATTCTAACTTCACATTCTCATTTGCAGCATGCTAACCATTACATTTGTTTTCTAAATGCTGCAGAAAGAAAAGCCACAGCTGCAGCTTTGCTCTGTCATCACTCATGGCTTTTGAAATCAGAATTAAACTAGGAAAAATCTCAAACAAAAGCACTAATCCATGTTTTTAGGATGATTGTCTGCAATGTGTTTAAATGAAAGTCTTCCTAGTTACGGGAAGACAAGAGGCATTGGAAAACCCAAATTTTTAAAAATCATGGAAATTGTTATATTTTAAGTTTAGCATTTTAAGAATACAGTTCTTACTTGCATTATGAATTTACATTTCTAGGAGCCCTAAACTTACATGTACTTTTAGTTCTTGGTTTATATATACTGAAAATGCATCCATGACAGCATTTGAGGAAAGGTTGTTTCGTCAGAATTTTTAAAAATCATGGAAATTTTTATATTTTAAATTTGCCATTTTAAGAATACAGTTCGTATTTGCATTATGAACTTACATTTCTAGGAGCCCTAAACTTTTGTCAGAGCTTACATATACTTTTAGTTCTTGGTTTATATACACTGAAAATGCATCCATGACAGCATTTGAGGAAAGGTTGTTTCGTCAGTATCCTGGAGTAGCTATCTTATGCAAGAATAATTGAAGATCCAAAGATAGTTTAAAAATTAGGATCAAAGCAAGGCAAAACAAGTAGATCATACATGAATAAAGCCTCAGAGGTTTCTTTGATTTACAAAAAAAACAGTGCTGCAGGCAGGTGAGGTTAAAATACATGAGGAAACAGGCAAGCTGAGGGACTTGTTGATCAGCATGGGACTTGTAACATTGGCTAAGAAATGGCTGAAAGTGAGGTAAGGGTAGATTGTGTGGACAGGAGATCTGTCAAGTTTGAGTGGAAATAGCTGATTTATTTTTAGATTAGCTTATTTCAGTGTTGTCACTACTTTTACTGTTATATATAGATGGAAAACTAAATATTCTTTTGTGGATTGCTGATGTACTCATAGTACAGACAGAGAAAGGTCTAGATGGTGGTGGAATCTTGCCAGAGTTAAGTGTACCCTTCTTGTCCCCTGTGCTGGCAAAGTAATGCAAATGCAAAGAGCAGCTAATGGGGCTAGTCAATAAAATAAATGACTGAAATGACTTTCTACAAATAAGGGGGGAAAAGAATGAAACAAACAAAAAGAGAAGAGCTATTTATAGGAAGAAAGTGGCAGCACGTGCACAGAGTACATGAACAGGAACAGGCCAGTGATAAATTTGGGCTGTAAATTTATCACTGAGAAGTAAGTTTGAAAATATGTGCGTAGTGAAGCCCTAGAACAGCCTCCCCCTGTCGTGGTGTAATCCCAGCCAGCAGTCAAGCCCCACACAGCTGCTTGCTCACTCCCACACCAGCAGGATCAAGGAGAGAATGGGAGGGGTAAAATCTGGAAAACTCATGGGTTGAGATAAAGTTTAATCGGGAAAGCAAAAGTTGCACATACACGGAAAGCAAAACAAGGAATTGATTCACTGCCTCCTGTGGACAGGTGTTCAGCCACCTCCAGGAGAGCGGGGCACCGTCACACATAACGGGTACTTAGGAAGACACTTAAAATGCTCCCCCTTTCTTGTTTCTTCTCCCCACTTCATGTACTGAGCATGATGTTATATGGTCTGGAATATCCCTGTGGTCAGTTGGGGTCATCTGTCCCAGCTGTGTCTCCTCCCCCAACTTCCTTGCCAGCGTGGCAGTTGTAAAAGCAGATAAGGTCTTGGCTCTTCGTAAGCCTTACTCAGCAATGTATCTGTATTATCAACCCAATGTTCAGCTTAAATCCAAAATAAAGCCCCATACAGCCACTGAAAAAAATTACCTCATCTGAAAACAGCACACCCTCTAATACTGACACTGGCATAAAACTTATTTTGTTTTGTTTTAAGCTAAAACTAGGAAAAATGGGTAGGATATGATAATCCTTGGTGACAGAGACCATTCCATTCAATTTTGGTATTGAGCACATAACTGCGTGGATATACTGAAATGTGTTTGCAGTGGAAGTTATGCATAAGTCACTTACTGGTTGACCAGGCTTTGTTAGTCTTGGTTAGTCAGCTTGCAGCACTTAGGATTGCTGCATAACGTCCAACATGTAAAACAAGCCCAAGGAAGTATTTGTAGGCTTCTCTTGGCCTGGCATTGTGCACCCCTGGTTCCGTGGAGTACTTCTTTAAGGATCATGTCTTACCACTGAGCTCCTGAAATAAGCTTACTAAAACTGCCATAACAGTCAAGATATGTAAAGACTGTCAGTGAACTCTACAGTGGTCTGGGAATAGTCTCTTCTGTTCTTGTTTGGTGACTCATTTAGTCAAAGTATCCTAGAAATAAAAATAATTAATATCTATCAATAAAGTGGCTAACAGTGATGAAGCTCCATGTCACCAGTAGGTCCCACTTAGCTCTAAGAGCTTCTGGACTGTCTGGAGGTGAGACAGAAAACTACAGTGGCCAGCTGTAGCCTAGGATTGTGCTATTTGTTATGCATTACCATTATCACTGCCTTCAGTAGCCCTGATGTTGGTATGGGTGTAGTGTGGAGAATCATAACTGATGTACAGGCAACCTTCCTCCAGGATGAGCTCCCATCTCTGAGACCTTTCAGCTCCCTGCAGCTCCCTGTGTTTGCAGTGCAGAATCTGGAGCAATCATGGTGGTGGTGCAGCTCTAGGAAATAGGAGATGTGGGCTTAATGGTTTATTAACTCCCCTGGGAAATCCACAGCTAGTGGAGGGAGAGTTAGTTTGATTTAATACACAAAATAGTAAGTTTTGCCTCGAGGAAGGAATTTTTTTCACTTAAAATAGTATTTGTGCCTGGTACAACTGGCTACTAAATACCTCCTAGGAGGACATAGTACAATCGGTCACCTTGAAGTTGCAAAGTTTATATTTAACCCTATTCCAGGATATGCTAAAAAAGTTTTGAGTATATGTTTTTTAAGTTCTTGTTCTTGATTATCCTTTATTGTTTTGTGCCTTTGTTTCCTACGCATTTAATGCATAATTTTTCCTTTTGCATTGTACTCAGTCTGTGAATTGGGAATGTAGGAAAAATAATTGCAAAAAAAATCTTTGAACAACTGAACAGAGATGGGCAATACCAAATGAAAAGATTTTCAGTCTAGTGTAATTCAGAAAACTAATTTTGCGTTACAGAAGAAAATAGGCATTTCAGCTCAATGTGTTTTTTTCTGTTGTCATAAATGTATTTTCATTCCACTGTCTTGTAACTTTTTTGTAACCTTGAACTTCTTATAGTCAACTCTAATTTTTGTTGAAAATTGCTGAAACATGTTTTGTGCTTTTCTCTTATAGGGATTGCAGCCTCTTTCGCTGTAAAGCTTTTTAAAGCATGGATGGCAGAGAAAGATGCCAATTCTGTTACCTCTGCTTTAAGAAAAGCCAACCTCGATAAGAGATTGCTAGTAAGTACAATATATTTTCAATAATCTTTATCTCTCCCAGGGAAAATGAAGGAAATGAAATGCAGATGGTAGTTTTCTGTAAGCATGTTAACTCCCCCTCAGACTCTGTTAGTGTTTCTAAAATGTTTTGAAACACAGCAATATTGTTATGGCTGTAGCACTGATACAGGTTCAGGAATATTAAGTATCACATGTTTTTACATTCTGTCTCTATTTTTCTTGTAGTCAAATGCCTTCTGAGAGACTGTATATATGGGGCTTGGGAATTAAATAAATGTGGGGTTTTTCCTAACCACTGCTAATAAAACATACCAGCAAATGGGCATGAGAAGCTCTATTTCTTTAAATGTGTTTTCCTTTTGCAAATGGTATATAAAGTATAAGGAGTTAGATTTGAATGTAAGTTTCTGAAGCAGCAGTGTTTAAATAGCATAGTAAATGAATAGTAAGCTAATTTTCTGGAGCAGTAGCCATCTAGGTAGCAGACATGGTCCTGCAGTGGTACAGCAGACCTAGTAGGTACAGTGCAGAAGGCTTTCAGCCTTAGGACTCAAAACCTGTGTTCTGGGTTTGTAGCAAGGTATTCAGATAATATATGAATATGTAGTAATTTCATGTGCCTTTTCCTCCCAGTGTTTTTCTGAAGATCATTTGGGGTTTTTTAATCCTTCAGAAAGATTGCTGCTGTGATAATGCAGTCAAATATACATCCTGTGTAGCAGTGCCTGGAGACTCAGCAGTATTTCCTGTTTCTACCTCAAAAATATGTAATTAAGCAAGTATCTTTCAAAAGTAAGGAGCCTCCCACGCCCCTCCGTCTCTTCAATTTGTACTTGATTTTAAGTGTCCAAGTCATAAATAATTTGCCATTAACTGGGAAAGGGGCTAATTACACTGGGTTTTGTGCAGGGAGGGCAGGGAAGAAAACTGCATCTTATTTCTATTTCAAGCTTGACTGACTTAAACTTTCAGCTGTTGACTCTCATTACTCTGCTCTATTAAACAACTGTAAAGTATCAGATGGTGTTGCCTAGCCTAGATGCCTCCATGAAAGTTTCTTAATTTCATTAGTCAGTAAGTAAATAGATGGAAAGTCTCCAGCTTCTTTGTTAAAAAAAAAGTGTTTTCCATCGCACAGATCATTGTTAAGACATCAAGAATAGATGGTAAGGAAATGCCATTGAATGCTTTCCAAGATAGGGCATTTGCTATAGTAACTTTTAAGAATAATTTTAACTTTTCTAAGTAGCTGGACTTTCATAAATTAACAGTGCCTTTTAATTATAAATGCCTGCAGGAGTTAATGTTAACAGTACATAGTGGATCTTGTGATTTATGTTAAATGATGCATTAGTGGTAGGTCAGGGTGCCTGGGCCACTTATGTATTGTTCAATGTATTTTTCTTAAGAGATAAATGTGTGGATGCACTGGGAGGGCATGATAAGTGTGCTTTGCCATCTATTCCTTTGTACTTTCCCTACAAGGCTCTTGGAATCTGGTTATGGTTCCTCTTAGGACTACTTTGAGCAGCATGTTTGGCTCATAGCTAATTATAAGTACATGCACTTCACATGGAGTGGGTGTTAGCTTAATTGTGTAACTGGACATCATTTTTTTCCCTCCACTACAATGAAACACTGCAATATGAATGAAGTGTTGACTTTTCAAGTGTGGATACAAGCAGTGTTTTCAGTAAAGTAAGAGGTTATTCCCACTGTTCATTCTTTGAAAATGTTCTTTCCATTCTGTCAAGCGTCACAGTTGGTTATTTAACAGAGAGCATTCCTGTCTTTTTAGGAACTATTTCCAGCCAACCGGCAAAATGTGGACCATTTTGCCAAGTATTTTACTGAAGCAGGTCTGAAAGAGCTCTCAGATTTCCTCAGAGTTCAGCAGTCACTGGGGACTCGTAAAGAACTTCAAAAAGAACTACAAGAACGTCTCTCTCAGGAATGCCCAATTAAGGAGGTAAAAGTGGATTTTTACAACTTTTTGTTTATATAATAATAATCAAAGACTTTAATTGACATTAGGTAGAGAGGAACAGATTGCCTCTGTTTTTCTTAAAACTATTTTAATTTATTCATCTGTTCACTCTGTGCTTAAGACTAAAGCAACCAAATATCCTCTGTGTTTCCAAGTGTAGTTGTCTGTGGGATGGGGATGGTTTTCCTTAATTTATCCTTGAGAATGTATTTCCTTTAACTGCATTAACTGTTAGGTTGGAGGGGAAGGTCAAAATCTTGTTCTAATTATGTTTCTTAATACTTCTACACCATGATGTTGTAAATGACTACAAGTGTTTGGAAAGCCAGCATCATTTCTGGTTCATTTGAACTGTCCCTTATTTCCTTCTCCAGGTAGTGCTTTATGTAAAAGAGGAAATGAAAAGAAATGAGCTGCCAGAGCCAGCAGTGATTGGTCTCCTTTGGACCTGTGTCATGAATGCTGTGGAATGGAACAAGAAAGAAGAGCTGGTTGCAGAGCAGGCCCTCAAACATCTGAAGGTGTGTGCATGGGTGAAAAGGAGAAGAACGCTGTGAATTTACAGAATACATTTCTTTGGCTGTCAAAGTTTGTGTCAAAACCACAAATATTTACCTGTTGAAATCCAGGAGACAGAGATTTTTGAAGGCTGATGCTGAGCATACCAAGCATTGTGTATAGTCTGACTTCTGTCAAATGGATGCTGAGGACTGAGGTAGTTCAGATCACTGAGTATCCTGAGTCCCACAGTGCCAGGGCAAGCCAAGGCATTCACAGCCTGAGCATCTCTTCCTTGTGCTTTCCCAGGGTGCCAGGTCCCTGAGAGGCTCCTTGCACTGGGGCAGGGCTCAGTGACTGCTGGGACTCAGCCTGCTCAGACCTGACTAGTAAACCTGACTAAGCCTGCAGGAGCTGCCTTTGCAATGTCTTTGCCAGAAGCAAAGACGTTTTGGGAGCATGGTGAGGCAGCACCTGTGCTGGCTGTGCAGAGAACTGGATAGATCCAGGCAGGAATGTCGAGGCCAGAATCTGTGAATTGGTTGTTGCCAGTGTTGGCTGTGGTAGCTGGATACTCAGTGGCTTGTCAAGTGATAAGCCAGGAGCTGGCTTGGGACTCTGTGTGCATACAGTGTGGTTACTCTCTGATCCAGCTACTGTCCTTGAGGATGAGGGAACTGAATATATAGAAAGACAGGCTGCAGTATTGCAATACCACCACTGAATGTTGGTACAAAAACTCTAAAGACCTTGGGCTAGCAAAGAAACACCAAACCAATGCAGAAGCATCAATTGCTGCCATCATTGGTATTCCTCATCTAAGTCTGAAGTAATTGTGCAGTGCAAGAGACTGGATCTGAGAGCAGAAGCTTTTCAGCAGACTTAGTCTTTTAAGCAGGTAATCTATGACCAGGAGAATACTCCCTCATAGGCTTCAAAGGCTTGCCTTTGAACAGAAACAATCTGGGATTTATTCTTTATGGTAAAATAGATCTTTTTTCATATTGGATGTCTCCCCATACTTGGGTGTTCCCATGTTGGTTTCGCTCCTGCTGCTGCTGTCCTTTTGTCAGAATTTGGTTTCCCAGTCAGTAATCCTAGAAATGCAGTCACTTGGGATATTGTGTATCTTTGATGGTAAGACTGAATGCCTTCAAGTTTTCTCAAGTGGCTCAAATAGCAGGAGAAAGACAAGATAATTTCCAGAAGGAGAAGAGACATTGTTTTTGTTGTTCTTTTGAAGTAAAATTTGATTACCTCTCTTTGAGTTGCAACAAAGTATCCATTGAGCTTTATTGTCTAGTACTGCAGGGCAAATTAACCAACACTTTCTGGAATATTTGAACTCTGGGAAAAGAGAAACATAGCTGGCTTTGTACAAATTCCATTGACTGGATGTTTAGTCCTATGCATCACCCTAATGAATTAGGTAAGGCATCTTGCCTGTATAAGATAGGCATCTTTCTGGGTACATCCCTTTCTAAAAACAAAGGAAAATTTGTATGGGGCATTTACTATTTGCACTCAGGGGTAAGATTTTAATAAAAGCAATAGAAAGAGAAATTTAGATTTTGATAGCTGCTTCTTTACAGTTCAGTCTTCAAAAATGAAAAGCATTTTTCACATCCTTCCTCTTAGGATAGGTGGAGATCCTTCTCTCACAGCTCTCAGCTACCTCAATGTATGAGCCAACTCCAGAAAGTGGATTAACAGCGTTAGGATGATGCAGAGCTCAGTTCTATGCCTTTCTGTATGTCAGTGTCCCAAGAAACAGTCAGGGAGTTGCTTTGATCTGGTGCTGTGTTTGGCATGTGTATAAATACATGATGTGTGACATGTCAGATGGTGGGATTTATGCTTGTATGGCCCTATTGTTGTATGACAGGTCACTTTCACAAAGCACATTGCCAGAGCTTTGACATCTGTCTCTAACCAGTCTCTACCTTCCCAGATTCTTTCAGTAAGTTGTACACTAGGCACCCCTGGTGAAAAGATGAGATGGATCAGACCACAGAGTGTTGAACTAGTTCACAGGTCTTAAAAAGCCTTGCTGGGTGGGTGGCTACCTACTAGCAGGGTTGAGGCGGGCAGCCATGAACCAGCATACTTGGGCAGTGCAGTTAGAGTCATGTATGCCATCCATATGGCAGGACCAGCAGGAGCTGACCTCAGGAGGAGACAGGGCAAGCTGTTCAATGCTGGGTCTCAGAATAAGCTCTTCATTGTCCCAGTAACCTCACTGTGACACTGGGGCTAGTGCCTAGGGCTCCTCCAGTGCAGAGGAGAGATGTTCTCCATGGGTGAGGAGAATCTTCCAGACAATTCTCACTGCAGGCATGGTTCTGGTGAACTTTACAGCAGTGTGGGTGCTGACCCCCTACTCCCTAACACGACGTAAATGGAAAATAATGCCACTTGCTCAGCCAGCAATAAGAAGGTTCCTTAGTCATTCAGACATTTGTGAAACTCATAACTGTGAGCCTGTACCAGTTGAGAAGTGAGGGAGGAATGTGAAGGGGATAAAGTCAGATGTGGCAAAATGAAGACAGTTTACTTCCAAACTGAAAACCTAGGATTTTTATTAGAAGTTATTAACATTTATAGACAGCAGCACTTCACAAACATGTGGATGGGAGTGAGTTCTGCTGAGGCTATTAAATAAACCAACTGCACTGTATATTGCCCTGCCTTCCTACAATTTGCCTAAATACCAGCTCAATGCAACAAGGGCTAAAAAGGGAAAAAGAGCTACTCACAGCCTGCACAAGTTTTTCAGCTCTTATCAAAGCACTGATGTTGTTTCTAATGATGTGGCTATACCTGCCAGGAGTGGCAAAACTTGGCCTCTGGTGTTAGATATATCTACCCATTTTAAGGGAGTTTCTTCCAAAGTACTAAATAATGCCAGCCTGCTGAGCTGCTTGTGGCTATTGTGATTTCATGCTCTCTTAAACAGCTGATAATTATTGCAAAATACCTTTGGAACAATCTTTCATATTTCAGTTGATTTTCATGTATTTTACTAATTATTTCCTTGGACCATATTGGATAAAACACTCAGGATTAGCCCTTTGTGGAGAGGTGCTGAAGTGTACTTTTAAACATGCCCATCATTGCTGTGGGTGATGGTTGGTTTGTCACCTAAGACCACCAGTAGCCCTGGTCACTCAGACTACAGCTCTGTGATCTCAGGCCATTGCAGGTCCAGCTGGAGAATACCAAACTGGGGGTTACTGAAAACGTGGAAGGCTGAGCTGATTAGTGCAAGAGCAGCTGAAATAGTAATGTGCAATGTATATTTGGCTAGGGTCTTGAAAGATCAAAGGTAATTAAACTTCATCTCTGAAAAATGCTCTTAATATTATCTTAATTTTAAGATTGTGGTCTTAGCTGAACTCATCAGAGGCTAAGATGACAGGAGAGATATGGGTATAAACACTAGCTTTTAAGGAAAGATATGGTCCTTCAGTGTAATTTTTAGTTTTAAGATCTGAAATAAGAGGGGGAAATTGCATAACAAATAAGTTTTTGCTTTATTTTTATTATATTAATAAATGCCAGGAAAAAAAAAAAATGAATTGTACCACTACTGTCTTGTCAGAGTAACATTAGCAGTTAATACTGTGCTTGGAAAATGTTGCTGTTTACCAAAGGCTGTCATGATATTCTTGATTGTAATAATGAGAAAAAAATAAGGAGAGTTGATCACAATTAACTTGGAATAATTTACTTTATTTCAATTTCCTGGGACTTATAAAAGCCCTGTGAAACTAGAGACTTTTTTTTCATGTATTTCATCCTGGGATGTCTTACGTTATGAACATCTGTAAAGCATCACTCCTGAATGAACAGAATGCTGTATTGTGAAATGTATGACAGAAGTAATGCCAGACTGTGGGCTTTATAAATTAATTTTACAGAATTCAGTAACTGAGTGGTACTGAATTTTAGCTTACAGCATGCAGGACATGCTACAAAAATCATGGATATTTGTGTATATCCCTTGTATGTGTTTTAGAAAATCCAGTGTGCATGTAAGTCACAAGGTTTCAGTGAAACATTTTCAGGGGTGAAATTCATGATGTTTATTCTAAAAAAGTTTATCTATTTTTAAGTTTATTGACATTTTGTTTTTTATCCTCTCTTCCTTTCAGCAATATGCCCCCCTACTTGCCGTGTTCAGCACTCAAGGCCAGTCAGAGTTGATCCTACTCCAGAAGGTGCAGGAGTACTGTTATGACAACATCCACTTCATGAAAGCCTTTCAGAAGATAGTGGTACTCTTTTATAAAGGTAAAAGTGTAGAATCCACTGTTGTATTCTGTGCTTGGATTCTCAGTGTCAACCACTCTCTTCTGATGTTTAACCTAGTAGTGCATATGAGAAGGCTGTGTTGGTGTTGAACTCTGGAATGCTTTGAAAGTTCAAAGGAGTGTGTGACAGCAGGAAAAGCCAAAGCAAGCCCTTGTCTCCCTCCATTGCTCTCATCTCATTCAAGAAATGTGAGCAGGATCAAGCACTGTCCAGTCATTTCAAGTGCAGTTTAGTTCTTGTATAAAATCAGTTCTAGGAAGACATTTCTATAAATTTCTGGCAGATTTCAACAGTAGATCAGAGCTTGGTTTTAAGAAACCTTGAGAGTGCAAACCCTCCTAGCAGGAAGATATTTCAGGGGTTTGGAGTTGGAGGTTTTTTTAACTTGCTCCCTACCAGAAAGAGCTTTTCTTATTTTTATTTTCCTGCCAGTTTTTTGCAGGTGCTGTAGTTTTGATGGATTTCATTTTTATTGTGAAATTGACTTCTTCACAAGTTTATTCTGATCAGGTTGTCATAGAGACTAATGGTCTTGCACTGCGTGTGATGGGTGGGTGCCAAACAGTTTGTTCTGACGTTCTTGCTATAAATAGTTGGAGGAGAAAAATCAGCAGGAGTAGAAACCTAATGTTGATCTTTGTTCACCCTGTTGAGTCCAGGTACATGTTCAAGGCAAATGAGTTCCAACTGTTAGAATAATTTCACGGTTTCAGAAGGCAGAAGGAAGTGAGTCATGTGGATTTATTTCTATCCTTCTTTCAATATAGCGTGGCCTCCACGATACATGAAAAGGCAATGCACCTTGTCCTTCTGCCCTCAAATTCTACAATTTGTAAATGCTATTAATGACCGTAGAACAACTTGAACCTGCAAGCTGTAGCAATCACTTGACTCAATTTTCTTTGGAAAAGAACATTTGCTTTGGACATGGTGAATGAGGGGCATAATTGCTGTGCACTCAGAGCATAACTGATGGTGAAGCCAGAAATAGTCTTGTGTAGGATTGCTTTCAGAATTTTTGTAGATTCATTACTGTGTTAGCCTGCAAGAGCAGTCCTGAAATTCCAAAGCATTCTAAGATCAAAAAGAAAATAAATCATTGACTTGTAAAAACTTAATATGCTTGAAGAGCCTAGTTCCCATCTACTCTGCTCACCCCACGTGCTCTTGTTCTGATGCAGGAGATTACTTGGGCAGGCTTGTTTGGAGGGCTGACAAGACTTCAGCCTCAGCACTACAGGTGCCTCAATACTGTTTAGTATTCACTTGATGTCTAGAGGAGTGTTTGGAGCTACAGTATGGTCTGCCCAATATGTGCTGTGCCTGTGTTCTTGTGTGGAATATCTGGGGCAGGCGTGCTGCAGCACCTGCCTCTGCCATCTGATGCAGTCATGTGGCAGCACAGCTGCCAGCCCCTCCTGGCCCTGTTTAGGCTGAAGCTGGATCTGCCCTGTTTGACAGACCTGCTGCCTGCTGGCAGCTTACAGCCCGACCTTTCAGCCACTGCCATAGGGCCCTTCTAGGCGTTGGATGCAGGGAGCATCAGCTCCCTCTGGTTTTGGCAGCTTTGGACTTAAACAGTAGCCATTAGGTGAGGACGTGCTACTTTGTCAACCAGGGAAGATTCTGGGAGCACTAGGCCTTCAATTCCTCTTTCTTCTACATGACTCTGTTGAGCTTCAGTGGCTTGTGGTGTGGTTTGTGCAGTGCCATGCTGCCTGCCTCTTCTTTGTTTCAGTGCTGGTAGATTTCACCCTCTCCTTCTCCCCAGTTCATATCTATCTCTAGAAACAAGCCATCAAGGTTTAGAGACATACACTTAATTTAGATACATTGTCATTGGGAAGCTATCTTCTGTTTCCTAGTAGCTGAGGAAAAAACCTTCTAAAGCTGTTACTGGCTGTGTCAGTGGTGAGGGGACACCCCTGTTCCCCTGCTTCCCAATGACAATTATCTTTATTGTCATTGGGAAGCTATCTAAATGTTTCCTAGTCGCTGAGGAAAAAAGCCTTCTAAAGCTGTTACTGGCTGTGTCAGTGGTGAGGGGACACCCCTGTTCCCCTTTCTGTTGTTCTTAAATGTAAAGTGCACAAGATCTGGAGAGGTTTCAGGGTCCCTAATGAACTTCATCTAGTGACAAATAAAGGTATCTGAATATCTGTGAATGGGCAGATAAAATGCAGCTTTGTACCAGCATGAATGTGGACAGTTTGTTGCTTATTACTCATTATGAGGGAGTGCTTCCTGGGCATAAAAATAGTCAGCAGGGATGATAGGCACCTAATGCCAGTCACGCTTTGACTAATTTGGTTCTATGACTACTATCATCAGGATGCCCAACATCTTGCATCTCAATGCTTTCCATATTTCCATCATGAAATAGCCCTTGGATTACTTTCCTGTGAATTACCTGGAAATACCTAAACATGTTGACAGCTGGGACTCATTAGCACCTAGAAGATCTGTGGTGTTGATTTTCTTAATTTATTATTCTGTCTCTAAACAAGAAGGAGCATCCATTTTTTCCCATGTAAACCCAAGCCCTATTTTCCTTTAAGTAGCAGCAGCTTCTTACTGGCTTGTAGGTATAATTTGCAAAAACAGTTCTGTAGTTGGTTAAAGTTTGTTAACATCATCATTATTATTACTCTACCCTTGTGTTCCTGAGACAGTATAGAGAAAAATAAGCTGTCCAGTTCTATAGTGGTCCCCAGCTATGATGTTGCTTCTCTGGTGTTCACTTTGAGCCAGTACAATTGTTTATCAGACAGCTGCATTTTGACCAAGATCTAAAATCCAGTTGCAGAATAAGAATTGCTGAATTCTGAGTGGCACTCAGTAAATTTGCTGGCTTCCTTGCTTGCATTGTAAGATGTATGTTGTGTGTTAGTTCTTTCTATGTTGCAGTGTGTCCCTTCACTATTGGTAAAATAAGCACTGTTGTTATTGGAATACGTGCTATATGTCATGCTCACCTGTTGATCCCTTTCTTTTAGTTTGTGTATATCCTTGAAATTTCAAATGTGAAATCTTGATAGTGTTGAAATTAAGGATCGTTCCTTTCATGAGGATCAGAATTTCACCCTTTGAATGGCAAACACAAAGCCTCTGTGTACTTTTTCATTAGAATTCAAGACAACATTTACAAAATAGAAGAAATAACTGATTGCAAGTGCATGTGAAGTAGGACTCTGGTTTGAGGCATAATTAGACCTCAGAGATACTCTTTTGCAGTACAGAGATACAGCAACCAAATGATGCAGACTGACAGATTCTCAAGCTCTGCAGGGAACGCTTAGAAGAAAGGAATCTTCAAGTTTCACTTCATACAAGGGTTTTGTTTTTTGATGGATTACAATTATTTTTAAATATCTTCATTATTCAAGTACTTTTTGTGGTACTTGATGCAAAATTTTCCTGGGAAAAACCCAAAACAAACCAGAAAGGCCTTAACTGTACTGTGGGTGACATTCCTTGCATTGAAAGAAGCCTTGTCTGAAGGCTTTGTTCTCCCAGCTGAGTTAGCTGCAATAGAGTTGAATTTTGCGGATTGATTGACTGTGTTGGCAGCTGCCAGGGTGTGCTTTTCCCTTTACTGCCCCTGGCTATGTGGTTTGAGTTAAAAGAAGAAATTCATTTGAACCGGGTGATTGAGTGCAAAGCTGAGACCTGAACTTCAAGTAACTTTCCAGTTAACCCTGAAGAAAAGAGACTGGGCTGTTCAGTCTCTCTGCTCTGCAGCTTCTCCCTTTCGTGAGGGACATCCCTGGAGGCTCTGGTCGTGGGTGGTTTGAGTGGCAGTTGGCTGCACCTGCAGGAAAAGCAGCTCTCTGAGGCTGACATCACCTGGGATTGCAGTGAAATGATGTGCACACGCCCACAAACCGCACTGCTCAGCTTCAGCCATTAAAATATATCTATAATCAACTTTAATGAGGAATAACTATATATATACAAAATGAGTCACTCCCTTCCTCCTCCTTCCATTTTCCCTTCCTCCTCCTTCCATTTTCCCTTCCCACTGCTTCAAAGCAACTTAGAGATATGATTAACTGCACCCTGTCCTGCATGATTGTTGAATTGAGCATCTTTGTGCAGGCAGGAGAATGCCATCCCTTATGAGCACTGGAGGCATGAATGTATTACACAGAGTATGTCTCAGAAATTAAAGGAGCGTTGCAGTTGTCCTTGTAGTTCAGGGCATTTTGTTCTTCTCTGTTAGGGTAGGAGATATATTGCCATAGAGTTAAATACAGGCAAATTTTTCATCTTCCAGACTTGTAAATGTTTTAATCTTTGAGGCACACAGTGAGATTACATGCTGCTTTTATCAGATTGAGGTTTTGGAAAGAGAGAGAGAAATTGTACTTTCCCCTTTGGCAACAAAATCATTGAGCTTATAGGCTTTTCAAATAAAAAAAAAAACAAACCAGACTTGACTCCTATTACTTTTGAACTGAGCTATGTGCCTACCTGAAAGTGCTTCCTTGTACAGTATCATAATGTCACCTGTCATAAACCAACGTGCTTCAGCCCTTCTATGCAGCAGCTTCACACTTGTGAATGTCCACAGTGCTCTAGAGCTTGAGCTTGGGACAGGGTTGCTCTGCTTGGGTTTTTTTTGGTTGTTGTTTTTTTTTACTGTTGTTGTTGGTTTTTTTCTGAAATCTCTCCTGATTTTCTTTGCCTGTCCTATGCATCATACCCTGAGTAAATTTGCAGATGTAGGTGTGTGAACTTAAGGACTCTGAGGTAAATGTAATCTTTTCACATGCACTTTTACATTAAACTGCAAGTTCATGAGTCCGTGTGAAATATTTTCAGGTTTGCTAAATTAAAATGCAGATTCATTAAATACTGTGATGCCTTTGAGCTGCTACTAAGGACTACCAGCAAGTAGTTAATGCAACATGTTCAAAATCTCTCTCTTGTCTCCAGCGTTTCTGTAACATTAGAGAAAAGTTCATAGTGGCAGGTTGTGATGTCAGGAAGGTGGTGGAATCCTGTAGATTCACTAAGCACAAGTTATATGCATGGAAAGAAGCCTAGAGCCAACTCAGTCCCTTTTTCCCTGCATTTTCTCAGCACTACAGTCAGCTGCAGTAAACTGCAGAAGAGGTTTTATTTTGGAAAAATGCCTGAGAGACAAGGTAATTTCCAGTCACACACTCATACTAAATTCCTAATTTTCGAGGAGATTTCACATTCAGTTACTGTTGAATGTCTTGGAATAGTTTTGATTAAGTTCAAATGTATCCCTGGTTGCTTCCATCTGTTTATTATTCAACAGCGTATGTAAAATGCGTCTCCTCTGTCTCATTTGATCAGATGCTTTGGGGTTTTAGTGTCATTTATTTCAGTTTGTCTTCTTCTCTTCCCTGCCACATCTGCTCTAACTTTAGGCTGAAGCAGAAGGTGATGGTCAGGGTTGGTGCCTTGGCAAGCAAATAACCAGGGGGTGGGACAGCACCAAGAAGCTTAGGGAAACAGTGAAGTACACACATGTGTTGATTTTGAGCAGGGAGGGTAGTTTGTTCAAAGACAAAAAGAATGGAAATTTTAATGAGGTGTAGAAAGCTGTCTTTAGTCTTTTTATAGAACAAATACAGTTTGATTTTTTTGTTGTTGATGATGTTGTTTGTTCTTGCCTCTTGTATTACATAACTGCCAAAATGCCATTGTGGATCCCAGATTTTGCCTCTACAGCCATCAATTACTGAGATACTTGACTTGGCTGGATCACAGGAGCTTTGTCCTGGGGCTAGAGGTCTGTTGCTAGACCTAAATTTACATATGTTGGTAACAATAAGTGTCCTTGCTATTTATTAGTATTTCTTTATTCTGAATTGTACTCAGCCTCACATGTCCTCACTAACAGCTATTTTGTTCCTGATTCTTGACATAAAAATGTCAGCTCTGCTGTCCCTCCAAGCCAGTCCCTTAAAATGGGTGGTCTGAATAGTGACCTTAAAACTTTTTAGCTAAAAACAATATAAGACCTTTAGGGGAAAATGATTGCAAAAAATCCCTACTGGCTGTCTCTTAAGTGTTCAATCAGGAGGTATCTGTCACTTCAGACTTCTAGAACCATGTACAATTCTGTGATACAACAGCAAGAAAAAGCACGGTAATTCTTATTGTGGTAACTTCCAAGATGTGCAGGCTGATTATTATGTTTCTTTTATTCAGCAATCTTATGTGGTATATTTAAAACAGATGAATAAAGAACTTTAGTTGACAGAAGCACAATATTTGATACTTTGTTTTAAGCCTATTACATTACACGTTTTATTGCATCTGGAACCCATTATCTGCATCAAATATTCTGTATTTGTAGCCTAATATAGATCATGCAAAGCTTGTTCCACTGCAATCATATTAGTTGTATGCTGCCTTTAAAAAAAATCTTTCTCTTCTCATGTTCAAAATCTGCTAATCTCTAAAAAATACATTTTTTTTTTTTACAAACACTGATCTGTGTTTCAGCTGATGTTCTGAGTGAAGAAGCTATCCTCAAGTGGTACAAAGAAGCACATGTTGCTAAAGGCAAAAGTGTTTTTCTTGACCAGATGAAGAAATTTGTGGAGTGGCTGCAAAATGCTGAAGAAGGTATGGGTTCATTTGAGGAACTATGGTAGTCTCTTTGCAAAACTTTTTTTTTTTTAAATTTTAGTTGTACCAGGATGTGAAGTATTCAGGACTCAAAATACAAAACAGCAGGCATGACCATCTGAATTGTTTCCAGACATAACCATCTCAATTGTTTCCAGGCATGCCTAAGCCTAACAACACTTGCTGCTTTTTTATTATGATTATGGTGTCCCTGTATAGTCCTTTATTCATTGGGTACCACTTGTCTATAGATAAACTCTTTTAGCTTCTGCGGGGAGGAGCAGAAGCTTCTGCACTGATGACAGCATCGAGTACCTTGCTAACACCTGCAGCCAAACAGTTTTCTGTCTCAGTGCCTTTTTTGCTGTTGTCATGTTTAATGGCACAGAGCATGAGCTTGCCTGCACCCTGGCTCTTGAAACTGGCTTTAGCTGAATGGTCAGGTTAACATTATGTGGTCTGTATTTGCTGCTTTAAAATGGTTATTTAGAAGGGGAGCTAGTTTCCTTAGTCCCTAACTTGGTTTTCCTCATGTTCCTGATAGGAAAATACTTCTACTGAATAAGTTATCTTTTTTACATGGAAAAAGAATTCCTCATCAGTTGGGAAGATAAATCCATGTGTAATAGATATGGATAGAATTATTAGGGTTCATTTGCATGCATTTAATGTAATTAATTTTATAAACTTGGAATGTGTACTAGGAACAGATCAGGTAGCAGTATAAAAATGGCAGCTGCTTTCACACTTAGATTTTGGATGGGCAAGCTTGGTCTAATTCTAAAAAAAGCTTGGTCTTTTCTAAAAAATTTTCTGCTTGTATGCCTTGGCTGCTCTTTATTTTTATCCTTTCCTGCGTGTCCCCTCTGCCAGATGTCCTTAATTACAAAGTCCAGTACAAACGGAGACAAAATGTTTCTGTAAAAACACGCAGCCCATGTTTGCCCTCAGAAATCTGATCTATGGTGTAATATTTGCTGGCAGTGAGCCCTTTCCTGTCAGGTGAGCACAGAAATGCAATATGATGCAAAGTAGCTTTAGGTTACAAAACCAGCATGTGTATTCCTGCTTCTAGGTTACTTCTACTTCTGCTTCTATTACTAAATGAACTTTATCTTATGCTATAAAAAGCATTAAAAAATTTGGTTTGTACATGTTTCATACCTCCTGCAGGGTAACACCACTTAGCCTTTATAGATAGGCTGGACGATGATGCTGATTGATATTTGCAAAGCAAATAGTTTTAAGGGTGCTTCCTGGATGAGAGCAGTACAGTCTACTCATAGAGATTAGAAGAGTGAGCAAATAATGCTGATCCTTTATTAAACTCAGCTCCAGTACACATTGTGGCTCTGTAGATGAGGACCAGAATCATTCATAGCAACATGGTGAAAAATTTCGTGACAGATCTGTAAATGAAGAGCTCCACCATGGAGGGCAGCAGAGTAAAACTTCATCTCCTGAAGCTGTGTGTTTCTTTCTTGTTTTCTCTGTTTCATCTGCCAACCTTTCCTAGGAAGTACTAGGTGTGGTGAAAATTTTCATTTTCGTTTTGGAAGGATATCTTGTTACTTTTTTATAATTACTCACATCAGTGTCCTTGTGCAACCTACATGAAGTGTTTCTTCTCTTCCAGAGTCGGAGTCTGAAGGGGAGGAGAACTGAGGTGGTTCCACAAAGCACAGTCTCAATCTAGGTTAATGCCAAATGCGCTTGGGAATGCCGTACTGTTCAAGCAAAGAGGCTTTACTTCAGTGTCATACAGAAAACTATAGACTAGACTTTCCTTTTGTTTAGAAGAATAAAGGTTTTTAATGGAGCCCTGAGGCATTAGATGCTTTACTTGGGACTCTACCTCTGGCTCAGTGTACACTAACTTAGGCAAAGACATTCAGCAAGGAGCCATATAGAAAAAGTGAAATGAATACTTATGGACTCCTTTTTATTAACGGTCTTTTTCAGGTACTATGGTATATGAACACTCCAATTTCTGTTTATAGAACTGTTTGGTCTGTGTTTGTAGCTCAATATTGGCTTGTGTATGTGATTTGACACCACCACATTTTTTTGAATAAATGGCTTTTATATCTTAGTTTTGTTGTATTAGTGTGTATGTAAAGTTCTGACTTGGCAAAGTTTTTATGATTCTTCAAGTAAAAATTACACAAGAATGCCAACAGACCATTTTCATACTTCTTCCTCAAAAAATCATCAGCTGTAGTTAACTGTATAGGGATCACTGCCAAATCTTCATTCCTATCCTTTTATACAACTTTGGACAGATTAACCATATTCCACAGCAAATATTGATTGATTCTGTTCCTTAATTCAAAGAAAATATACAGGAACAAATCTGTGGAGTCCCAATTTTGCAGGTACAGTTTATGCAAATGATATATAGAATAATATGTTCTGCTCAGTTCAAGCTACACTCAGTTATTGGTGATTGCTGAATTTAGAAAGAGAAGTTGTCTCATTTTAGAAGAATAATTAACTTCAAAACATGCATGACTAGAAGTCATTACATGTGAAATCTGAAATTTATTTACATCAGTTTTAGAAAAGCCAGGCTTGTATTATTATGGGGGGAAAAGCATGACAGGGCATAATCAGTTAATGAAGTGTTGTATTTTGTCATTAGAAATCAGTAAGGTAACAGATAGTACAGATTTTTTCAGTGGGAAAGTCAACACTTCATATAAACCACAAATAATTCTCAGTATGTATCTGGCTTTACTGTAAACAGCAGTTAGCAAGTGGAAATCAAGTGCTGTTGAGTGCCAGCTTTCCATCCAGTACAGCATTTATTTTCCTAACAGGTATCAATCTTTGGAAGGGGAAATACTGGAAATATCACCATGACATAAGTTTGAGAAGACCAGAGCCAGTCATGTTAAAAATCAGAACTTATGCATTAGCTGCATTCTTTCCATTTAGGTTCTTGTTATTTCAAAAAATAAATTTGCTGGGCATGAAAACACATTCACAAAACTGCAGCTGTGACGTGGTAGTACTGAGTCATTGATGTGCAGCCACTATTGCTAAAAACATCTTAAATTCAAAATTGCTGTTTCCTGAGGTACTAACGAATATTTAGTTTGGTGTAGGTAAAACCACTTTTCTGTATAACCTTAAACTTCGGCTGATTTTGAAAGTGCCAGTCTCGAGTAGTGTGCAGAGATCACAATCCCATTTCCTTGCACTGAGCCTGCCAGGGAGAGCCAGGCACGGCTGGCTGTGGGCTGGCTGGGCCATCTGCTGGAGACAGAAATCATCGGCTGCAAGAGGCACTGCAAGGCCAAAGGCAGCAGAGCTGGGCTCCTGCTGCAAGTGCAAGCAGAGCTGGGTGGATCCACTGCACTGAAGTTCAGGTGCCTCCAAGCCAGGCACCCGAGTTGCACCCGATGGTGGTTTCAGGTCCCTGCCAAGGTGAGATATTCTGTGATTGCTGAGACAGTTGTCCTAGCTCCATTTATAGACATTGTGTTGGAGAGAAATGGGTGTTTTTAGCCCAGGGCTGCTGGCCAAGTTGAGACTTGTGATTTAGAGCATGGTGAGGAGTTGCACTCTGGGCTGACAGGAGTTGTTCACTTTTCAGTCACACAGTGCCCAAAACCCTACCTCTTCCCTGTTCATATGCATAATGTGTAACTCCTGGGAGCCCCTCTCAGCTTGCCCTCCCCCAGGAAAATTATTAGGCACTAACAGTTTCTCAGTCTAGTTTTCAGGAATTTTTCCTGCTTAATCTCTGAGATCAGATGGGAACTTACATGTGTATTTTTTCATCCAGTATTTCATATATATGCTGGTAGCTGAACTAGGTAGGGGCACAAGTGTAAATAGATCTGGTTTGCATCAGACTGAGTATCAATACAGAAGTGTGTAATGATAAGGTTTTTGAGGAAACCTGTAGGTTAGAATCTGGGCAGAGCTTTTGATATGACTCCCTTCAGGCAAAATGCCCATCCCTTGAAGCCTTCAGTCTACTTTACAGTTAAAAATGTTCCCAACCCAAGGCATTTCTTCAACACAGCTGTTGAATTACTGTTTCTCTGCTAGAGGAATCAAAGCTAGAGTCAGCACCAAATACATGTTTTAAATATGGAATCAGTTGCCTTGTAAAAATAATAAAGAATCTTCATAGGAAATGTGCTTCACATAACATACTACATTCAATTTTGAAACTGCAATCCTTATGTCAGAACTGAACATCTTTTACTTCACAATAAATTGCAATAGGGTGCACTTCAAAATGGGGATTGCTGAATTTGAAGGTGATTCTTCTATTCTGGCCTTTCCCTGAGGTTTTAACTAAGAAAGCCAATTACATTTAAAACATTCCTCTGGTGTACAAATGCTCTCTAGGAGAGAAACCACGTCATCCTTGGGATGATGCAACAGTGAGGTTGGTTAAAGTGCTGGTTATGAATCTGACAAAGTTCCTATTCCTGTGCTGCTCCAACTACCTTACTGCATTGCAGGCTTGTCTAACTATGTCAAGCCCTGTGCAAAGGGAGTTTCCAGCCCACTGCAGTCAGTAATCCCACAGATCACAAACCATCATTGAGCTGACACTCCCTGCATTGTTTTCAACAGCTTCACCCTTACTCTGCTTTGGCTGATAGAGATTTACCCCCAAGAAAGTGATGACCTGCTGTGCCAGCATCCCTTTTTTTTGCTTGGCCAGCACATCCCAAACCCAGCAGCCAGACCTGTGCCAAAAGGAGTGATGGAAAACTCCCAAACCTCATCCCTGTGGCTGCTGCAGGCTGGCTGAGCAAGGAAGGCAGTTGACACCCAGGGAAACCAGCACCTGCCACGTGAGAACCCCTATGAGATCCCAGGGTCCAGTCCATGACACTTGGGAGAGGGATATGTAGGTGGTCTTGTGTGTGTGTACAGTTAAGATTTTTTCACAAGGGTGGCTCTTAAAGCAATATAGAGCCATTTTCTCAAGTCCTAGTTTAAAAACCTTCTCCCTTCCCAGTCGATTTAGTGACAAGGTAGCATTAAACAATGCCTCATAAATGGGTGGGTGTGGGAATTGTGTTTTCCTTCAGTGCTGCCATAATCCACAGTTTAAGAGGCAGAGCTCTGACCAGAACAAGCACCCATGCACCGAGCAAGCAGCACTGAGGGGCTGATGGACCAGGGAGTGTTGGAGGCCCTTCCTCCCCACTCCAGGGAACACTTGGGCTGAGGGTGGCTGCTGCAGCTCTTTGTGGGGCTCCTGCTGCCAGCACAGCTCCCCGGGGTTGGTTCCTGGGTCAGGGCACTGACAAGCAGCTTTGGTATTTCATCAGCAGCAAGAAACAATCTGCTTTGTGTCTGTATTTGAGCAGCGCAGCTTTATTTCAAGGCACCTTGTGTCCTTCAGCAGTGACAGGCCAGCACTTCAAGGCAAGCAAGGGGCAAGAAAAGGTGACCCAATCCTTTATGTTCACTAATGCAAGGGTGTAGGATTGCTGAACTCTGATTTCTGAACCCCTTCCTCAAAATGTGACCTACCAGAACCAGTGGGCTCAGCCTAGAGTGGCTGCAGGTGGGGGGCATGTGGTGAATCAGTCATGCCAGGTTTGTCTGAACAGCATTTGGAGAATAAAACCTGTTGTTCCCAAGCATGCCCTTAACCGAGGCACTGGTGAACTGCCACAGGCTTTTAAACTTCTGTCATGTTCATGGACAAGAATAACTACCTTTAAAATCACATTTGCACTTAAAAATGGTGATTATCTAAAATAAGTCTTGTGGGCTGGGACAAAGCAGTCCTTTCTCAAAAAGAGCCACATATAACATTACATGGGTTAATTGCAGCAACCATTCAGCTCTCATTGAGCTATGCTGGTTATTAAGAACCAAAATTAGGGCAAATTACATAAGTATGTGTTTTCCAAAAAAAGCCACATCTTTTGATTTTGAAGGGGGAAAAAACCCCAAGAGTTTACTTCTTCCACTTTTCCACCAGGCTTTTGGTTTTGTTTTTGCTATGATTTCTTAAGTAAAATTTAGTTCTTGCTCCTTACCAGCCATATGGGCTTTTACAGCTTCATGTAAATGAAAACAAATCCCAGGAGGGGCAGTTATGCCAACACCTGCAGAAGACACGACTCAGGCAGGCGAGCACTCCTGGGCTGTGCATGTAATCTATATTTGGTACCTGTCACAGAGCCACTGCATTGGTGTCCTGGATGACTAAAATAGCTCACTTGCTATTTTTTTCCTGGCTGGAATCTGATTAACAGCACGGTGACAGCCTCAGTTTCCTCCCACAGAGGCCTGGTAGCTCACATCACACCACACACTAGCAGGGGGTTCAAGTGCTCCTTTCCAGTTTACCAACGTTATTCCCTGATGAGAAAAAAGTCCTGAGCTTACAAAACCTCAGGAACTTCAGCAGGAGCTATGCAGGTTGGAGTCTCACCTCAGCACTGCTCCCTGCTGCCCTGGGGCCCCAGAGGCCATGCTGGGACAGCAGTGTCCTTAGTGCTCATCGGAGGAGATCCGGATTAGGGGAGCGAAGGGGACGTGCTTGTTTTCCCTCTGCCTGTCCCACTCGGCTGCAGGAGGGAATTGCACTTGTCGGTCTCAGCCATCAGCAAGCAGCCCCCACTCATGGCTCCGTTTTGCAGACACAGAGGATGTGTCCCCCACCCATGTACAGGCTTTGCTGGACATTATGGAGGGAAGAGGCCAGTGCTGGAGCTGCTACAGCCATCAGCAAGCAGCCCCCACACATGGCTCCGTTTTGCAGACACAGATGATGTGTCCCCCACCCATGTACAGGCTTTGCTGGACATTATGGAGGGAAGAGGCCAGTGCTGGAGCTGCTAATATGACACAGCTGCAGACTGACAGGTAACTTTTTGGTACCTGGATCTGTCCCTCCCACGGCTGCCAGAAACTCAACAGCCTCAGCCCAAGTGTCTCAGATAAGAGTTCAATGTTAACAACTGCTTGCTGTGTCCTACACTCACCACAGCTCTTCTGCTGATGGTGTTACAAGATTTGAGTGTTATTCAGCACCCTTCATCCCACAGGACTGCAGGGAATCTGCAGACTGCTCTGGAGTATCACCCTGCAACACACCCTGAACTGCAAATTTTGCTGATTTAGGAACACACAAGATTAAAAAAAATTTATTCAATCCACAGTGAACAAAAGACTGTATCATGGCAGCTTCGTAACAAGAAGATACATTTGTTTTGCAGTCTCTCAAAGTGCATCAATTGCCTGAGATTTTTCTGTTTATTTTTTCCTGATGAAATGGGCTAACCTAGCACTCTCCATATCATTACTACTTATTGCTGGGATATTTACATAGCACTGACAGCCATAAATCATGCCAGAAGAAATAACAAAACAGTATTGTTGATGTATCCCAGGATATGATCAAAATAAGGGCTTTAGCCAGACCTACATTAATAAATCCACTAGTCTAGCTGGGAAAAATCAATAAGCTTTCAACGATACTTCCTTGCCCAGGTCCGAAATTGAAGCAGCAGCCTTGAAAAAATAAAATCAACTGTGAAAAACCGATCTAAAATTTAGTTAGATTTGTATCAGTAAGACCACCCAAGAGAAAATAGATGGTATCTGTGACATTGAAGGAGATTGTAAAGGGAAATGAGAAGGCAGATAATTTACAATTTGCTTAATAAGCAGGACAGTAAGTGAAAGAAAAGGTAAAAAATTGTCAGAATCTCTGTCTTTTACTGATGACATAGACAGAGAAGGTGAATTTATCATGAGGCTTGTTGCCTATCCCTACATCAACTCTGTTCCTTTCAGTTCCTACGATCCAGGCCCTTGGGATAACAACAATGCAAAGATAGCTTCTGAAAGGGCCTGGAGATGACATTCTGCTCCACAACCAGAAATTCTTCTGGTGTCAAGAAATGGAAGCAGTGAAAGATCTGGAAGATTATACTTCTCCCACCTTTTCAAAATAAACCCCAATTTTCTGTGATCTAATCAAGACAATGGTATTCTGGGATTAATAGACTCAACCTTTTTATTTTTTTTCCTTCTTGCTATCACAGATTTTGTATCTTCTGCATTTTGCTTTAAGAAATTAATGAATCCAGAAAACTGAACCTGTAAAGCTTTTCCATAAGAACCCATTAATACTGATTTCTAATCAAAGAGTATCTCATCCCGTTTCCAGCTGAAAACATCAGGTTTCTCTCTCCCATCACAAACCCCACATAATTCAGTAAATCCAACATGGAAATGTCTTCTGCTCCCAGACAGATCACCTCTCACTGTGGTTTCTTACCTTCCCTCAACCTCACAGGTTGGCCCAGATTTCCAAGAAGACTGGGAAAGCATTTTGTCACACTCAGCTAAACTTCTGGACCTGCAATCAGAGCTGTCTGCTCTCCCACGCTGCTGAAGAGCCTGAGACACATCCTGCAGCCCCTCGCTTGGAGGAAGGAAAGGGGATTCCCCCCTTTCCCAGGGGCTGAGGCAGGCACCAAAGCCATTGCTTCAGCCACCTCTTGGAGTCCCTGCAGCTGGCACACAGCCTCCCTGCAGGGCCCAGGGGAAGCAAAGCACATGAACCACATCTGGCACAGTTCCGCTGCTCCATGGGGGAAATGTGCAACAAGTACTAAAATAATCACAGCAGCCAGATTTGCAGGGATGCAGTCCCTAGAGATCCCAAATAGGCCAGTGGCTTGGCAGGGGAAATGCCAGCAAACACTCCAAAGACAGAGACAGAGAGAGAGAGGTAGCAATCCCAACAGAAGTATAGGAGGCAAAAAGCAGGACAGAAAGATAATTCAGAATACCTGCATCATTCAAGGTCACGTGTTGTCCCTTCTTGCACTAAACAGCACTTATGTAACACTCCCCTGTGTTGCACCTCTTACAGTCACACCAGATCCCTGTTAGTGATGAACAGAGACTGCTTTATTTCTACTTTTTTTTTCTATTTCAGCTTTTAACAGCATTTTATGCATAATCACATCCACAGTTCTCTTTACATCTTTTGTTTGTTTGTTTTGTGGGGGTGAGTTTTGGTATTTTTATAACTGGCTATAATTTAGTGATTTAACATTTGTGTCATATTTATGCTATAATTTAGTCGCTGTAACAGCAACTAATTTCTTTTTTAAGAAACCTTCTTGAAACAGCAGCTGATGGTAATCCTTTAAACTGAAGGATTCTTCAGGCAAAATGCAGCTCAGATGATACAGGCACACATCTGGATGATTTATTTAAACTGAATAAAACTATCCTCCCTTCAAGTACTAAAACACCAAATGTTTGTTTATGGTCTGCCTGTGTGCAACTTCACCTTTATGCATTACTAATCTTTACTAGGATGGATGAAATGCTAGAATCAGATGTAGGCAAGAAGAATCAGCCCGGATAAATCAAAGACATGGATATATTTACTAAAGAAGTCCTAAAGCAACTGGTTCTCATGACCCCAAACTCCAAATGGCTTCAACAGGGTGTGGGAAGAGGTCTGAAAGCTGTATGGGCAACTGACTGAAGAGAAACACATGGTGGTGCTGATGCTGCAAAGCAACCCTGGTGTTTTAACATGAAAAAAGCACAGAGGAAAAGTGTGGTCTTCTGGGGAACACTAGTCCTCAGAGAGGAAGCAAAATGACAGCATCTTCCCATATCAAAGGAAGAATCCACTAGGGACAATTTTAATAGCATAGATAGGAACCTAAATGTAAACTAGAGGAAAAGCACAAAAGCATGGCCTTCTACAAACATAACAGACAGCAGAGCAACAACCTGCCAGTCCTGCAACAGTGGGAGGTCTGAATCATGCTGGAGATGACCTTTAAGCTGGAATTTTGTTTCCATACTGAAATTCATGTTAACTTTTCTCACCAGAAGTCACTTAAAATATCAGGAACCCAGAGATACTCTGAATTCCCAAGGGGGTTTAGTCCAGCCCACAAAATGGAAGAATCCAGTAACCCCTCAGATGAACAAAATTCTCTCATCTCAGCCAGAGACACCTTCCTGTTTGGAGACAGTATCATTATATTACTCGGCCAGTTGTCACCAATCACTTTTTACTGCTTTGCTAGTCTGTAATGGAGAGAAATATATTCTTCAGAGGCAAAAAAAATCCCAAGAGATCATCCAGCTCAGGAAAATAATATTAAACAGATAAAGTGATAAAGCACTGTGGAAAAAACTTGACTGCTGAATAAAAATATCAAATGTACTCTACTCCCCAAACGCAGAGGTGCCTTGGTTAGTGCAGCATTTGGTTAATGAAGGGCACACGCCTTTGACTAAGAGTGTCAAAGAAAAAAATGAAATGAAGAACTGTCTTAGTAGTTAAGGATTTACCCAGCATTTGGAGTAAATCCTTTAAGGGATCTTTGTTCTGTCAGACCTGTGACCTTACTGTCCTTTGACTCAGAAATGGACATGACACTTAAGGAAGACATTAAGATGCCTGTAAATGCTGGATGAGTTGTGACAGCAGAGACTCAGCAGGGTGAAGTGGTGCTGTCTCAGGTACAGCAATGAAAAGCAGGGAAGAGACCTGAGCTCCATTCCTTTCTTTCTCAAAGAAAAGCTTCTTTGCACCCATAGCCAGAATTGAGACTAGAAACAAACCCTGGCTGGCTGCTGTTGACAAGAGGACCATAAAGTCTGTCCCATTTTTGTCAGCATGTTTCTATTACCACTTGTATTACCTAATAGCAATCTTTTATCCCTCATGCCAACAATCCCACTGAATGAGTGCAAGGCAGCACCACAGTGCACCCAGAGGTGAGATTTCTCCCTTCCTAACATGACTGACTGCTTGCTCTCCCTAAATCACAGGAAGAAATATTTCCTGGGGAAAATCAGCCTTCAAGAGCACTTTATTCAGAGTATGTATTAATTTAAGGCTGAGTCCTCTAAAAAGATTGGTTCATATTTAAAATGGTTTCCTACTGCTGAAGCAGCCTTGTTTTCCATCAGCACCCCAGTTATTGCTTTGTCAGCGGCTGTGTCTGTCTCGGTGGCATCAACAAGGAAGCAGCACCAAGCATACTGCCAGCAGCCGTGACTTGGGCTGCTCCACAGAAACTGTGCCACCAAGTCTCAATACACCTCCAGGAGAAAAGCCAATCCTGTGGCAACAGGCTGGCAGCTCCCCGAGCTGCCATCTCTCACTCATATAAAGAAGGTGGAAATAAAACACAAGATGGTGTCAAAAACACTTTCCAGCTGATACTAGGAAGTAAACTAATTATTTTAAACTTGAAAATCCACCATCATTTAAAATTGTATGCAGAATTAAGTTTAGATTTACCTTTAGATTTGCTTAGATTTCAGTGTACACTCTGTAAAGCACAGTAACTGCAAATACTCTGTTTGAAGGATACAGCAAACACTCTATTTGAAGAATACTCTATTTGAAGGATTCTTCACTTACTTTCTTAAAAAAAAAACAGTATAAAACCCACTTTATTCTTCTTTCATTCCTGTTTGCTTCTCCAACCCTCTTGCAGAGGGGTTCTTGACCTATGTGAAATACACAATTAAATGGAAACCGTATTACCACACCAGCAGAACAATTCTCTCTGTCTGTGTTAAGTGTATACTAAAAACAACTGCATATAAAAAAAAAAGTAACAAACCAAAGCTAATACCTGGCCAATTAATATAAAACCATTTTCAACTGATGGCTGTCTTGATCAGCACTGACAGAAACCCACAGTTTCAAAAGGGCAAACCCTAAACTGAGAAGCCAGACGGTAAAAAGAGACAAATCTTGTGATGCCAAGAAGAAACTTTGGTGAAAGATAAGCCATGACCAATCAGCTTTATCTTTATTTTAGAGAAATTGTACCAAGACAATTCAACTGACAGAAAATTCCTGTGTGCTTAAGGGATTTATTACTTATTGCAGATACCAGTATCTGACTGTCAGCTTGTGTAATGCAGATGTTTGGGCACTGATAGCAAAAACCACTGGCAGTAGACTCCATAAGCAGCTAACTTGTAGGATAAAATAGGAAGCTAAGTTTAAATGTGTAAGCCTATATACTGCTTAGGTTATATAAAGCCAGAAACGTACTCCACACCAATACAAATGGGCTGATTTTCACAGTGATATGTCTGCCACTGTACTGGAGCTGGATTTATATAGCTCAAGAGCAAAGCACAGAATTCAAAATAAGCATGAGAATCCAAGGTTTCACTGTCAAACCCTGGGTTACCATCTGACACTTCAAGTAACAAACAAGGTTTGTTTCTTCTATTTCCATGTTACTAGATCCCCATTCTGCTGTTGGTGTCGTCTGCTTACAAGAAGACTACTGGAAAATAAAGAGCTGTTCTGATAGATGAACATACTCCTGAGCTCTCTTGTTGCTTTAAATTTTTATGTGAGGACCTGGTACGCTTTTAGTACTGTCAGGGGAAAAGAGCAGAGGATGAAATTGCTTCCCAGCTTGCGCACAGATGATGCTGATGATGCAGCAGAGCTGGCTGGCAGCAGCAGGTCGTTTTCCTAACTAAAGGGCTGTAGCTTTTTCTACACACTCCTCACGCATGCTCAGAAATGCTGAACTCATGTTATTGGCAGCTCACAGCTATAGGTCTTCTGTTTGCAAGAAAAGAAACTAAGCTATTCTAATGAAATATGTTAAAGAAAGATGACTCACTAGAGGCATACAGCATTATCAGTGAACCAACTGCTTCAAAATGTATGTCAGGTGCCTAAATTACTTATGACACTGGTTTAAGATTTGATACTAGAAAAGAAACTGGGTTCTTTAAATCTAACTTCTGAATTTTGAGCCATTTACTGTTTATGATTTCAAGATTTTGCTGATAACCAAATAATCTATTTCTGTAAAGTTCTTACCTCACCAAAGGAGCACAGCAGCTAACTTTACCACAGCTAATCCACAGTAATAGAGCAGGGTGACAACAATGACTGTGCTTTACAGAAACCACAGATAGAAATAACAGATACACCAAAACCTGGCATTCCATCTTCCTCTTTGCCCTGTGAATTTGTTTCACCAGGGGATTGCTGATTTGGATGAAATGTCTCTATATCTCTTCTGTTCTTTAGCAGGATATTAAAGGAAAGTACCAGCTGTGATATCACAGGGGAAAAAAATTACTGTTCTGGCTCCTGGACAAATGGCATAGGAATGACAATGGAACTGTGTTTATTTAGTCTACAAAGAAGAAGGCTGGGGGTAGATTTTACTTCAGTCTTTCACTCCAGAAAGTGGAAGACTCTTCTAACTCCAGAAAGGAGTTAGAATGAAGACAGCCAAGCTTCTCATTTGACACAGCAAAAGAGCAAGACAGTGGCCACAAGTTGTAATAAGGTTAATTCTGATAATGGAAAGGTTTTCACAGTGAGAGTACTCAAACACTGGAACAAGTTGGGGTTGCCCTTCATCCTTAGAGCTATCCAAAATGTGACTGAATGTCTCTCTGGGAAAACTGCTTTGGCTTTCAAGCTGAATGTTGGATTATATGACCCCAGGAGTCCTCTCCAACCTGTGTTCTCCATGGTTCCATGACAGACACAACACAGCTTATCACACAGCTCACATGCACAGGAGGAACAGCCAGTTCCACAGTGACACAGCCAACACACACACCTAACGATGATCACTTAGCAAATCAACTTACATCAGAACCTTGGTGCTCAAATTTCCTTTGTAATGCCCAGCTTTTCTCCCTTCCCTTACACTTCCACCATACAAGTTCCAGGTCAAACCATCCTCTTCTGTTCTGCTATGTACTTATAAAGGGTGAGGATTTCTGCTTCTTAAAATTTCTTGGAATTCTCCCAGGGAATCACCTGGAAGGGCATTCAGCAGATGATATCCATTTTCCATTGATGAGGTGATGGTTTCCACCTGAATGTGATAAATAGGAATTCTTCAGAATGCAATAGTAATGAGAACCCACAGCAGACATAAAATAAAGCCAAGAAAACCTGCAATTAATCTGAAAGCTATTTCCTCTCCCATAGCTTACACCCCAGTGTTAGTCCACAAGCATTAAAATGTCCTGCTAATCACAGAGTTATTAACTTATATTTGCTGTTGAAGTTTGCTGGGTTTATTTCAGACCTGAAGAACAGATGTGGCAGTGGGTCAGGTACCAGCATGATCCCCTCCCCATGGAAACAAAGTCTGATACACACAGTCTCCCAGAGGCTACTGTCCTGCTAGCTATCCATCTCTCCAGAGAGACACACAACTGCCTTATACATAACAGGCCAAGTAAGTCTGGATTTGTCTGAAGGAAGCCCTAGACCACTTCACTTCAGGATCTAGAATTCTGTCTTTGTCTCTTCCAGGCTTAACTAAAACCAGCCTATTTCAGAACATTACTGAATCCTAGTCCTGAATAGAAGAACTAGGCATTCAGTCAAGTCTTTTATGTATTACTATTCAAAACACCATTATACTGCTATTTTCAAGTTGTTTCTTTAATACATTAGATGTAACAAACCGTCTTTATCTGAATTCTCTATCAGCTTAAATCAGTTTAATTCAGAATGAATTTTAAATGTGATGGAAGGCAATTCTTACAGTTAAGATCTTAAGAAATCCCAAGACATAGCTTCTGAACTTATACGTAGTTACCTCTTTTACTATTTTTAGCAGGCTGGCCTCTGAAATACACTTTCCCTTTAAAGTGTGTCTCCTGGGGCTATTTTAATTCTTCATTTTGTAGTTTTGCTTTTTTTTTCCCCTCACCTGTCCACAAACTTTTGAGGGACAATCTTTACCAAGCCTATTTTCTCTGGCAAGCACTATTCATGAGACAATTCAGAAGACATGGGCAACAACTGAGTTAACAAGGAGACATGCTATTGTTACATTCCACTGTTATTTTCCACCACTGGATGGTATATCTGGTGGGAATCATAAAGAATGGCTCAAAAAGCAAAGCTGGGCATACAGCCACTCCATCTAGGACAAGAGTTTTGCACTTGCCTGTAGCTGCTTCTGCTTGAAAAAGTCTCCCTTCTAGGTAGTTTCCTAATAGCAATTTAACTTCCCGGGCTCGATCCAAGAGCTGTGTGCCATTTGGATTTTGGTCAGAAAGTTTGTCAAAGAATACACTCATTATCTGTCTCTCAAAGAGCAAAGATGAACAAACCATTACTTCCTTTGTAACCACTTGTTAGATTTATTAAATTGAACAGGAGATATGTCTTTGTGCTTTTGGCGGAGCTAATTTCTGACCTAGTTGTGGGTTTCTCTAACCACACTACTTAAATGGCCTATTTTCCTGCCCTAATTTCTCTTTCTAAATCTACAGTGCTCCACTTCACTAAAGAAAAAAATAAAAATGCCAAACAGTTTTGTAAATTTTTTTTTCTCCACAGAGAAGATTCCAAAGAAGACAATTTGTTCTGTGTACCAGGCTCGCCTCTCCACCGTGTCTAGCTCGTAATGATCATGGAGAAGAAACCAGCACTACAACACCTTGTGTGTCAACCTGTAAGACAGCAAAGATCCATGCAACAGCTATGCCTACTCATGCTATTCCTCACTGCCTAGTGCCAGAAAGGGCTTCTTTATAGTTGGTGATGGAATGGCACAAGTGCAGTAGCACTGCTGGGAACTGGTTTTGTTCCAGGAAGCAGGGAGAATTTCATGACTGTGAGCAAACACCACAGAACAGCCAGTTCATTACTAACACCTCAGGAAATAACTGGGGTATGTCCACAGGGCATTTGTGCTGAATTTGAGAAAAAAAAAAATCTTGATTGTTACAGCAGATAACATTTTAAGTGTATGTTTAATTGATTCCATATATTCAGTCATAGGTTACTGGCAGCTAAGGTGACTAACATGACTCAATAACTGAGGCAGTTCAGGTGACTGAGATGACTCAGATTTTCCTGTCCAGTGACACAAAAAATGACTGGACATTGGAAACGCTAACCATTTTCTCCATGGAGAAAAACAACTGATGATAAGCAGCATTTTACTTCACAGCCTTTGCTGACAGATTCTACGGTCATCACCAAACTTCAAGCATATTTAACTGGCATGGGAACATGTTTTAATGGTCAACTGCCAAGGAAAGATAAGCACATTATTTATTCCAAGTAAAGCCAGCTGAAACCCTGTCTTGTTGTACGTATACACTATTCACCTCAAGACTAACATCTAAATATGTCAACTGTACACAATAAATATACTACTGGAAACCTGGCTTTCTGAAACCCTATTTTCCCCCTCCCTGATTTTGATGTGCATGAGAGACTTTATACAAATGAGGAGAAGAAAAATGACTTTACAAGACAAAGAGTGAAATGAAATACCTAAAGTGCTGTCAACGACTTATTGTAAACCTGGGAAAAATAAAGCGATAAAAATCAATTTCTGCAAACAATGCTTCACTCACAACATTTTAGACACTCCATAATAGTAGAGAGTAACAAAAAAGGTCACCCTGTCTTAATTTTAAGACAATAGTATACACTTTAGAAGAACTTTGTACATACTTGAGCTTTTACTTTTCAAATTTGTGCCTCAGAAGTGATACAGGCCTTCAGATTTCAGGCACATAATAGGTAACAGAAACCAGCAGTACCCACGTGAGGCCACAGTCTACAGAAACAGAATTGATTTGGCTATAAGCTGGGTTTTCATTTAGTGTGGTACAGTAAAAGGCTTCATGCAGCAATCCTCCAAGATCCAGTTGATGGGAGTTTACTGGGAAATTAAGAGTAAACCACTCAAAAAGCTTCATTTGAAGCTTTTTGGACTGGTAAGAAGTGTACCAGCACTGAGCCCCTGTAACTCTGTGTTTCCACTCCCCTCTCCCTTTGCAGAAGCATTTACTTTTTGTACTGTCTTGTAAGTGCACGTCAGCAGCATTACAAGTGCCCAGTGTACTCTCCCCCCACTGCAGTTTCCCATGAAAGAAAAACTAATCCACACTGTTTGTAGCTCCTCCTGCTGCCAGCACTGCCATTGAAGCACACCATAGAAGGGCAGGAGAACAAAGACTGTGCAAGGAAGCGGAGGATAAGCACCAGAAAGACAAAAAAGTGAGGAAAGAAAAGGAAAATGCGTATTCTGCTCTTGGTTATGTCAGGCAGCTCAAGATTTGTGTAAGAGATGGGAGTGCAAAATTTATCCCCTGTAAAGACAAGGGCTGAGAAGACAAATACTTAGGATCCTCACTTAGACCAGGTACTTAAACAGTCTTTAAAAATATCAAAGTATCGCTATCTATATTTTCCCTACAAAGAATGACAGATTTCCATCCAACTGCAGGAGAGTCTTTTCACAACTAGCAATCATAATTAGCCATTTAAAAGAACTGAGCCAATTTAGTTCTAGCAGAATACAATCTGAGTGCTGAAGCCTGATGTGAAATGGGAGCACAGACACACTGCTGACCATCAGAAATTACAGCCCACTGCTGTATCACCGAAGTGTTATTTTAAATCCAAACCATATTATCCAAGTTTGTACTATAGCTTGTGAACAAAATTGGAAGGGGGATGGAAGAAGGACCCCTGTTACATTTGTAATAGATCTATTTACTTAATTGGAGCCTCTGAGTGCTTACATCAGCTGAACTATGCCCCAGAGTTTATGGGCAGAGGTGGGTATGAGCCACGTTGCCTCACACATGGTTAGATGCCTACCTGAACATGAAGCAGTGAACATGTAAAAGGTACTTCCCACCCACAACAGGATGTAGGAGCTGGGTCCTTTAATAAGAAACACCAGCATTAATTAAGAAAGTGAAGGTACAGCTTTTAATAATTAATAGTGAAAGAGATCTTCTAAAATGAAGGGCAGTGGATGATCTTATTGAATAATTCAGCACTATAACCAAAGCAACAATGGCACAGTAACTTTAGATGTTGGCATTTGCAACAAAATCCAACAAAAACATTTGATATGCTGATGGCTCCTTGTGTTCAGGAAAGGGCAGACATCCAAAATCCACTTTTCTATCAAGGGGACAATTTCTGAAACCAGTCTTTACTGGTTAGTAAAGCTGATAGTAAAATTGCACTGAAACAAGTGACTTTTATACTGGGTTTATGCTCTGCCAGAGTTGGGCCCAAAGGATCAGAAGCACAGCCCAGTAATGCAGTAGCTCCAGTCAGTAAATCTGCATTCCCAATAGGCCAAATTAGCCACAACATTAAGTCAGTTTAATTATCAGAGAAAAAAATCTCCACAGATTTTTAATGCTTCCTGTCACTTCACAAAGCTTCAGCAGCAGGGATGTCAAGTTTAGAACCAAAGAAACATAAAGCTTCAGCAGCTGTTGAGCATTCAGATTTAATTTGTGGTCACAAATATTGCAGAATTTGAATTCGATGTCCGTCCAGCAGCTGAAAGGTACATATACATGAATAGAAAAGCAACAATTCTTTGTTACTGCATGAGGAGAAAAAAAAAAGTGCATTGTATTTAATTGCAGAAGTCTAGCAAAATACCAAAGAGCACATTAAAAAGACATTTAAAACTAAAAAGAAAAGATCTGAGGGACAGACTAGGAAAGACAAAGTGTGCTGCTGTTCAACGTTTCACTGCTGGCAAGGATTATTTGCCTGCTGGGGCTTCCTTAGCAGATGAAGGCCAGCCAAGTTACAGAAAAAAAACCCCACTTTTGGAATTTCCTCCCTGAACTGTTTTGATAACAAGTTCCTACCAAGAATTGTCATGAATTCATCAGAAAGTAGATGCAGCTTCCTTTTCTTACTGGGAACTGACCATCACAAGTTCTGTGGCACCAAAACCTGATAAAGTAAAACTACTGTGCCATGTATCCTTACAGACATCCCAAGGGAGGAACAAGCATGTCCTTGTCTCTTTGTGAAACCCATAAAAAAGACAAGAAACTATCTTGGACACTAAGCCTGCAACATATGTCCACGCTGGAATAGCTGGCAGATATTAGACCTGTTGTATTTATTATAAAGCATCACTCAGCAGGCTGCAGCCCACGGGGACTGTGAAGACAGCGTTTTGGATGGTTGGAGTGAACCAGGACACCACTCAAGCCAAGTACGAACATTTAATAAAAACTGGCTACTGAATAGCAGGAAATTATCGGTGCAGGTGGAAGGGCTTGTAAAGCAGAATAATTGTAACTGAAAATATTTAACCCTCAAACTAAGCAAATATACAAATATGTAAGGAGGCACAGTAGAAAGATGGCTTAGTAAAAATAAATAAATAGATAAATAAAATATGTTAAAAATAGAAATGACAGCAGCAGGGCTGGGTGTACGGTTGGACTCGATGGTCCTTTCCAGCCCTGACGGTTCCATGAAGCGCTGGTGGAACTGCCAGCACTCCGAGCACTTCCACGTCCGTACAAGTAAATCCCTGCACGTTTTCCTTGGCATTACACAGGCCATGGACTACCGGGGTGCGCCGTCACCGGCGAGCGCCGCCGCTCCTGAGGGGAGCAAACGGCGCGGCGGCGGGCGGGGGCGAGGCCCGGGCTCGTGTCGTCACAGCAGCGGGCACCGGGCCTCGTGTCGTCACAACAACGGGGACAGGGCCTCGTATCGTCACAACAACGGGGACCGGGCCTCGTGTCGTCACAACAACGGGGACAGGGCCTCGTGTCGTCACGGGAACCGGGACAGCGGAACGAGCGCCGCCCGCACAGCGCGAGCCACCGGATAGCGGGTGATAGCGCTGACGTCACACCCCTCATTTGCATACATTTACCTTTGCGCCCCGCGGCGGCCAATCAGCGGGCGCCGCTCACCTGCTGCGGCCGCACCCGCAGGCGGCCGGGGGCGGGGCCGCGGCCTCCTGGCGGAGCGGCTGCCGCGCGGGGCGGCGGCGGAGCAGC